>NC_022029.1:11939843-11967457 GCF_000317375.1 Microtus ochrogaster
AAAAAAGAAAAAAAAAAGAAAAATAGCTAACACAGGTACCTTTAGAATTCATTTATCGTGCAACACAAAATTAGTGTGACTAATTCAAATTATACAAATAAGTAAACAGAAAAATGATAACTTCTCAAAACAAAAAATAAGCCAGTGCTGTGCTCCAAAGGCAGAAATTGAAAAATTGAAAAATAACAGAGCCCTTAGCAGCCATCACTGGCAGGAGGAGTCCCCAAGATAAATGAAGCAATGGATATTAATATGATAACAATATTCCAGCAAAAGACATTTTTCCAAGCCCATGTGGATACTTAAAATGCAGATCAGTATCTTCTAGTGATCATGATGTAAGCTCCTCTATGTAGGAATTGAATTTGCATACTAGTTGTAAATTATCTTGAATTATATCACCCACAAAAGTGTAGGTGAAAAAAAATTTCAGAATAAGATGAATAACAGTATATAGAAAAGTGCATTTTTATTAAAATCTACCTTAATGATACAGATTAAAATGAAAGTTCATTAAAAAAAATCTTCCAAATGCTATTGAATGCCTTCGTGTAGTCAATGTAACAGACATATAAGTCTTTTCCAAATTCTTCATATCTTTCTGCCAGTTGCCTCAAAGTGAAGATCTGATCTATGGTGCTCCTGTTAGCTCTGAATCCACACTAGGCCTCTGCTAGTATTTCCTCTGTTTTGTCCTTGATCTTTGGAGGAAAAGATCTTGCTGCTATGGCACAACCAACTGATGCCCGTATAATTTGAGCAGTCCAGCTCTTCCTTCTTCTTGTGTATGAGAATTATGACTGAGTGTTTCCATTCTGTGGGAAGCACTTCATGTTCCCATATCTTCCTAAAGAGTCTAAGAAGTGTCTTGGCCCCCGAGCTTATTGTAATCACCTCCAGCTCCTCCACCTGATGTCTTCAACTCCTGTGGTCTTTTTCCTTTCACTCTCTTGATAGCTTCCTCTGTCTCTCTTGTCAATATTTAACATTTTCTCATCATCTCTGGGGTTCGAGTGGCTGCCAAAGTGTTTCTCATTGCAGTCTATGTTGACAGCATTAGGGTCATTGTAAAGGGTGTCAAAGTATTGTCTCCATCTTTGATTTACTTTCCCTGGTCCTGCTAATATATGGCCTTGCCCATCTTTTATCACCTGAATCTGAGGAACATATCTGGCAGTTATCTGTCTTATAGCTTAATAGACAAGATGTATTTTATTATGGAGTCTAGCCTCTTTGACCTCTTTGCATATACCTTTTATATACAACTCTCTATCTTCTTTCTTCTTCTTTGAGCTCCATGTAAAGATAGTTGTGGTGTTTTATTGCCTGAAGATTGCCACTTCACTTGCTCCTTAGATTCTTCTTTCTCCTGCCAGGTTGATCATCTCTGTAGTAAGCCATTCTACTGGTGTTGCTTTTTTGTGCATAACTAAGCATCTACGCCTCATGTACAGCTCTTTTGACTTTCTCCCATTCACTTTCTATATTTGCAAAGGGTTGATTTCCCTCATATTTTTTTCAGTGATTCACTTATACTCTCTCCATACAACTGGGTGTATAAATTGTTTAGGATTAATCTTTCAGTACAGGCCATGCCCAGAAGTACTTGGCCAATACAAAATGAACACCACAGACTTTTGTGGACACTTTACTTCATCTTGTTCTGTTTCAGAATCTTTTATTAAATTGCTCTCTAGTAGTTATATCATTTCTTGGAGCTTTGGATTTTTGTTTGTATATATATACATACATATATATATATATATATATGTATATATATGTATATATATATGTATATATATTGGTTTTTCGAGACAGGGTTTCCCTGTGGTTTTGGAGCCTGTCCTGGAACTAGCTCTGTAGACCAGGCTGGTCTCGAACTCACAGAGATCCGCCTGCCTCTGCCTCCCGAGTGCTGGGATTAAAGGCGTGCGCCACCACTGTTTTTATATTTTATTTATCCCAAAAATAGAGAAAAGCAACATAAATTTGGGTGAGTGAGGAGGTGAGGAAAATTTGGAAAGACTTGGAAGAGGTGGGGAGAGCATTATTAAAAATATTATATAAAAAAAAAAAACACAATGGATTTTCCACAATTGAGATCTTGACGAAGTCTGGCAGTGTGTGAAAACCAGGTCAAATGTTTGCTCACTGGAAAAGTTTCTACCCAGTCTCTCACTTCCCTGTGGTTTTCTAGCAAGCAGTAAACGAATTCCAAAGTAAATGAGTGCTGTTCATAGGAGCATAACCGTGCGAACCCAAAGCAAGATCCATGGGAATGGCAAAGCCTTCCATAGTTCAGGATCAGGAAATGGCAAAGCCTTTCTTTCCCTGGCGTGTGTGCAGATGTTGACAGTGTGCACAGAAAGCATTGAGCAAAGCTTCCTCCACCCAGATGTTTATAGTCTGAGACTGTTCTTTGAGGACATCCTGCTGAGATTAGCAAGCCACCTCTCCTTTCAGCTGAATGCAATAAATCCGCCTCCTTTTTTGATGACATGCAGCCCACATGATGCCAGCATTTCTACATATATGTCTGTGTGTCTGTCCTCTCCTCATTCCCTCACCGCCCCAGTCAAGGTTCCAACCCCAAGGTTGTGTAGATCATGGTACTTTCTCAACGTAAAATGTGTCAATAAAGGTTTGAAACTGTTCTTAATATTTGAATGATTGAGGGAGGGAACCTGAGTTATACACAGAGTATTCATAATATTTTCTCACACTCACAGGGATTTCTTATTTGCTTCTCAATGTGTCTTTTTAAAAAAAAAAACTGCTAATTGTATGATTTTGTTAGAGTTGAGGGCTTAATCCAGTTGAAAGAGTATTACTCCATTTCTTTCCATGTTTAGACTGTGTGTGGTATATTTCTGGGTTTGGTCATGTATTCACAGTAACCCAGGGTCAGGGACCAGAAAGGGACCATCCCTTTCCTCTTAAAAGAATACTAACCTTTATTCTTCCTCCTTCACAGGTCTGTCAATAGATGAAATGCTTTGTAAATTATAAAGAGCTATGCCTGTTTCAAATGCTCAGGGAGAGCAACTTCGGGAAAACAACAAATAAAAAGCACTCTTAAGAATAATGGCAAATAAAATAAAATAAAAAAGTATATAGTGTATGTGTGGCACATATTAAGGCTTAAAATTGGTACTAGCTTATATTAACACCAGTCATTGTGATTTTTTTAGTAATAAAGTTATATCTAGGATGTAGGAAGAAGAAATACGTTTAATTATTGAAATATCAAAATTTGAAAATGATAGCAATCCTATGAAGAACAAGGTAAATGAGATATTCTTTATCATACTTGTTACTGTTCAATTTTACCTAATCCTCTTGTGATACAATCTGCATATATATCCCTGAGATCAAAATTCTGAGTGAGTTCTCTTCCAAACCTCCATATCTCAATTTTCTTAAGGATTAAGTTACAATTTTATGCAACAGAGCTTAAATTCAAACACTATAATGAGAAAAATGTAAAGATCTACCAAATGTCCGACATGCAATATCTTAAAAGAAATTACTGTACTTTGAGCATAACACAATGTCAGGGCAGAGAGTCTGATTCTAGACCTAAGGGCAAATGAGTCTACTCTGTGGTCATACAGAGTTAACAGTAAGGAAGTCAGAATGTAGCTGAACAACTGCCTTCAACTGCTTCAAAATATTCAATGTTATTTCAATAAATCATTTGACAGCATTAATTACACACACTTTGTGAGACACTATGCTAAGGTTGCTATCACATCTCTTTTTAAACTATAGAAAACAATTTAAAAATTTCCATGCCATTTTTTTACTAAATAATTAAATATCATAGATGTGATAAATTGTCATAGTGGTACACTCAAGGTTCTGCTGAGCATCTGTTAGGAACTGCCTGTGTCAGAAGGTTAATACTATTAACCCCATATCTCTAGTAGATAATTCAATAAGATCCATTTTTATCCCACCTGTAGAACATAGACTAAGATATCATATGAAATTTTTTGATACAAATCTACAGCCACTTCAAATTTTAGTCTTAGCAATTGAGAAAATAGAGTTAACTCTTTCTGATATGGTAGTGAGACAAAGAGTTACAAAGGAGATATTGTGTGGCTGATTATCGCTGCTTCTAGAAGCCAGGGTATCAATGTCAGGTAATGGAGGTGCCAAGGCTGTTGCACAGAGAAATCCTATCTTGAAAATCCAAAACAAAAAAAAAAAGAAGAGGAAATGGGAAGGAAATATGAGTTCATTAATTTTATTTATTTTTGTGCTATTCAGTACTCAGGGTTCTCTTTCCAAGGTCACCCAATGTAATGTCCTGGAGTCACAGACAAATGAGGCGTGGTCTTCATGGATTCTCTTTCAGCATTCTAATTCCTTTACGGACACAGGTGGGACAATGTGACTGTAACTTCACCTACAGTCTAAGTTTCAAGGCTGTTAAGGAGAGCAGGTCGGTTTCTCTATTGTGACCCACCCTTTGCCTTTTCTCTTAGCTCCACCATAAGATTCCATAGTGCGAACAATGTATCCAAATTAACTATGAACATTCCTAAAAGGAGTGGTATTGGTTGTTGTTCTTGTATTTGAGGCACTTTTCAAATGACTTGTAAACATCATATGTATTCCCTTAACCAGCTATCACTTAGAAGCCAGTTACCTAATTCAATAAGCCTATTTCTGTCTCCCATGGAGAAGCTAACTCCATTTGGGAATAACCAGGCTAGCTAAAAGATAAAAAATCATATCTTTATTTATTATAACGGGAAAACTCACTAAACCGGAATGAGAAATTCAAGCTCAGCTATGCAGCCAGGGAACCACAGAGAGAAGCTGGGACGTGTGCCCATTTTCCTCCAGGTCCCAGAAAGCCACACACTAACTTGGTCCCACCTCTTAAAAACGATTGGTTAACAAGGCTTCCCCATCACTCCTCAGTTGTCTCTAACTATTGTCTGTCTGTCCACTTAGATGGTCCTTTGTTTCTTGAGATTACAATCCATGTCTTCCCCTATTATACATTTACTGTCCTGAAGATTAATGTTGAAATCTAAAGTCACTATATATATATATACTAAAATCATTACATCTTTTGACTAAGTGAATATCAAAAATGCTATTTTTTTAATTCATCTATGTAAGATGAGCTTACTTTACATTAAAGCTGAACCATCTATTTTTTTAATTTATGTATAGTCAAATATATGTATATGCATATATACGCATATATGTATATAAATATATATGCCCCAGGATTTCTTCCTTCAGTTTTGTGGGATTTATGCCAATCACTCACCCATCATTCCCCCTAGAAATGTTACATTATTTAAATTTATACATTAAGAAAATCATCCTTTTCTTAAGCTAGCATTACAAAAAATATGGTTAAAACCCCATGAACATAATTCTTTGAAATTCCGAGAAAATATTTTATATCTATTTTAACTACCACTAAAATGTTTCTTCTCGAAAACAGGGAATATCTTCTCTTATACAACTTTACTTACCATAAATTTAGGTCTATAAATGTAATAAAGTATGGAAAAACATTACCTCCAATTCTAATGTTTCATAATACTGACTTGGATCTTTTATATTGACTAAACTTGTTTTCATTATCATAAAAGTACTGAGGATATTTTCAAACCCTTCAATAGCTCAGGCAATGTTTCCTAATGAAGTTCTCAAAAATCAGTGTGTCAGATGTGCACATCTAGACACACACACACACACACACACACACACACACAAAAAAAAATCACAACACACATGCAAATGTAAACATATACATTTGTATATATCACATACATAAACACACAAACAAATGAACACACACACACATAAAAAAACACATCCACACTAAAAGGAAATGCTCACTCTCATGGACTGCTTTCACACATGGCTGGATTTGGAGACTTCTGATGCAGAGCATCTGCTGAGACCTCACTCTACTGCAGCAAGCACTACATTCCAATTTCAGAAACACAGGAACTGTCGATAAACTCACAGTTGGCCCTGTGATGCATTTTGATTGATTCATGCTTCCAAGATCACTAAGGTAATGTGGATTGACTTTCCTCTTAATAAATTTCATTCCATTTGTATTAGAAATTTAAATGCATTTAGACTTATGCTTTAAGAAGGACATAAATCTCCTTGAAAATAAATTTTGACATTGTCACATGCAATTTTATCTTCTCTTTATAGTTTTTATGTTCTTTGCACATTTGAGATAGCTTTTCCCTTACTGAGAACACATCTGAAATAGAAACTCAAATGTTAGCTCACTTGATATGTAAATGTTCACATTCTCAATTTGGGAAAGACTCATTTACTGGGTTAAACAAATCCAAATTCTGACTGTTATTGCATTAGCTTTTTAAAAGAAGAAAATACCAACCAGAATACTCCTTGAAAGCATGCCAGGTATAAACTATAATCAAACTATAACCGTAAGTTCTATGTAAATTTTCCTAACACATATTGAGGCCTCTTTAGAAGTGTTTATAGGAATTTTGTTTTGGTTTGTTTTTCACTCAAGGATATCCCAATTTGCTTTCAAAACATGATTGTGTGCAAAGTAAGATGGATCAGCAGGTAAGCGAACTTGCTACCAAGTCTACCTTTTGGTCCTTGTACCCTGGAATGGATAGCTAGAACTGACGCCAAGTTTTCATCTGACTCCCATACAGGCATTAAATAAGCAAACAAACAAGGGATAATTTAAAAAAACTTGATTATAAAGTATGAAGATTTCTCTAATATCTTCACACATAAAATAATGAATTGTCTTATTTCATAAAGTGTGATTAGGTCCTATTTCATAACAGATTCCTACTCCTGTCTCACACATGAAGCTCTCATGGGAAGCACACTACCTTTCTGCATTCCTTTCAGAGCTTTGCTAAACATGTTTGCTGAAATCATGTGACATACAGAACAATAACATAAAATGAAAAGTTATTTAATTTTGAATCCTACTGCTGTTGTTTGTCAATATGATGAATATTTATTTTACTGATAAAAATGTTTTCCACACTGTATATTCTGAGCTACGAGTTTCTTCATGTAATTTAAAGCATATCCTGAGCTAATTCCTGTTCCCAGAAATATTTCCAGGAGGAGTTTAGCATTGTCTGCACATACTTTTATGACAGTATTTTACAAATGTCAATGGTTATTTCAAATCCTCTTCACAGATACTTCTATACAATGTTAGTAATAAAACAGTAAGGTATAATAGTACCATATTTTGAAGAAGTAATGAATATTTATACCCTCAAGCATTTATATCTCATATTACATATAATTATGAAGGTTGTCAAAAGGTTGTCCTTTCCTTATGTAAACAAGCAACTGTTCTGATCAAGAGAATTGTTCTATGAGATGAAATTTAACATGTCTAACTGTGACCAAAGCTTTTGTATATAAACCCATCATCCTTCACTTTTGCAATACCATAGAAGTCTTCACAATGGCAACGTTGGCTTTCTTTATATCAATATTTCAATCTACACAGCAGCATCTTGAAATGTGATGACTAGACAGTATTTTGAGAGATGTTTCTCCATTTTAAATATTTACATATTAACTTTTAGAGTAGTTTACGGTTCTATGAGAAAGTTGTGGAGATAGTGCAGGGATCTCTTAACAAGTCCCCTGTACTCACCAGTTTCTTCTCCTTAACATCTTGTGATGTACATGGTGCTATGTTTGTAATGACTAGTAAACAGCATTCATTTTCTATTTTTATAGAATGAATGGCTGGTTCAGACTTGATTACAAGAAACATTATAAATGTTTCTAAAAGATATTTTTCCATAGAATTTTATTTATTTTTCAAAAGAATTTAAGTATTGCTTTGGGTTATTAATTTTCAATTTTTCATAAGCTAGGCAACTTTCAGAGTGATTTTTATATGGAAAGATGTTTAAATCATATTGAGCGTACAGACACTTTTGCAAATGCAAGGCTAAACAGTGTCTGTCACTGCGTAGTTGGAGTTCTTTGGGCATTTCTCCCTGGTCCATTTTTTTGCTGATGTAACAGAATACCAAAGAGTGAGCAAGTAATGAAGACTAGTCTTTATTTACTGGTCTTTATTTACTGTTGCAGTTGGGGAAGTCCAAATACAAGCAGCAGCATTTTGCCACATTGGGTTCTTCCTCCTGTATCTGCAGCAACCATGAAAATGGGAAACTAGAATAAGCTAACTAAACATGGAATGGTTATAAGGTGTTCATGCAATGAAAAAAGGAGGAGCCTAGCTGTCCCTTGAGGACAACACGTGCATATCTGGGGAACATACACATCCCATTGTGTATCTATAGTGTAGCACTTCCTAAAAAAATCAAGTATTCTAATCTCGAAGCAGGCCTTAAAACCAGGAAGTACACAAAACTTACCAAGTTCAGGATTAGACAGCTCAGAAAACATCAGCAATACCTGACACTTAGAATTCACAGGGCACTTCTGAAAGGCTCTATAAGCAGTAACAATACCTAGACAAAGACGATTTTGACCCATCAACCTTCCTGTAATTCATGCTCCGGATATGAAGCTTTCATGATATAGTGGGCTTATTGGTCACACAGCCGCATATTTCCATAAGGAGTCCTTCACCTACACTCCTGGAAGTAACCCCAGTAAGATCATTGGTTCACTAAACCGCAGTTTGGTGAAATCTTACTTTGGCCCGTTTTCAGTAACCAACCTGGTGTGAACAGGCATTTGATCACATTTCTCCAGACAAAGCCACACAATACCACCCAAAGCTGACTTAGTACTAAGTTCAGCTGCCAAACATATGAGGATGAACTCAAATGCCTAGGAGGGGACTGTGTTAATGGATTATTAAGATTAATAAGAAGCACATGGTAAAGTAAATACACATGATATAATTATCGCTCTTAGGAAAACACACTCGTTGGCTGTGAACTTGGTTAGCAATTAACAAAGCTTCAATTAAGATTCATCTTGATGTTTCAATTTTCATAATACTTCAAAAACAGGCATTTGTCCATGCAACTCAGTGACTCACTCTATGCGCCCAGTTATCTGCCCGATGGGTAGTGATGGACAGGACAAAGAAATAAGTCAGAGTAAGAGGAAAATAAGAAGGGCAGATTCTACTCTAAGAATTCCAATAAATAAATTCTAAATTATTCATAACATGCAAAGCTTTTGCATGTTTGTAAATATATCCATTTTCTAAGGAGTTAGTGAAAATATAAAGACAAAACTGAAAAACTACAGAGAGATTAGCAGTTGCATGCAGAAACAATGCTTGCCCTTAGAACCCACAGTGCCCATCTGCAAAATGAGTCAGGAAGGAACAGTCACACTCAGAGATCTACTGATATAGCAAGACCACAGGTGTGCACTGACGGAAATGAGTTTCTGTTCCTCCTGGCTGTAATAAGAGCTACATTACTAAGTAAGGCTGATTAATATTACATTCTAACCATTAACGGTATAGTTTCCTTTATTCTATAATAACACAACTTTCATCATGCCTTTAAGCTCAACATTAGCACATATAAATACATATTACTGAATATGATTACCACCAAATTTAAAATCCACTTGGAACTTCAGATCTGCATTTAATAACGTGTATTCTCTCACACAATAACAGAGTCAGAAAGAAATAATCTTACTTAAAATGTTGTTTACATCGCATTCTTTCTGTTAGGACTGTAATAACAACCAATAAAAATCATACCTCTGCCTATGGATGCACTCACCAGAGCAGTATAGATATTTAAAGGATCAAGCAGAAAGGCTTTGTCACATATTGGCTATGCTGGTAACCCCTCAATAAATTTAACATTCTTGAGCATGCAAGAACATTTGTTTATTAAAACATATCCAAAAGATTAGCTCACATCTCACTACATCATATTCTGTGCATCACTACCTAGATGATAATGGGGCAAGTTACTCATTGATTCCTTCATTTTAAATATATATTTAGTTAAAACATAATTATATCACTTCCTCCACTCCTCCTTCCTCTATCTCAACCCATGCACCCCTCACACACTCGTTCAGATTGATAGTTTCTTTCTCTTTGATTATTATTACAGACACACACATGAATGTTGAGTGAGTTCATTTCTGGTGTTTGTGTAGATATGGTTTCCAAGAAGACCAATCTGTTTGGACAAACAATCGGGGGCTCATCCCTGAGAGAGGCTAATTCTCCCTCTCTCTCAGCAGTCATTAGTGGCTTAGAGTTCTTTGTCTGTGGCGGTGGCGGTGTGTGTGTGGGGGGGGTGGTTCTGTGCAGTTTTCCCACTTCACCATTAGCATGTCCAGTGATATGCCATTCTTCAGGTGTTGTTTCTGTTGCCTTTTCCAGAAGACAGGCTCACAGTAGACTTCCTGGTCCTCTGCCCCTCACTCACTGATTCTATGTTCCTCATATAATATACAGCACTATATTAGAAAAACCTTAACTACACATCCTCTTGGAAAATATGATTTTTAAATACACCAATATTTTTGACTAATTCTTCGACGTCTGTTAAAGAGCAATCAAAAAACAAAATGATTGAACTAGGAGTTACCACAGGGCAATAAATGTTTTGCTAATCAACACAGTAAAATATCCTTTAACATTTAAAAATTGCATGCTGTGCTTAAAAGGAAAACTGTCTTTGATAATTACCCGCTTTTAAGGATACCTACCTAATTTCTTTGTTCCCTGCAGATATATCACATTCTTATCTTGTAAAATACTTGAATGAAAGCCAGGCGGTGGTGGCGCACGCCTTTAATCCCAGCAGAGGCAGGTGGATCTCTGTGAGTTCGAGGCCAGCCTGGTCTACAAGAGCTAGTTCCAGGACAGGAACCAAACGCTACGGAGAAACCCTGTCTTGAAAATCAAAAAAAAAAAATACTTGGATGGGTGTTTTTAATGAATTATATGAAAATATTTATACATTTTCACTGTAAGAATTTTAGCACAATTCAATAGCAATTCTGCTAGAAGCATAAGCTCAGTGTTTTTTGTTTTGTTTTGTCTTTTGATGTGGGGTCCCCTCTGTGTGCTGTGTTTACCATTAATGAATAAAGGAATTGCTTTGAACATGTAGCAAGGCAGAATTTAGGTAGTCAGGGAAAGCTAGACTGAATGCTGGGAGAAAGAAGGACAGAGTCAGAGAGAAGTCATGGAGCTGCCAGTGACAGATGTACTGAAACTTTTCAAGTAGGCCATGACATTGTGGTGATGAACAGATTACTTGAAATTGATTAAATTAAGATGTAAGAGTAAGCCAATAAGAACCTAGAGCTAATGGGTCAAGCAGTGTTTTAATTAATATAGTTTCTGTGTGGTTATTTTGGTTCTAGGCAGCTGGGACGAACAAGCAGCCTCCTCTAATATTTTCTTGTAGAAAACTTATTGCCAGATTTCAGTCATAGAACTGCTGGTAATTGTCTTACTTATGGTTACTATTACTGTAATAAAACACCATGACCAAAGTAAGTTGAGGAGGAAAGGGTTTATTTGTCTTTTGCTTCCATATCACTGTTCATCACTGAAGGACAGGAACTCACACAAGGAAATAAACTGGAAACAAGAACTGATGAGGAGGTCCCTCCCTTTCCCTTCTTTTCCCTCTCTCTCCCTCCCTCTCCTCCCATCCCCACACCACCATCCCACCCCCTTATCAATTCCTTAGAGGGAGTAAGGTCTCCCTTGGGGAGTCAACAAAGTCTAGCATACCAAGTTGAGGCAGGATCAAGTCCATGCCCCACCACCACCACATATCAAGGCTAAGCAAGGCATCCCAGCATAAGGAATGGGCTCCAAAAAGCCCGTTCATGCACCTGGAGTAAGTCCTGCTGCCACTTCCAGTGACCTCCCAACAGAACCCAAAACCACAAGCCCAGGGATGGCATAACTCACATGGGCTGGGCCCCCATCGATCACTAAATAAGAAAATACCCTACATGCTAGCCTACAGCGTAACTTTATGGGTAATTTTCTCAGTTGTGGATCCCTCCTCTCCAGTTATTCTAGCGTGGGTCGAGCTAACATAAAATTAATCAACACAGTAATGGTTCATGAGTTTATAGTTATTCTCATAGTTCAAACAGAGTCAAATATCTCAGGACAAGTTCTCTCTCTAGTCATTCAAATGTTTAAAATTTAGTATTTTATTTCAGGCTAAGTTTTGCTTGCCAGGCTTAAACACATAAAGAGCAAAGCCCATGTGCATGCTTACACACGTGAAGAGCAAAGCCCATGTGCATGCTTACACACTTGAAAAGCAAAGGCTGTGCATGCTTACACACTGCACACTCTGTCTTCAAAGTACTGGAGAGCAACATGCTTCAGATTCTGAATAGCTTTAGTTCTTAAAATATGTACATAGACTAAATTGGCTAGTCACCACTCATTCAAAGTTCCATATAGAGTTGAAAGAATTCAGATTTCTATTTTCTGACTGGATGTCTTGAGCTATATTTAAAAAGACACGGAAGAAAGACACAATGGATTGCAGGATTAAAAATGGCATGCACACTACCTAAGGACTCCGTTTTTGTCAGTCTCACACTGCTCTGTTGCCTTTCAGCTATACATTGGTATTTCTTCAGTGTTTTCCTTCCATTTATTGCCAATGATAGACTACTACCCCATCTGTCTTTATTGTATTTTCTCTTCTAGGCTTTCAAGCATGTTACAGATCACAGAAAAATGTCTTCCTCTGATTATAGCTATTTAATCCTTTTAATCATTGACTAGTATAATACTTAATTTTTTTCAAAAGGTAAATATGAATTCTTCAAATGGATTACAGATGTTTACACTTCCTATAGCATGATGCTATGTGGTACGGGAAGGAGATTGTACCTGAGAATCATCACTGGAAGCACCTCAGACTGAAGCAGGAGACTACGTCATTCAGCCTGCACATCAGAGCATACTGGGCTTCCTGGAAGTTCTCTGATTCCTTATGCTCTTTTCCTTCTAGGGTTTAACGCCCATAATTATCTCACCCAAACCCTACTTATCCTTCCTGTGAAAGTTCAGACATTCACCATGACATCATCAAACATGCTAGGTCCTCCCAGGGCCCACTGGCATTTCTTCATTAACACCTGTTTTAAATAATAAGTACACCTTAGAGTCTTTGCTAGCTGACTCATGTTTGGTAAAATAAGCCTTCAATAAATATTTACTAGCAGTCAAGTTGGATGTGTAGCAAAAGTGAAAGTATTGAAACATGAGAGCTTTGTTAGCTGTTAATGAAATTGGATTTTCTAATGAAGATAATGGGCATATTGACGTTTACATAGGTCCAGGATTAAGATCACTTTAGCGTGTCAGCCCATCTTGTGAGCAATATGGAGAAAGGATTAGTGGAGGTTAAGCTAGTAATGAAAAGCTCAGATGTACAGAGATTGAGACTAGATTAATCTTCTAGCAGCTATCTGGGAAATCACTTTGAAGAGCCCTGCTTTGGGTGACAAGGGCTCTACTGAACAATAAAAATGACCCACAGAGCATCTCAAAAGCCAGTTCCTCAGCTGAGTTTCCTCTTACTGGGTAAATCCAGATGCCGACTAAAGATAAACTATGACACAAATTGGTGGCAGCTTCTATTTTTGTTTTCATTAGAACATTTTTATAATTGTTTACCACAAATAATATCTACTTTAATAATGTGCTGACCTAGACATGAAGAAATGGACCAATGTTACTCTTAGGGCCAGGATGCCATGAACATTTTTAGTGCATGTGACTCCACAAACGTCTCACCCAGGGAAAAAGACAAGCCAGTTTCCATCTCATCATCTTCAAGTACAAGTAGAGTCACAAGGATGGCCATTTTAAATCATTATTGAGATAACATTCCTATAAAGCCTATCATTCTCAGGGCACCAGCATACAGTACATTGAATAAAATTTTAGAATACTTTTGTACAGAAACAATTTCATCTCTGCATCAGAAAATATACTTGAGACATCTGCAGCCGATACTTCTACATTTTCCCCCCGAGAGAATCCTTCCTAAAGAAAACTGTGAGAATGTTGGAGGAGGAATACATTCTTATTTCCTGCACTCCACAGCAGAGATGGGATCTGCTTTAATGTAACTCTCCTGATACCCAGCATGGAGCAGACAAACCCTTATATTGTCCCTGTGTGTCTACAGAGATGGAAATAACATTGTTGTTTTTCCCTGTGAAGGGATCTAGTATAGAGCGCATTCGGTAGAAAGAAAAGAAAAAAGTAAACTAGGTATGCTTAAGGTGATGTACAGGAAACTTGTCACATGATGGTAAACAAGCTAATTGTGAAAAGCAGACTTGGCTGAAGTTAAAGGCATGGTCCTCCTGGCCCTCTCCTTAAAAATACTCGGACTTGACTTCAAGGCATCAGCATCACCTAACTACATCCTTATTCTTAGAGCACGATTTAACTATTCTAAATAATGAGTTTTTTATTATAGACCTGTTCCTAAAGACCTATCAGTCCTTTGATAAGAAAGCTTCAAATTACATTTTATACCTTATGAATCATTAAGCCCTCCACTTATTGCTTACATCATCATAATATTTACCAAATCCTACTGAAGCCCCAAAATTAAAACATCTCTATCAAGGAACCTTCAAATTTTTAACGTTTCCTTTTCTTCTACAAAATCTATCAAATTCAGCAGTACTGGCATTTTCCTACCAATCAATAACATCTGAGCTTTGTCTTATCAAATGGTGGCAGCTCAGCACTTGAGAGCAATATTGTTGCATTTACTAAAATGACTAACATTCCCAAACCATTCTGATGTGACTTCAACTTCCACCCTAGAATGCGTAGACACAAAGGAAGCAGTCTTCATGAAACCAAGAAATGTCAAAAGTCAGTGTAAATTTTTGGACATTTTTATGAATGAAATTAATATAGAGCCAAATTAAAGAGGAATGATTCTTTTATAGGACCTCAAAACATTATCAAATAAAATTATATAATTCGAGGAAGAGGAAGTGACTTTTCATGGTGACAATCGCAACTGAATTTCTGTAACTGTGTCAATGTTAATGATTACTTCTTGCTTGTCATACCCCAGGCATGACTGAGAATTATGTTTCTTATTGGGAACAATTTTAAATATATAAATATTATATTCATTCAAAAATCCCAGGATTTGTTTTCTTTATTGAATATTCATTTGTACAGTAACAGTTGTTGTCGTCATCACTCACGAAGTTGTATGGGAATGTCACCACATAATTTTGAGAAACTGCGAGACACATACTTTCTGTTTAATTGCTTCAGGAAACAAAAAACAAAAACAAAGACAAAAAGCCACCAAGTGGAAAAAATTGGAAGAAACATGAAGGTTTTTATCCCAAAATTCCCATCCTGTGAGGACATTATTCTGTGACTTGAGCCAGGTGCATGTTAGAAAGTTTGATAGTTAAAATGAGAATTAAAAGCAACGTATAAAATTATCAAACTAATTATTACTGTAGTTGATTAAGCAAATAAAATAAGCAAAACTCAAATCAATTTTAATACATGCCTTTAAATTACATATCACTGTCCATGATATAATCTTGTGGTTAAGTGAAAGGACCCTCTTGTGTTCTATCAGTACAGTATAACGTGCTCTTTTCACAGAGTTGATAATCAGAAAGCTCACCACAAAGCAATCCTTATATCTAGCTAAGATCTGTAAGATCTTGGGGAGCATGAAGGAAAAATGCAGAAAATATTAAACATACTTAAAATATACCCATGTATTTGTGGTGTAAAATCATTATGAAATGACACTCTGGAAAACTGAAGTTATGAAGAACTGAGGACATTTCCATTTAGCATGCAAATAGTATGTAAAAGTTTAGATTTATGTAATTGTAAGATTAATTGTACAGGCCTGTATCGCACCAACTTACAAAAGTTTTTTTTGTTTTTGTTGTTTTTTCTCATGATTCAGAGCTATCATAACAATATTCACAGGCATAGGAGCTGCGCACTGCAATGTCATAAACCCCAACCCTGCTGGTGTGGATAGAGATGCTTGTTTCCACATTAAATGGCCCCATGCTGTTGTGCTCTATGACTTTGTCAATTGTTGCACAGCTCTTCGCCTTCCCCTACATTTTAGCTAATGATCCTTATTTTTCACAGTCAGCATGCCTACTTGAAATACCCACTTCCTTTTAAGATGCAACTCTGACTTTCAGTGACCTTGGAAAATGTGTAACCCGGTGTATTAGAATTGTATGTAAAATGAGATGCAGCAAAGGCTGGAAAGAGTTGAGAAGAGCCCTGCATGTAATGATAATATCTCAGTGAATGTTGAAAGGAGAAGATTTTAACCTCCGAGTATGTTCTTCTTCCACTGTATGTGGGTCATGTTATCACCTACTGCAGAGATAGCATGATAATTTGATGAGATAACATATTTGAAAACCTCGTAAAATTATGAGGTTGAATACAAGTGCACCACAGGGTTTCTATCAGCATTATCAGAACAAGATTGCCATCTAATGGCAACCAGGCAGTCACTAGTGCCCTAACTCAGAGCCCAAGTGAAAAGGGAACAAAGCCAGTGGATGAGACCTCAAAGTGACAACTCATGTCTCAGCTGCACATTTTCTAAGTGCTATGAAAACAGTACATTTCCGGAAACCTATTACAGTTGCTCCTTGTAGCAACTCAATATGACTGGGAACTTTTATATACTGCAAACAAGAAGTATAAATTACCACTCGCAAAGCTGTAATTTAACTCATTTAACCTTTCATCAAGTTCCTAATTCTTTAATCCTGACCAAAAAGTTATTTTAAATCTCCATTCACTCAATCCTAAGAAAGTACATATGATGTCTTGTGAAAATAACGGAAGATTAAATGAGACAGCAGAAAGTGCTAGTATTTATATCGCAAACAAAGGTCAAAAGGATTGTGTCTAATTGGGCACTTTGCACAATGCCTGTCATGCATCTGATGTGCTCAGTTTCTCTGTTGGAGTCAAAGGGAAACATTAAGTCAAAATTCTTAACTTACAGAGTTCATGGAGCAGAGCGGTTTGCAACACAAGCTTCAGTATATTTGGGATTTTATATTTTATAGGAACTAGTTTTATTAGACAAGAGAATCCAAAACTGTTGAGTCTGACTGAGACATCTCCTTCTCATTATTTATCTATCAGGCTTCAAATTTCTTAATATGATAAGGGTGTGTCACCTTCATGAACTGACACCTAGCTCAGTAAATATTATTGTTGGAGGAGGCCACTCGTTAGTTTCCCGGCTGCTCAGTTCCAAAATAATCACACAGAAACTGTATTAATTAAATCACTGCTTGGCCCATTAGCTCTAGCTTCTTATTGGCTAACTTTTACATATAAATTTAACCCATCCGCATTAATCTGTGTATTGCCTTGTGGGCAATGGCTTACTGGGGAAAGTTCTGGCTTCTATCTCTGGCAGGACTACATGGCTTCTTCCTAACTCCTCCTTCTTTCTTTAAGCATTCAGTTTAGTTTTCCCCACCTACCTCTATTCCCTGTGCAGGCCCAAGGCAGTTTCTTTATTAATCAATGGTATTCACAGCATACAGAAGGGAATCCCACATCATATTATTCAGTTTTTTATCACTAAATTTTACATGTTAGTAAATAATTGACAATCAGAGTGAATTTTACATATTGTCATTTCACAATCTTAAAATTTCAGACTGTGATTTTGTTCACACAAAGAAACATAAGAGTCGTGAATTATAAATACAAAAGATGTTTGGTTTTGGTCCCTTTGAGAAAGGAACTCAGCTGAAGTTATTTTTTTAACAGGACGTTACAACCCCAAAGTAGAATATAAAACGGTAACTGCAGTATTTTTGGTATTTATTCTAACAATCTTTTTTTATGACTGCATTTACAATAGCCATGAGTTCCTCTTGCTTTTTTTCCCCCTATCACCATCTTTATCAAATTCTAACATAGCCTGAAGCTATTCATCACTAATATTTTCTGGCAACACCTCAAAAATTCCTTAAGCTTATTTTACATGAATCATGTGGAAGGGGGAGTGGGCGGGTGTGGGTGTATAGGTATTGTGCTTAGTTGCAGCCACAACTAAAAATCAAGGAAAATAATGGAAAAGAAGGCAGAAAGATTCTAAGTTCCAGAGGACCAAGATGCCTGACGTAAGATAGTGTCTCCCAGATGTGACAGGAAAGCAGAATACATGAAGTCTCAAAACTATAGTTATCTAAACAAAACCTGCATAATTTGATCACACCAGTTAACATACCAATGTGGATAGAAAAAAGTTTCACAGGCTGGAAAGATGGCTCAGAAGTTAAGAGCACAGGCTATTCTTCCAGAGGTTCTAGTTCAATTCCCAGAAACTACATGATGGCTCACAACCATCTGTAATAAGATCTGGTGCCCTCTTCTTGCCTGCAGACATACATACAAGCAGAACACTGTATACATAATATATAAATAAATCTTTTAAAAAAAAAGTTTAACAAGGCCCCACCTCTAGATGGAAAGCTACAAACAATGAATGGCGGCTGAGAGACGAACACAGTTTTCTCCAGGGATGAGCCCTGGATGGACTAGCCGATCCCAAATTGTCAACCCTGCATGCATGTACAAGTGAGCAACAGTACATGGACTTCAGTAAATTAAGCCTGTTTATCCTTACATTATCTATCTATCATCTATCTTTCTATCCATTTATGTATCTATGTATGTATGTATCTATCACCAATCTATCATCTACCTATGTATATTACACATCTATCTATCTGTCTATATATATTACAGTAAATATTATGGAAGAGGTCATGAGAGAATGTAAGAATGAACAAGTTGAAAGGGGAAAATTATGAGTGGAAATGATTTAGACACAGTGTGTTTAATCATGTATAAAATAAATTTTTATTAGCAAAAATAAAAATAAATATATAAATATCTGAAAAAGATTTTCGGTGCCTTGAAATCAGACATATCTGAGTCAGGATTCCATTTCTGCCATAGTGAATCTGGTTCTACATTTGTGACATGTTATGATTCTATTCATCTAAAAAAATCAGCCTGACTAAGTAGTTGACTGAGGCCTGTTTTGATGCAAAGTGTCTTGCTTTCTAGGTTGTACAGACTAAAGCAGGAACCCAATACAGTTTGATTCTACTTCTTTGGGATTTAGATAATTTTAATCTTTGTAAATACTATATTTTTTCAGGGCCCTTGAGTTTTGAATAATTCATTACTATTATAAGTTATTTCAGAATATGTTTTCTAATTTAAACATAATTTTCTTACTTTTATAACACTCAGTGATGAGTTGGTAGTATTAAAAAATTAATCAATTAAGACATGTTGCTTTAAAAAACACAGCACATTTCTTTAAGTTTAATCAGTCCAATTAAACAGCTGAAAACTTTTCCCCCTGGATATTACTTGTCCCAAATACTGTACAGCCTAATTAGAATAGCAGTGTATCTGATAAAGAACACATTTCTGTTTTAAATACTGTAAATACCAGGAACTAAGTTCATAAATGTTAAAAAGCAACCTGTATTGTTGCCATGCATTGCCATTGGTCTTTACCACTTGAAGATAAGTTACTTATTTGAAAATAGATTTAAGTTATTTAGTTTTCTCTGATTAAAAGAATGCAATAGGTGGATGATGGAGTAAAGACAAACTTTATTACTTGTGTTATTTATTTTACATTTGCTTCTGAAGTACTCAGGGCAGTATTGGTGTATGTCTACATGCAAATAGAGGTAATGGCCCAGCAATACCAATTAGAAATTAATTAGGTAGTTGCTAAATATTTGGAATTTGATGAGGAAGCATTATAAAAATTCTTCAGTGAGTTAGGAATTCCTCCTGTGCCTATTAATTAAGAAGGTAATTTTGTTATTAATTTTTAATGGGTAAAAGCACAGCAGAGATGAGATGAAACCCTGGTGGTTTTGCTAATATGAATGGCAATGTATAAAGAATTGCAACAACATTGACATAAGAATATTATAAAAGTCAACTGCAAATTAGTAGGGATTATGGTGTATCTGGATCAAAAGAAGTGGGCCTAGGGTATCTTTAATTAGATTGTACAAAACTCAGAAACTTACGCCACTTAACTGTGGAGATATAATTTAGAAGTTAATAAATAGACAAAGTTAATAAATAGACATATCAAGCTATGCCATTTGAATGACAGCGTTCCTCAAAAAAGCCGTAAACTACCTAAGAAAAAAACACAGTACCAAACATGAGAAACCTCTATTTGAGTTGTTAGTCAAGGTACTCCAAGTTAGTCCCCCAAACAGCGGAAACTATAGCTGTTGCTCTTGGATGACTCTCATGGGTTGAAGATTAAGTCCCTATTTCTGAAACCTGCACATTGAGGCACAGGGCTCATATTATTCCAGCTAACATTATAGACTCTTTCCTGTGGTCTAGATTCCCCAGTAACATGAAGTACTGTGCAAGCAGACAGAAGAAAGAAGTAGTTAGTCATCTTAGGTGACTATAAGTTCTGTGAACAACAACAAGGACAGCTGGGAAGGAGATTACTAAGGGTGAAATAGTGATACTCATGGGTGGTGGTGATCAACAATTATCTACTTATACCAAAGACCCACTCAACAGGAGGGAAGCCAGCTCTCATCCTACACAGAACCCTAGCAAACTATCTGGAGCTAGTGAGGCCATGGATCTTGTAAGAAACCTGCAATTGCCACTTTGCTAGACCAGCATACTTTCTAATTACATTATAAAACTTATTCTTATACCTACAGATACGCCAGCTCACAGTTCTCATCAAAGACCCCTCTCTTTACAGCAAATGGAGACTTAGTTCCTTTTCTGTTTTGGGATAGAGACAATACGGCAAAAGCAGCTTATAAAAGAAAGCATTTAATTGGGAGTTTGATCACAGTTTCAGAGGGTGAGTCCACGACAATCATGGCAGGGAGGTTGGGTTCAGGGACAGTGCTGGAGTAAGACCTGGGAGCTTACATATTGAAACAATAACCACAAGACTGAGGGAGAGGGGAGGGGAGGTAGCATGCTAACCGGAAATGGAATGGCCTTTTGAAACTTCAAAGCCCTCCCCCCAGTGACTGTCTTCCTCCAACAAGGCCACACTTTCCAACCCTTCCGAAATGCATTCAACTGTTAAATATATGCATCTAGGGGTACCATTAAGTCCACCACAGAGACCATTATAAAACTCACAGCTAGACACAATGCAGAGCACAAATGCTTGTGGGGTCCTCAGGCTCAGCACATATGTCTGCATTATAACTCCCACACATAAAGGAAAAGAGAATATCAAGTTGTACATGCTAAGTACATGCTTAGTTGGGGCTGAGCAAGTCAGAGTCACTCATTCTATGCATTTAAAACAGTCGCTAATCACTATAATAAGTTTCCATGTGTTACAAAAGGACATATATTTGATACCAGAGAAGAGCTAAACTTATCTTTGAGTATAAAGATACATATTCAGAAAGCTGTTAGATGCTATTTTGATTTAGGAAAATTGTACTAATAGCTTCTCGTCTGGTGTCTATGACTTCTCCAGCTTTGGCTAGTTGGCTAGATTTACAATAACAGATATGAATTTTCTCCTATCAAGTGTTCCTTAAGTTTAATTACATAGCTGTTGGTTACCCAACTATGGTGCCACTATTGCACCACCGAAGACATATTGCTGGACTACTTATTGTTTTGGTTCATAGATTTTTTTTTGATTTTCGAGACAGGGTTTCTCCGTAGTTTTTTTTGGTTCCTTTCCTGGAACTAGCTCTTGTAGTCCAAGCTGGCCTCGAACTCACAGAAATCCCCCTGCCTCTGCCTCCCGAGTGCTGGGATTAAAGGCATACGCCACCACCGCCCGGCTTGGTTCATAGATTAAACAGCTGGATAGAACATTGATTACTTTTCTCACTTGGCAGCCTACATGGCACCTTCTGATGCTATAGAACCTGCTCAGAAAAGAGGCCTGAAGATCTGTACAATCTCAATTTCCCAAATTCTATGACCAAAGAGTGGAGCGACCTCAGCAATACAGTCTTATCATCAGGTTCTAGAAGGAAACCAAGGACAATAGCAGTGGCCTATGTTGTTTTGAAAATCTTTTGGACTTTCTTTCCTCTGCCTGATCAACATCTGGAAGAGTGGGTTCCCTTGCACAGCACTGAGACATTTGTTCAGTAACCTATGACTTATAGAGAAAGTATTATCAGTATGTGTAACACAACTTTACCTAAACTATATACATTTTAAGTGAGGTATTTCTTTGAGTTGTTTTGTGTGTTTATGACTGGGTGTGTTTGCATGTATATTTTCAGGTAAGCTTTTGAAGCTATGATCCCTATTATTTTTATTCTAACTTTTAGTTTATCTGGAATGCATTCTAAAAATGCAATATTCTTTAAAAGTTTTAAGGTTAATTTGATAAAGTTCTGGCTCCCTATGAGCCTTCAGTTTCCTTCCTTAAACTTACTTATATTTTAAGCCAACTCATGAAGACATACTGCTTTATAATAAACAATGTTTTTAAAGTGTATGATTTTTGTGCATTGTGACATGAACTCAATACCAAAAGCAAGATAAGGAATATATTCAGTAGCTCCCAAGCCTCCTTCTCATCTTTGGCACCTGTCAGTCTCTTACTGTCAGCCCTTTTTCTCCTCAGACAATGATGTGATTTGGTTTGTTTGTTTTCTGTGAAATTTGCGCTGTTTGCACTAATGGAATGCTGTGTTATTTTCGTCGGCATTTTTCACGCAACATGGTTCTTCAGCAATAAATTTATGGTCTCATCCTGATCAGTATTCCAGTTTTTGCTTAATGCTTTTCTATGATGTAGATTTAGAAGAATTTATCAACCTGAGCTTTAACCTACTTGCATTTTTATTTCAAAATAAATACTTTTATACATTTTTCTCTCCGTAAAATTAATAAAAAAGAATAATGAAAAAAATTAATAAAACAGAAACTATCAGAAAATAAAAGCATATAAATTAAAGTACTATTACATTCAATAACAAGAGTAGGTTACATTAAAATTACACACTGTGATGTTTGTTGTACATATATGTAATTCTACATTTATCACAATCAGTCTTTAATGCTGCCATTATCAACATTTTTGATCTAAGATGTTCATAATTTCTAACTGATCAGAGTATTCCCATTTTTTCTTCCCAGATGCCATAGTAAGCATCCATGTACCCCCATCCCCAAGTTTCTAAAACCTAGGTGTGCTCTTTCACCTTCCCCTTATCACTTCATCAGTGTTCCTACTCCACTGACTTTCCCAGGCTGCGGTTTCCCACCAGAGTCTGCCACGCTGATGACTAATGAGTGGCTGGCACAAATGCAAGGGGACTAATAGCTAAAGATGATGAATTACTGACCCAAATCTAAATTATGTGAATATATATTGTCCTATATATAAGTATTTTTATAACACCCATTTAGAGAAGAAAGTTCCTTACAGTTGCCCAAGGATTACATCTGAGCAACAATTTGTCTTCGAGGATGAGGTGACAGGTGACAGGCTCAGCATCTAGTTCTCAACTATGTCTTCTGTTCAGTGAGTCATAAGAATAACACATCACTTTTATTCCCTTAGATAAAGTGAATAGTGGTCATAACATTTTATAGAGAAAAATAATTATTCAAAGGTTAATGTTTTCCGAGAGCACATACGGGCAGCTACATCTTTGTTTAGATTTGAAGTCAGTGTTTGGCTGTCAAACATAACTTCTCTTCCCCAAGACTGGCACCAAACAGAACTGGACTTGTCATCTCTACATTCAATTATTTCATAAATGTTCCAGTAAACATAAAATAGAGTAAAGAATATGATTTTGGAAGTTTTAATCACAAATCCATATAAGTCTATATCACTCACGGTACTCATTATTCTGTGTTGATCATTAAACAATTTATCAGCTTAATATGTTCCCTTCTTCATATTTGTGGATCAAACAAGTAACTGATGTAAACATTCAGTCACACACATCTCTATAAAATATTGCATAAAATTCAAACTAAATTAGAATTTTATAAAAATTAACAAAATGGACTATAATTATGTAAGACTCCGTTAAATTATCTTCTCTCTCATTAATTCAGAATGACTTTTCAATTTTTGAACATTTATTTCAGTGATATATAACAACATAAACATTGTACATAAACTGAATTAAACTTATTTATCTTGGTAAAATTCATCGTTTATTCAAAATGAAAACATCCAAAGTCCTAACTTCTTATAAAGAATATATATAATTTTAAACAAATGCGCCTATGAGGGTGCCACATTATATTTAGCTGTTTTAAACTACAATCATCACCTTTGCCCTTCCACCATCCTGACCACCCACAGAAGAAACTTGACCATGCACACTGAAGAATTCTCTGTGCCTTACTTTTGGCTTCCTATTGGCAATTGTACCTTGTCACTTAGTGCTTATTATCTTCTCATTCTACTACTTCTTACAAAAATTATTGTTCAGCCGGGCGATGGTGGCGCACGCCTTTAATCCCAGCACTCGGGAGGCAGAGGCAGGCGGATCTCTGTGAGTTCGAGACCAACCTGGTCTACAAGAGCTAGTTCCAGGACAGGCTCCAAAGCCACAGAGAAACCCTGTCTCGAAAAACCAAAAAAAAAAAAAATCATTGTTCAAACTAATTTCAAAAAGTCCCAAATTAAGTTTATTTATATGATTTCGCATTACAGAAAAAGACATATATTTAAAATTATGACTTTACAACACAGAAATTAAAACCTTTAAATAGAAATTCCTCTCAGTATCTCAGAGGTATCCCATATGCATATGTGGGATTAGATTAAGGGAAGAGAGAAAAAATCAATACTTCAGGGTTGGTACTGTACTTCTCTCAGAATTGCATGATGAGGGACAGTCTGTCCTCTTGTTATATATAGTGATGCTATGGATTGATCTATGGTTTAGATATACTGTCTATTCCATATCTGTACCATCCACTATAAACAATTTACCCTATAACCATACAATAGTAAATATGAATGTTTTCTTTATTGCTTTTAGTTATCATTTTTGCACTATTGAAATCAAAATATGAGTCTTATTGTGAAAAATTTGAAGTGTTTAAACATTTTGTTATTGTAGACATTTAAATGAGTAATATGTAGAGAGTATTATTTTATAGTTTTCCAGTCTCACAGGTTTGGATAACAGAGATTAGATAGTTTGATCTACTGGTAAATATGCTACACTATATTACGTATGTATCTATAGCAACTTAGATATTTGCTAGATGTTGATTAATTCTCCTATAAAAAACACTCCTTCCAAAGGGACACGTCTTACTATGTTCTCCTAATGTCTAACTGTTAAGGTAAAAACATATGAAGGACAGAAATTTGGAGTTATCATCATAAAAATAATAAATTTACATTAGAAAAGGACAGCTGTGAAAACAACTGCAGGTAGAATGTTTTCAAAAATCCCAAATTGATATACAATGGCAAACTAAAAGGAGGTACAAGAAAATAAAAACATCATTTTGGTCTGCTTTTCAAAGTTGCAATATATTAACTGATTATAAATATTTAGTATGAACCAAACATCTCAATATAAGCCTGAGAATTAACACAGAGAATAGAATTTATGCAAGTTAGAAGTAGTAACATGATGCACCACATGGGCAATATTCCCAAAAGGACCCTGTAGACTCAGGCTTTATGACTTACCTTAACATTGTCGACTTTTAATGTACAAGTAATAGTGTAAGAGGTATCATTAAAAATAAGATAATACAATCTTTGCTGTCAAATACCTAAATCCGAATATAGTTAGGCCATATAAAGTATTTTGAATGAAGAAATTTTTAGAATTTAGAGATATGCTATTTAAAATCTGACATGAATTCAAACTATTACAAATGAGGTGGATGGGTTTCCTTAGCTTATGTGATATGAGTTTAGCTATTACTCATTGTAACTGCATACATGCATTTGAGGTGTATCTATGGAATATCTATGGGTGTTATTTGTCACTCTAAGTTCTCAGATTAGCCTTGCAGTATCAGCATTATTCTCTGTTGTTAAGGTATTGTGACTAAAATTTAGAATAACAAATCTAGATAACCAATAGTTACATTTGATTAAAAGTAAACCATAAAAAATGAAATGGAAACCATTGCATGGTTACCCCTTCAAACATAAGATACTAATGTTTTAAATTGGTAAGTATTTAATTTGAGCATATCTTCTTTTGAAATGATTTTCGTGTTCTGTTTCATTTCATAATGACTTCTAGCTGCATTCATGTTTCTACAACTGACTTTAAAGTCATCCAGTATAAGAAGCTAAAGTATGCAGCGTACCTAGCTTGCTCCTTGCACATAGCAATGAAAGGAGAAAGAGAAAACTGGCCATGTTCCAAAGAGTGTCTAGCTTACAGTGAAAGCTGCAGCAATTAAAGCAAATTGATTAAACTGGGGTCAAATTCTTGTAGACATTTATTGGGTTCATATTAGTGTCGGTATTTAATCAACTTTTACCTGGGGGTTGAAGATTCTGTTCCTCTAAAAATTCTAAATCAAGCATCAGATCATCTTCGTCCAGTTCACAGGATCCCAAATGATTTAGAACATCCTGAAAGAAAAGTAAACCTGATAAATGACAGAAAGCACAGAGCAGATAGAATAAGAATGTAAGAATAAGAGAATAGCTGCGTACAGTAGCCATGAAACAAAACACTCAGCAAATCTGAAATTGACTTTCATGACTTCTGAATCTACCAGTCCTATGAAATGCTTTCAGAATTTTCTAATATGTCTAACTTTTCCTACTACTTACTCCTATTAGTTATTCATACCTGCTACAAATAAAAACATATGTCTTCATCTTACATTATTGTTCTGTATGTCACATAATTTCAGCAAACGTGTTTAGCAAAGCTCTGAAAGGAATGCAGAAAGGTAGCGTGCTTCCTGTGAGAGTTTCATGTACAGTATGTGAGACAGGAGAAGAAATCAGTCATTAAACAAGGACCTAATCATAGTTTTTGAAATAAGAAAATAAATCCTCTATTTTATGTGTAAAGACATTAGAGAAATCTTCATACTTTAGAACCAATTTTTAAAAGAGGTTATCTAGCTAGTCCCACAATATTTGTGTCACTAATTACACAACTTTCTTGCAAACAGGTCACTGTTGTAAATCGCAGGGTTTGTAGTTAGATGAAATTGATGATTACTTTTCTCTTTCAGTAGCATGCAAAGTGTGTCTTCTATTACCATAAAGGCTAGTCAGTAAGGGGTAAAGCTTCCCATCTGGGCACCAGGTCAATAATTCCATGTTTTGTTGTGTTTTTTAAGTCAAGAAATTGTATTCATAGTACAAGCATTACAGAATATAATAAATAACTAGATATTTTAATAACTAAATATTTGGGTAACTAGAAAATTTAATTTTATGAAAGTATTTTTTGTAAACTTTGCCTCAGTTTTTGAAATTTAATTAGAATTCCAAGATCATTTTTTCTCTTTATTTTATCTTTTTTTTTAGTTGTTGAAAAAAAATTTCCGCCTCCTCCCCATTTCCCATTTCCCTCCCCCTCCGCCCACACAT
>NC_022029.1:11967557-11978694 GCF_000317375.1 Microtus ochrogaster
AGAATGTAGAGCAGTCCAGATTCCCTGCCCTGCAGGAAGTCCAAAGTCCTCCCACTTCTATCCAGGTCCAGCAGGGTGAACATCCAAACAGGCTAGGCTCCCACAAAGCCAGTTCATGTATTAGGATCAAAACCTAGTGCCATTGTCCTTGGCTTCTCATCAGCCTTCAATAATTCCATGTTTAATGACATAAGTATGCTGTTTCTTCAGCAATGGGGCTTTACCTTCAGATTATAGAGAGTTACCAATAGCCTTGGAAACAGCCTATGATGTTTGGGGTGGGGGGATGGATTTATGGGACCTCTTTGGCCAAAGACTCAACAAGATAGAACCCATTGAACTTGGTATTATAAATTGAGAAATTATCTCCCCATTATTAAATGACTTCATTTAAACTACACACACACACACACATACACACACACACACACACACACATATATATATACATATATATATACACACAATACACACACACACAAACACAGAGGCATCTTAGGAAGCTTCTGTAGTAGATTTCTAAATGGATTTTCACATAGATTTCTATATGGCTTTTTATAAGATCTTAACATAACCCACCCTATTTAATATTCCCATTCTAGTTACTAAAACTATCTATAGGTTAAACACTATCCTAGTCAAAATTCTGATATAATTCTTCACAGATATTGAGAAAACAATCTTCAAGTTCATATGGAAACTCACATAAAAACAGAAAAAAAAAGGCTAGGATAGTCAAAACAATCCTCAATTCTGAATAATAAAACGAACTACTGGTGCCATCATCCCAGATTTCAAGTTATATATTACACAATGGTAGTAATAAAAATAGCTTTGGTATTAGTTTAAAAACAAACACATTGATCAGTGCAAGTTAATTCAAGGCCCATACATAATTTCACATGCTTATAGATACCCAGTTATTTTACATAGAAACTAAAAATACACACTCGAGAAAGGACAACATCTTCAGTACATGGTCCTGATCAAGATGAATAACTGCATGTGAAACAATGCAAAGAGAGCCATATTATTTTTAGATTTATTTTTTTATTATGTATACAATGTTCTGTCTGCATGTATGCCTGCATACCAGAAGAGGGCACCAGATCTCATTACAGATGGTTGTGAGCCACCATGTGGTTGCTAGGAATTGAACTCAGGACCTTTGGAAGAGCAGACAATCTCTTAACCTCTGAGCCATCTCTCCAACCCCAAGAGACCCATATTGATACACAGGAATGGCCATCACTATCCAAGCATAGTGGCAGCCTATATTATGAGAAAAATCATTATCAATAATATGTCTGTGGTATTTTTTATAAAACCCTAGTCAATAAATAGCCAGCAATATTTTAAAAAGAGTAAAAGGAATTTATTTCTAGCATAGGGCTTTTAGAAATAATTTTAAAATATTTTTAATTATTTAAAATAATTTAAGAAAGAACACTTTACATATTTTGAGCTTCTGGGGCATGGTTTATGTAGCATTCCTCCCTTCTGTTAAGAACATCTCCATTCAGACACCATGTTCACAGATTCTGCCATGAGTAATAATAATAGTAAACAAAAACAAATTTAAAGGTCAAGAATTTTCTTAAAGGGTAGTCAAAGAATGCAAATAGAATGACTTCACAAAACTAATCTGTGATGGTTTGAGGATCAACAATACAATAACCAGTATGGCTTCATGAAGCAATTGGAGTCTGTCAAATATCATGAGCTCATAATAATTGAAGGCAAAAGACAATATGATAAATGTAAAAGACACTAAAAAGCAAAAATAAAAGGCAAAAATATTTGGAGTTAATTTTACATCAGTGTAGCAAGATGCCTGACACATTCACCATTCACCTCAGAAGGAGCAAAGGTTTGTGTATTTTTTTTTTTTTTTTTTTTTGGTTTTTCGAGACAGGGTTTCTCTGTGGCTTTGGAGCCTGTCCTGGAACTAGCTCTGTAGACCAGGCTGGTCTCGAACTCACAGAGATCCGCCTGCCTCTGCCTCCCGAGTGCTGGGATTAAAGGCGTGCGCCACCATCGCCCGGCTTGTGTATGTTTTCTTATGGTTTCAGAGAACTCTAGAGTTTGGATGGCTAGAAGCATTGTTTTGATGTTTTTTAGGACTGTAGTGAAGGAGCAGTCCATGCTCTGAAGTATAAAATGTAGTAAAGCTGCTTGACTCAGACAACTCAGAAAAAGGAAGGAGCAAAGAGGAGGGAGACCGTGCGAATATTCACTTAGAAGCACGTTTCTAGTCATCTAAATGTTTACTATAGGTTCCCTAAAATCTACTTCTTAATGGTGCCTTAGGATTGAGGTCAAGACCTTGGGGGCATTTAAAATTTAAATCATAATATTAGTGTGGGAAAACCCTTAATTTCCATTGTATGGAGATTTTAATAAATAACACATTGGTGTTTTGGTTTGGTTTGGTTTGGTTTGGTTTGGTTTGGTTTGGTTTGGTTTCATATTGCACATTTACTACCATAATTAAGATCTGCATTGTTCTGGACAGGTAGGGAAGCAGGGTCTCAAAACATTCTATAAAGGAAAAGGAAGGGCTTCTCAGTATCAATGGGTGTCATATGCAATATTCAAGAAGAACGAAATTCAGCGTTCAATTAATGCTAATTAAAATGATTGTATCTCAAATGTAAGAGAATGCAATTGTGTGCTTCAGACACTTGATCAAAAAAGAAAAAGCAACAACAGCAAGAAAAAAAACTATATGATGACTAAGCAGAAACAGTCCCTCAATTCCTGTAGGGTATAAATGCTAAATAATAAAGAAATAATGAGAAAACATAAATATTTAATAATGTTGATACAGAGCTCTATACATCTTAATAACAGGAACATTATTGTGTTATAATAGGAATTGCAACAAAAAAGAGTCATTTTATGTGATAGCTCTACATTATTACATAAAATTAAAAGCTAGCATAGAACATCTTTTAAAAGACATAAGGGCACATAATAAGTAGAGTTCAATCATAAAGTGCAAGTCTTAAGCAATGGTCACAAACAGGTCTATATTTTTTGGAATATGCAGAAAATTCAAATGACTAGATAAAAACTCATCAAAAACTAACACCTTCAAATTTAAGAGATGCTTTCTTTCACTTATTAATAGAGTGGTTAGTAAGTCCTAAAATATAGATATAAATATTTTTCAAATATCAAGCATAATCAAAACTGGGCATCTGTTAAGTGTAAGAACAAGGAAAACGATAAAAATTGATATGAATGCCTGGTAAACCTATGAAACCAGATTCTGGGAGACATCATGGCTTGCTTTAGATGTTAGTCAGTTGTTTAAAACTGTCCCAGGATGTTGGTATTCTCTATACAGAAGCTTTTTAGTGACAGGAAGTCCTATTTATCAATTGTTGGGCATAATACCTGTGCTTTCAGGGACCTTAACCTGTTTAACCTGTTCAAAAAATCGTTTCCTGTGCCAATGAGTTCTAGCATATTTTACTTTCTCCTCAAAAAGTTTCAGGTTATCATGTCTATGGTTAAAGTGTTTATCTATTTGGAGTTGAGTCTTGTATAGAATGAGAGATGAAGTATAATTTCATTCTCTTACATTTATCTATCAAAGTTGACAAGGACCATTTGTTCAAGATGTTGTCTTTTCTTCAATGTGTTTTGTTGGCTTCTTTTCAAAACTTAAGTGGCTGTAGAATATGAGTTTATGTGTGGATCCTCAATTCTATTCTGCTGACCAATGTGTCTGTTCTTATGCCAGTACCATAATGGTTTTATAACTGTGACTCTGTAGTACAAATTGAAATTTGGTATTATGATACCACCATATCATTTTGTTTTTCAGTATGATTATTTTATTGTTATTTCATTGTTCAACATGATTTTAGATAACCTGGGTCATTTGTCTTTCTAAATAAATTTGATGTGTTTTTTTTTTAGGTTCAATGAAGAATTATGTTAGAAGTATGATGGAGGTTGCATTAAAGCTGTAGATTACTACCGTTTGAATGGCCATTTTCTCAATATTAACCCTACCAATTTAAGAGCATGAGGGCCCATTCCATCTTCTGGTGCCTTCTATAATTTCTTTCTTTATTATCTTAATCTTACCAATGTAAAACACTTTTATCTCCTTAGATTTATTCTGAGTTATTTTTAGGCTGAAATTTATGGGATTGGTTCCTTCTCAGTGTACAGGATCTTGATATTTAGGAAGGCTACTGATTTTTAATGTGTTAATTTTGAATCCTCCTACTTTACTGAATGTGTTCATCAGCTGAGGGAGGACTCTGGTAGGATCTTTGTGGTCTTTTACATATCATCTGCAAAGAAGGATATTTTGACTTCCTCCTTTTTTGTTTGTATCGTTTTATTTCATTTCACTTATTTTATTGGTCTGTCTAAGATATCCAGCATGATATTTAATAAGGATGGAAGAAGAGAACAACTTTGTCTTTTTCCTTATTTTAATGAAAATGTTTCAAGTATTTCCTCTAACGTGACTATGGGCTTCCTGTATATTGCCTTTATAATGTTGGGTTATGTGTTTTATATCCCTAGATTCTCCAGGCGTTTTATGATGATGCGATGTTTGATTTTTGTCTTAGGTCTTTTCTGCATTTAAAGAGATATTTGGATAGATTCTGTTCTAGAGTCTAGTCATAGAGTCAATTACATGTATTGATTTATGTATGTGCATCTCTGAGATTAAGATGAGTTTATTGTAATGGGATGATTTCATGGATAAGTTTTTGAATTTGCTTTGCAAGTTTTTATTGAGATGTTTTATATTTTTTTAGTGAAGAAACAAAGTACAGAATGGGGAAAAATCATTCCCAACTATATATCTGATTAAGAATTAGTATATATCTTTTTATAATATACAAAGAACTAAATGATAACACCAATAAAATAACCCAATTAAAATCAGAGTGCAGAAATAGTTTTCAAAAGGAGAAATACAAATGTCTGAGAAACATGTTTTAAATATTCAACATTTTATCCATCAAAGAAATGAAAATGAGAACAACTTTGAGATACTTTCTTTACAGACTCAAAATGACCTTTTTTTTTTAAATTTATTTATTTATTAAGGATTTCTGCCTCCTTCCCGCAACCGCCTCCCATTTCCCTCTCCCTCCCCCGATCAAGTCTCCCTCCCTCATCAGCTCGAAGAGCAATCAGGGTACCCTGACCTGTGGGAAGTCCAAGGACCACCCACCTCCATCCAGGTCTAGTAAGGTGAGCATCCAAACTGCCTAGGTTCCCCAAAGCCAGTACGTGCAGTAGGATCAAAAACCCATTGCCATTGTTCTTGAGTTCTCAGTAGTCCTCATTGTCTGCTATGTTCAGAAAGAAAAAAACAAAAACAAACAAAAAAACCGAGAAGAACAAATTCCAGCTTGCACATAAGAAAAGGGTAATACCCACTCTTGGTAGGAGAACAGGCTGATATAGCCACAATTGAAAACAGAATGATGATTTCTCAAAGAACTAGAGGTAGATCTAACATATGATACAGCTATATAACACTTTGGGGAATATACCCATATGACTTTATATCCTACTGAAGCTACTGAAGAAATATTAGATTATGTGTATGCACTGCTGATTTATTCACAATAATCAGAAAATAAAAACAGCCAAGATGTATATGTACTGATAATTGAGTAGACATATATTAATGTGTATGTGTATAATGTATATATAGATATATTAGAATATTATTCAGCTTTTAACAAATGAAATTATTAAATTCACAGATAATTGGAGAGATGGAAATAATCAGCCTGAATGAGGTAACTCTGACCTAGAAAGAAAATCACTGGATGTTCTCTCTCATATTTGAAGACTAAACACAAAACTTTGAATATGCGTGTTTGAATTGGAGTATGCATATATGTTTGGTAGGGACCATGAACAAAGGGCAGATTGTAAGGAACAGTGCCTAAAACAAAGATGGTATGAAGAGGAGAAGGGGAATAATAAAAAAATGGGGTTCAAAGGGGTGGGGAATGAGAAGACAGGGTAGGGGAGTAGAGGAGTGAGAACAAGAAAGGATAGGTAGTGTGATCCTTTGAAAATTACAACTAGAACCCTAAAACTATAGAGTATTCCTAAAATACTTATACATGGATATATGAAAAGAGTTAAACTGGGACTGGAGAGATCACTCAGCAGTAAAGAGCATTTAATGCTCTAGCAGAGAACCAGGTTTCATTCCAAGCACTCATATAGTCACTCATAACCATTTTCAACTCAAGTTCCAGGGAATCAAACATCATTTTAAGACCTCCCTAGATATCAAACATGCCTGAGGTAAGCAGACATACATGCACAGAAAAAGCTTAGAAAGTTACAAACGTATAAAGATTAAATGGAGGTAACCTGTAACATGGAAACCGTTTCCTCTCATAGCCACCAAAGACTATCGAAGGAAAGTTCAGTGGGAAGTATGGCTTAACTCCTACTGAGTTTGGGTCAGTTGGATCTTTCAGACTCTCCAAAACTATTACAAGCTACATTGTTTTTTATTACCTTGAGGACTTTGTAGTAAAACCCTATTGATGAAGACACCACATACTTGACTCAAAGAACAAAGAATAATCTAGACCTACCAAACAAAAAGTTTCATTTTTATTGATCAATTTTCATAGTGCTGGTGCTAGTTTTACTACTGGGAGAGAAAAGATTTTATAAGAATCCTGCAAGTTATAATCATAATGACTGACCTATCAAAATATTCATACTGGTGCTATACTGGCATAAATACTTTAGGAGTGGTACAATTGAGCATCCTTTGGGTATATATCCAAAAGTAGTATTACTAGTTCTTGAGGAAGATTGTTTCCTCATTTTCTGAAAAATCACCATACTGATATTCAAAGGAGCTGTACCAGCTTGCACTCCCACCAGCAATGCAAGAATGTTCCCTTTACCCCACAACCTCTCCAGCATAAGGTGTGATCAGTGTTTTTAATCTTGGACATTCTTACTGGTTTAAGATGGAATCTCAGAGTTGTTTTGATTTGCATCTTTCTGATGACTAAAGACATAGAACATTTCCTTAAGTGTCTTTCAGCCATTTTAGATTCTTCTGTTGAGAGTTCTCTGTTTAGGTCTGTACTCCATATTTTTGGATTTTGTGTTCTTTTGATGACCAATTTCTTGAGTTCTTTGTATATTTTGGAGATCAGCCCAATATGGGGCTAGTGAAGATCTTTTCCTTTTTGTAGGCTGCCATTTTGTCTTGTTTACTGTGTTCTTTTCTTTACAGAAGCTTTTCAGTTTCAGGAGGTCATGTGCTCAACTATGCTCATAGCAGCATTGTTTGTCTTATCCAGAAACTGGAAACAACCTAAATGTTCTTAGACCAAAGAATGGATAAGAAAAATGTGGTACAATTACAGAATGGAGTACTACACAGCTGAAAAAATAATGACATCTTGAAATTTGTATGTAGGCAAATATATGGACCTAGAAAATAGGTTGAATGAGGTAACCCACACCCAAAAAGACAAATATAATATGTACTCACTCATAAGTGGTTTTTAGACATAAAGCAAAGAAATCTAATCTACAAATCACAATCCCAGAGAACCTAGACAAAGACCCTAAGAGAGACATACATGGATCTAATCTACAAGGAAAGTATAAAAAGACAAGATCTCATGAGTAAATTGGGACCATGGGGACCATAGGAGTGGGTTGAATGGGAGGGGAGAGGAAAGAAGGGGAGCAGAGAATAATGTATAGCTCAATAAAATCAATAAAAAAGAAAGAAAAATACTATAAGAGTAACCAGTCACTTTTTGACTAAATTTAGAGCCTGTTCCTAAAGACAGAACTCATGATTAGTACTATTCCCTTAGCCCCAAATCATTGATTCTGTAGGTCACAGCATATATGGGAGAACCTAATACTATTATTTGGCTAAACTGACATAGCATCAAACTTCCCCTTAGGTTATCTTTATATCCTCATATTAGTGCATCTTTCAACCCTCATCAGAGAATCTTCTTTATGCAGTAGATGGTGATCATATATAGATGCCTACAAATGACCAGTATATATAGGGTAAGAGACCATTGATGCCTCAACTGTAAGTGAGACATCTAGATCATACCCACTCAGCACAGAGATCACTGTAGAAAAAAAGGCAGAAATACTGTAAGAGTCAGAGGTAGTAAATATCTACAACAAAATATTATTTGGCAGCACCTATTGCTCTCATGACTTCACAGTGCTGTGAATGCATACGCAAGTCTTCCACAAGATCAGGCCAGCTAAAATTAGTACATGAATAAGTAGGACTCATGAAACCCCACTTTTACTTGAGGAGCTACTGGCAATTGATGGCTCACAGGGAAGGGAAAATGGGTTCATTTTCAAGAGAGCAGAATCTGAAAGTTGACTGATGTTCTAGTACGTGATCCTCAACCCATGCACATCGCATACAGGCAGCAGTGAATTGTGTATGTGTGCGTGTGTGTGTGTTATGTTAATAAGAGCAAATGAAGTAAGATGGAGAGAACAGGAGGGAAAAAATGGGAAGAGATATGTGAAGAACAGTAAGGGAAGAATACTGGGTAGTAAAAATTAAAATTAATTTTAGGTGAATTATAAGCAATATCTGAACTTCTCCCATCTTTAAAATTTAAACTCTGGTCATGCCAGTTTTGTTATGTATGGAACAACAAATAAAGACTAATTTTATTGTTAAGTAATAAAATAAAACAAGCAACTTTAATTATAACAAATAATTGGAAAAGTTCAAAATTAAATTTAATTATTCTCTTAGTTTCAAAATCCAGTGGTTTGCTTTTTATGTTGCCATTTAAACCATGAAGGAAAGCTAAAGTGATTCCAGGTGCTGTGTTTTCATGACATAGTAGCCTCGATGTTACCGCCATGTCTCCCATAGTAGGCTTGATGTTACTGCCATGTCTCCCATATTTTGAACCTGACATCGGTTCACTCTGGCTGGCAAAACAACAGTAATTCCAAAGAGAGAAGCACCCCTTGCAATAAATTTATCCATCACTTGTTTGCTAACTGGCTGGTGATGGAGGTGCTTATGAAGAAAATAATCAGAAAACAACTAAAATATTTGAGACTAGTGTTGCTAAGCATTGAATGAAGTCGTTTCTTCTAAGTATCATCCTTACTTGTATATTAGTAATACAGTAACAGTCACAGTACATGGACATCACTAGCTTCTGTTCTGTGGTCTTATCAACTCTTTGCCAATAACCATTTCAGTTAATCACTAGTCATTGTACTGCTCCCAACAGGATATTTCCATGAAATATTCATTTTACACACACACACACACACACACACACACACGTCAAAGGCTGGTGACAACAGAATGCTCGGTAATAATAAGTCCCTTGTTATTTAAAAACTCTCCAAAATAATCTTAATATACCTTTTACAAACTGATTCATAGAAACTTTAAAGAGATATATTAGTTCATTCCAGAAAACATATATATGTTACATATATTTCTTTCAATTATACTGAGTAGATGCTCTAAATGCCAAAAATTAAATATAAAACCATATCTACATAATTATATGACAAGACTTTCTCTATCATTAAAACAGTGATGGAAATTGTTTTATTATTATAAAGGGAAAGTCACAGTGTTTGGTTCAAAAATATCTCCTGGAGTTTCGTATGTGCTGGGTCTGTAGAAACAGAAGACCACCCACTGGCCAACGTTAAATAAATCAGTTCACATAGGGACAATACACTATTGCTTCTAGAAACGTCTAAGAAAGCACATGATGTTCTTTCTCTGTCCTAAATCTGAGAACATAGTTCTTGCATCTTTAAAATCTCTATAATATCACTATTGTATATACAAAATGTCTCATTAACAAAATAATAGTTAATTTACAATATGGTATGAAAATAATACTTTATTTAATTATCTGCAGTTGAAGCACTCAATTCTAAAACTGCTTTAATGAAGAACATTAGATTACCTTTTAGAATCTCATAATTTAAAAACTATAAGATATTTCAACAAAAAAAATACTATTTAGGAAAAGTACTCATGTAATAAAGATTTTGAAGTATTCTTAATGGCTACACTTATTCCAATTAAGCTGCCTTTGAACTTCTGAAGTGTGAATTGATTTTTCTTTTTAAAGCTTTACCCTCAATTTTCATTATTTCTAGTTTGTATGGTACTAAAATTACAAAATTTCCAACTTTTTAAAATTCCATTAGTTGAACTGGGGTCTGCCAAACAGAACATCACTTGTGTCTTTGCCAAGTCCTTGATTATAACATTACCGTAAAAACAAATCAATCGCATATGAATAAAGACAGGAGTCACTGTAGACATTGGAAATATGCAAGTATAGTCAGCTTTCTGTAGTAAGGTGCAAGAGTGAATCTAGGCTGATCTTCTCACACAGAATACTGGAAAATGATGGATTCAGTTCAGCGAACAGCTTACCACTCTCACACACAGTTTGTCATGCTATTTCCATAAGAGGAATAAAGCATTTCTAAAATGATATTTACTCTGACAACCTTGGTGTCAAATGATGGGTTTTATAAATGTAATGTGTAAGACTGACCCAGCCACTAAATCAGCTATGTAAAATTGAAAACAACAAAAACTTGAACTCCTTAACACTCTACTGCCTATCCAAGTCTACCATGCAAAAAGCTTTCAAATGGCAAGAAACGCCTGTTATTGTAGGCTAGCAAGAGTTAGATAAACTGCAGAGCTCAGTGCTAACCAAGAGTATTATATTTTAACAGCTTTCACAATGTTACCATCAACTCTGCTGTGTTCACAAAACCACGCAGGCACTGTAAGCCGCTTGAAGGACTCACAAAACCCATCTTCACCTGGTGATGGATGGAGATAGAGACAGAGACCCACACTGGAGCACTGGTCCGAGCTCCCAAGGTCCCAATGAGGAGCAGAAGGAGGGAGAAGATGAGCAAGGAAGTCAGGACCACGGGGGGTGCACCCACCCACTGAGACAATGGGGCTGATCTATTGGGAGCTCACCAAGGCCAGCTGGACTGTGACTGAGAAAGCATGGGATAAAACCGGACTCTCTGAACATGGCGAACAATGAGGGATGATGAGAAGCCAAGGACAATGGCACGGGGTTTT
>NC_022029.1:11978794-12019127 GCF_000317375.1 Microtus ochrogaster
GAGCTAGGGGGAGGGGGAGAAGGGTGGGAGGAGGGGGCAGGAAATGGGAGGCTGGGAGGAGGCGGATTTTTTTTTCCTTCCTTTTCTCAATAAAAAAAATGAATAAAGGTATCAGTATTCCTACAGTTAACAAAAAAAAAAAAAAACAATGGGAATTGCAGATACGATTTGTTGTAGATAAATGGTACAGCTAAAAACTGTCAAGAAAGAAATGCACAGGGCAGAATTAGGATAGATTCCAAGGAGGTCTCCATTATTGTCAAGAAACACTGCCTTGTGACATAGAGTTGGTTAAAATGTCACATGGCGTCACCATGAAAAGAAGAGCATGCTTCCTCAATATTCAGCTTGATAGGGATACATCATATGATGTGACTGGCTCTGCCTACACAGATGATTTCAAACTCTAAGTTGATTTATGGTACCACACCCAGATCCTCTCATGTGTCACACCCCACTATAAGCGAGTCAAGAATTCCCTTCCCACCCTGAGATCCATATAGCTAGCTATTCTTCCAATCAAAGACAGTATGATTTTTAAATAACCAAGATATGCTTGATTTCTGAAATAAAACGTCCCTGGTTATCCCCTATGTCTTGTTCCAAAGACTGAACACTAATTCTAGTAATGAAAGTAAACGTGCTCCCTTAATAAGCAGCACCTTTTGAAGGATTACCTGGTGTGAAGAGCCAAAGACCAAATGAAAATGGCTTAGATAATAAACAACAAACAAGTAAGATGATTTCAGCATAGCTCTTAGCAATATTAAAAATAGTAATGCTGGGTACACTCATCCATTGCTGGTGGGAATGCAAACTTGTGCAACCACTCTGGAAAGCAGTGTGGCGGTTCCTCAGGAAATTCGAGATCAACCTACCCCTGGACCCAGCAATACCACTCTTGGGAATATACCCAAGAGAGGCCCCATCATACAACAAAAGTATATGCTCAACTATGTTCATAGCAGCATTGTTTGTAATAGCCAGAACCTGGAAACAACCTAGATGCCCTTCAGTAGAAGAATGGATGAAGAAAGTATGGAATATATACATATTAGAGTACTACTCAGCAGTAAAAAACGAGAACTTCTTGAAGTTTGCGTACAAATGGATGGAAATAGAAAACACTATCCTGAGTGAGGTAAGCCAGACCCAAAAAGAGGAACATGGGATGTACTCACTCATATTTGGTTTCTAGCCATAATTAAAGGACAGTGAGCTTATAATTTGCAATCCTAGAGAAGCTAAATAAGAAGGTGAATCCAAAGACAAACATATAGGCATCCCCCTGAATATTAACCTTCATCAGGCGATGAAAGGAGACAGAGACAGAGACCCAAATTGGAGCACCGGACAGAAATCTCAAGGTCCAAATCAGGAGCAGAAGGAGGGGGAGCACGAGCAAGGAACTCAGGACCGCGAGGGGTACACCCACATTCTGAGACAATGGGGATGTTCTTTCGGGAATTCACCAAGGCCAGCTGGCCTGAGTCTGAAAAAGCATGGGATAAAACCGGACTTGCTGAACATAGCGGACAATGAGGACTACAGAGAACTCAAGAACAAGGGCAAGGGGTTTTTGATCCTACTGCACGTGCTGGCTTTGGGGGGGCCTGGGCGGTTTGGATGCTCAACTTACTAAACCTGGATGGAGGTGGGCGGTCCTTGGACTTCCCACAGGTCAGGGAGCCCTGATGGCTCTTCGGGCTGATGGGGGAGAGGGACTTGATGGGGGGCGGTGGCGGGGAGGAGGCGGAAATCCTCAATAAATAAATAAATTAAAAAAAATAGTAATGCTTGTTCTGAGAAGCAAGCTCACACAGTGCTTCTCTGAGATAGGTGACCTCTGGAAAGCTGTCATTTGGGCTGTACAAAGAATAAGAAAGAATTATGGCACAGTTGGGAGGGACACCATCTAAACTTAGAAAACAGCAGGTGCAAATTATTTAAAGTGTACCTGACATATAAGCAAGTAAGCAGAGAGGAGGGCCAGATGGCTTGAGCCCAGTGAGGCCTAGCGATGCAGGAGATAGACAGGCAGCCAACCTCAGGGAATGGCTGTTGGTCAGCAAATGAGTTTAGGATCACTGGAAAGTGACGTACTCAGACACTCATTTTGGAAAATCACCCTACCTACTTTGGCAAGAGTGGGTATCCTGAAGACCTGGTGCCACAAATGAGGGCAGGTGGTGTTATGTCACCCACAGTCACACTCTCCCAATGTCCTTATTCGCATGTGGCACATTAACCATTGTTTGTTGCTTTCCTTCTTTGCATTTGCTGAAGAGAGTCATACTGGCTTGGTCAATATTTCTGGGTCATCTTTGACTGTTTCTGGGCTGGGAAAACACATGTGAACATTAAACTTTGCCCTTCCCTTGCCTTCTACTCCCATCCCTCCCTGGTTGCACTGTGCTCTCATTCAGACCATGTAGAGGAAGCACCATATCTCACAGCTTGAATGGACTGGGTGTTTATTATAATAGATGTGTTCCCTTAACACTTCTGGTAAGTTTCACCTAGAACCGGAATACTGGGAGCAGTTGTCAGTTGTGACATATGGGCATTGGGCAATGACCACTCTTCATGGGAAGACTAGATCTAGGTTAATGAAAATCTGAAATGAGTTGAAATATTATCAGGAATATGATCAAAGTGCATTTTCAAAGGTATTCAGCAACAAAATACTGGAATAACTAATTGTAATAGCTGTGGAGTTAAATAATTTGATGGATTCTGTATATAAGAGCAATTTTAATTGAAGTTAAATATGGATCTGTTCATGAATAATAAACAGACAAATACCTATTTGATTTTTAATTTCTATGAAGACACTGGTGGCAATATGTAGTTTTTAATATATAAATAGTTATTAATATCATTTATTATATATTTTAAGTATTACATATTAAGTTTTCAAAATTACTGTTAGAATTTGTGTTTGTTTTGTTTTGATTTCTCTAAAAAAAAGAATCCATTTCATCTTTTTCATATTTTGGCTATATCAAATAATTGCCCTCAAAATTATCCCTTCCTTCTTGATAACTACTTTAATAGCAATGCAAAGTGGATATTATAATACTGACACCTTCGTTATAATTCTGAGACTGTCACCCATTTCTTATACCATGTCACGTGAGCCACATTTGGATTCACAAATCTTCCCTTAGTCACCGCTATTCCTGATGTCACCAAGTAAACAGCTTTTCAATTCTGTGATATATTCTCGTATATTCAAATATGTATCACTATTAATCTTACACAAAGCAATTGCATCATTGATTTCAAGAAATGCAGCAAGTTGCTCAAAGTGTATTTATGTGATCACATCATATGACTGCAGCTCGTTTTTGCAATGATCCCACACAGAAAATTCATCTGTGTTACAAACTTTAGAGGAGTAACATTGGAAATGTGATTGGTCTTGGGCCTTTTAAACATTCCATACAGACCTTCAATAATATCTGTCCATGTTGAGATATCTACACATTAAAATGACAGACGGATAAAATGGAAAAGGATGAGTTCTCAGTCACTGAACAACAAAAGTCTTTGCTGGATAACTGCTGGACTTACCGAGATTTTATGTCAACAAGATACAAACTAATGTTAAGTCTGGGCTACTCAGGTTGGCCATACTTCTTAGCAATGTGTAATATAATTTTTTTATTCTTTTTTATCTCTTATTTTATGTGCTAATAATTCTGTTTGATTTAAGTTATAGTATGTCATACTATTTTCTACAATAAAATTTAAATAGGCTTAGAGTCCTATCTCTAGGAAATCATATTAACGTTATTTGTATCACTAGTGTTGATGACTGACAAATGTCCAAAACACCTTGTAATAAATTCCCTTAAAGGGACTTTCAAATGTGTTTCAACATTAAGTGTTGACTGTTTTGCTTTATATACCTCAAACGATGCCTGTGAATAAACACATGGCAGGAACTGGATGTACATTTCTCAGTGCTTTGAATCAAACCCAGTCTTGAGCCGAGTAACCAAGCATTTTAAGATTGAGCCACATCTCAAAAGTTTTACATATTTCAATATAGAATAAATTATACTTACTTAAAGGGACTTCCATATAAATTTGTCAGGACAATAATTTATGTCTGAGTTTAATTGCAACTATTTCCTGAAAACTTATAATGTATTACTTAGGTAATAATAATAACTTAGACCACAATTTTTTAAAATGAGGTCCAATTCTTTTACTAAAATTACTTCTTTAATTACTTATACAAGTCTCAGCTGTTCAGTCAAATGAGTTTTCTTTAGCAGACTTGAGATATCACAGTTCTGTATTAAATGATCCCAAGTCCTCAGTGTTTACTGAGATCCAGTCAAAAGGTAATTTCCAAAGTCCACCAGGGACATAAACATGTGGTATCTAAATGTGCTTTAATCCAGCATCATCTGCTACATAAGCACAGCGTAGCAAAGGGGTGTATAAGCTACTGTGAGATTGTCATCTGGAGTGTGCCTGGCTTTGGATCACTTCCCTTCTTGGAGACACTTCTCTCTCTCTCTTTCTGCACAGTAGAAACAATACATAGATTTGCTGCAAAAAAATTTCTGGAAGAAAATTGAAAAATGATATTCAAATGAATTTCTTATTCTTAATGCAAAGTCAAGTACAGATTTTAGTTCTATCGCAGCTAAAACTGGCTCACGGAAGTGTAGATTAGGAGGCAGAGGGCAGCTAGGAACCGGCTGACCTAGGGTTGTGGAAAAACATGACTGATGCTTTCGAATGTAAATGATACCACAAAGATCTAAAAGTGTTGCTTAACACAAAATACAACTTCAGTAAACCTTCTACAACTATTTCTTTGAAATTTTCTATACATAGCTTCTCTACTGCCTATTTCCAATTACATTATAATTTAGATTTTACACTGTCTGAGTTTGGTTTCTCTCCAGCTTGTGAACTCTGTCATAATCAGATTCTATAAGCCCGGTTATTACAATCTTATTCATTTTGAAAGGGAAACACAGATTCTCTCATTATTTGGTTTAATTCCGTCTTTCAGATGTTTTTCTTCAACAAATGAGCAGTTTAAGAAGTGTCACTAATTTTTCCTAGAGCAGCAATATTATTTTATATTTTCTTATTGCTCATTACATCTTTTTTCATTAGAATGATTAGGATTCTAATGAGAAGATTTCACATAATTTATCTAACATTTCTATCTAGTTATACTCATGTTTTATCAAGTCCATTATTGAATTACTATTTGGTACCTGTTCAGGTTTTATATAGTAAATTATTTTTTGGAACCAAATTGAAGTTAAAATGAACCTCAGTGACACAGAATACCCTGGTTGAAACTTGGTTTCCACAATATATTAATACTATTTTACAAATTTATAAATAGTGCATTTATAAAGTGTATGCCATTTTTGCACAGTTTTCAAACCATTAGCACACCATGAAGTCCTGTGTACTAGAAGGAAATTTGTATAAAATAATCCAGTTCACTTAATAACCTTTAACCACAGCCCCACCACTTTCCTGTAATGACCATGTGTTTGCTGCAGTTGTACGGCATGGTTCTTGCAGCAGCAAATGTTTTAGGAACTGCACCTCAATCTGTAGTACTTACTGCCCCATTGCCTAAGCATCCCTTAAGTCTTTTTTTTTTTTAAACCTAATTTCACCAATGAAAAGCTATGGTGCTTATGTGATGAGCAAGACCACTTACTAACGTGCATGTATGGAGTAGTGATGATCTCATCTTTTGGATCACACTAGCAAGCATTGCAAATCCTGAACAAGAATGCGTGAGGCTTAGTAGTGTTAACTGTCTCATCCTTGGGAATTTTATCCAAATCTCTGAGAGTCAAAGCATCAAACAGCTGTTAGGTACTGGGGAACATTTCAGTATTGTATCATATGGAAGGAAAGTTGGTAGACAGCAAGAGGAACTGTCAGGTACCATGACCAAGGTGTTTCTCTTAAAAAACACTTCACATAGGTCAATGTATTGGCTCTCAAGTAAAGCAGCCAGCATGCTAAGGACATACTGGTTTCTGCCTTGGGCAGTATGAATTACCCTACCTCCATTGTAGTGTAGCTTAATAAAGTTTGAATTCCTACCATCTCACAACTTGATCAAAACAAAAATTCATATTACTCCTGCATTTGTTTAACATCTACAGGGTGTTTCACCTTCAACAGAAAGATTAATTCCATTAACTATCAGATTCATTATATTACTTATCTTAAAAAAAATAACCTTTTGCATTAAAGGGAAGGACTGATTCCAAAATGCTAAACATACTGTTTTTAAAAAAGCTACATTATCTAATAAATGTGTCATCAATCTAGTTTTAACATTCCTATTAAACACTCCACAGAATACTTGAATATCACTTAGACGTCTCTCCCTGTAGCTCAGAAGGATGGATCCATACTTCTCACAGTAGTGTTTCCTCCACCCCCATTACCTTTTCCATTTCTACTCAAATCTTACTGCAGGCAAAATTCTTTTTTCAGGTTGTCAAACTTTTACGGAAAAAAAATTATCAAACTGGAACACAGAATTTTGTAGTTATATATGCAGGGTAGTTTTAGGCCAACTTAATACAAGCTAGCCTCATTTTGGAAGAGCTGACATCAAGTGAGTAAATGCCCCCAACCAGATTTGCCCTCTCTCCAAGCCTATGATTCATTTCCTTGATTGATATTTGATGTGGGAAGGACCAGTTCACAGTGGGAGGTGTCACCCTTGGGCTGATGACCCTGAATGCTGTCAGAAGACAATGTGAGCAAGCCACAGGGAGCAAGCTAAGGAGCAGCACTCCTCCACAATCTCCACTTCAGTTTCTCCTCCTTCTTGAGTTCCTGCTCTGACTTCCCTCAGTAATGGACTCCTATGTGGGACAGTAAAATGAAATAAACCCTTTCCTCCACAACTTGTTTTTGGGCATAGTCTTTCATTACAGCAACAGAAATTCTAACTAAGGCAACATATAAGCTTCTTAATTCTACATGCAATATTAAAGAATCCTTTTCTCGGGAATACTTGGGGCTTCCGTAAAACAGAAAATAGGTTCCCATTTTTGAGAAGGTAGAAAGAAGCAGCATCTTCTAGAGTTCAAAGTAAGTATTGACTAGTTGGTGGCCATGAGAGGCCAATATGCATAGCGGTGGAAGAGAATTTCTTTAAATGTCTTTTGTATTTTATACTCAAAATTTTTTCTCTTACATATAACAAATAATATTCAAGAATTGAATTCTTGGTTTCATTTGAAATATGTCTGCCTTATCCTAAGTCTGGCTTATATTTACAATGTTATTAACTTAACTAGACCTCTGAAGCCACAAAGATTCACACTAAATGGCATGGTTTATAAAACCTCTAACAGATTTAGAGGATTCTTAGTTATAGACGTACAGATGAAAATACCTTCATTTTGTTGTAGTTGTTCAGGAACTTTTATATTGATTTCTTTCTTCTTTAGCTAATTACTAATCCCCAGGGAACCAGTTACTGCTCAATTTGAGTAATTATAAACCCAATTAATACTGTCAATAGTGATCTCACTATTTAAATTCAAGATAAATTTGCAAATTATATGATATGTTAGCACATATTGATACATTCATAAATGAATCTTGATTACTTCCACAATTACAGATTCTAGTTAAGAAAAGCAAAACCAAAGAGCTAATCCTTGAAGGATATATTATCTGTATATTTCATAACTAATTTCAAAATACATTATGCACCTTAATTTTTTGAAAATAATGTATTAATTGAGCAGGAATATTTTAAGTAGATTAATTGGATTTATTTGTTCTCACACTGTACCTACAAAAAGAAAGGATAATCACAAAACATAAAAAAATAGTCATTTGAAGATGGTGTGATATTAAAATTAGATTAAAATTAGAGAGTTACTTATAGGCAAGGTTTGTCTTTGTTTTTTTTTTCTTTTTTTCTATTAAAAATTTCTGCCTCCTCCCCGCCTCCCTTTTTCCTCCCCCTCCCCCCACTACCTACTCCCTACTCCCCTCCCCCTCCCTCTCCAGTCCTAAAAGCAGTCAGGGTTCCCTGCCCTGTGGGAAGTCCAAGGTCCTCCCTGCTCAATCCAGGTCTAGGAAGGTGAGCATCCAAACAGGCTAGGCTCCCACAAAGCCAGTACATAGTAGGATCAAAACCCAGTGCCATTGTCCTTTGCTTCTCAGCAGCCCTCATTGTCTGCCATGTTCAGAGAGTCCGGTTTTGTTTGTTTCTTATAGTAGCTTCTAGCTTATAATTTATCAAGCTTTGCAGCCAACTTAAAAAAAAAAGTAGCCTTCTAAGCAATATTAGAAAATCTAAGAATCACTGAGGGAAAATATTGTCATTTAAACCAAAGTTAATTCTAACGAACAAACCTGAGCAAGCCATGCTAAAAATTGAATATTCCATCTCCTGCTATTTCACACATTTCAAAGTGAATAGAAAATATATAATAAAAGTAACAGTAAAAACAGTAGGCATGTTAAATGTGCAGAATCCTTTGCAACCATGATTACAATGCCCAATGCATCAAGCTTTTTGAAAAACCCCAGGTAAATCTTCTGAATCTCTTTTATAAAACAACACAAAAGCTTTTAAAATAGGCTTTCTCTAAATAATGCATGCAATGGGCTAGAGGAAAGACTAAGCCTTTGGGGGGTTATAATTAAATCTTTTACAAAATATGTACAAAATAATCTAAATAGTGAACAGCATCCTGTTTTACTCTTAAAATTGAGAAATATATATGACCCAAAGTATATTGGCAAGCATGTATTATCAGGTTCAGTTTTATGCAATGCTGGGGATACAACACAGGGCTTTGTACATGCTAGAGAAACACGTTATTAAATGAGCTAAGTCCCTAAATCTTGTTACTTAACTTTGAGATCAATAATATCTTAAGTATTTGTTTGTTCAATGTGAAAAGCAAGCTATTAACTATATGTAATTTTTCATCAGTAACTGAAAATTGACATATTTTGATGGGCATTGGAAATTCTAAAAGCTATATTTCTTTGGTATGTACTCACGCATTAGTGGACTCTAGAAATAAACAAAGGGTATTAAGCCTATAGTTCACAAGCCTAGAGAAGACAAATAACAAGGTGAACCCCCCCAAAAAAACATAAATAGATCATCCTGGAAGTTAGAAGCAAACAAGATCACTGGGCAAAAGATAAGAGACTTGGCTCTAGAGGGGATCCCAGGTGTCCACGGGGATGTCCCCAGCTAGGTCCTTGGGCAGCAGAGGAGAGGGTGCCTGAACTGGCCTTGTCCCACTATTATGCTGATGATTATCTCAAATATCACCATAGAATCTTTGTCCGGCGACTAATGAAGATAGAGACATAGACCCTCATCAGAGCAATGGACTAGCCGACTAATGAAGATAGAGTCATAGACCCTCATCAGAGCAATGGACTAGCTCCCAAGGTCAAGTTGAAGAGCAGAAGGAGGGAAAAGATGACCAAGGAAGTCTGGACCGCGAGGGGTGGTCCACCCACTGAGACAGTGTGACTGTTCTAATGGGAGCTCACCAAATCCAGCTGGACTGGGACTGAATGAGCATGTGATCAAACTGGACTCTGAATGTGGCTGCCAATGGGGGCTGACTGAGAAGACATCGATAATGGCACCGGGACATGTTTCTACTGCATGTACTGGCATTTTGGGACCCTAGGCTATTTGGATGCACAGCTTCCTAATCCTGGATGGAGATGGGAGGGCCTTGGACTTCCCACAGGGCAGGATATCCTGCCCTCTCTTAAGGAGGGAGGGGGAGGGAGGAGGTGAATGGGGGAGCAGGAGGGGAATGGGAGGAGGGGAGGAAGTATAAATTTTTGAATGGAAAATAAAACAAAAAGGAATTTCCTCAAAAATATAAAAGAAAGACAAGCATGTAATAGAGGTGGACTATCAGTCAAACAGTACAAGACACTGTACAGCAGAAGTTATGTAATCAAAATGTTGCTCTAAAAACATTGAGAATTTTTAGAAAACCAGAAATCAAGGAAAACAAATACTTCCTGTATTTTTTAAAAGTTTAGGTAAAATTCATAAGAGTAGGTAAAACAAAACAACAAAATATTATAATGTAAGTTGGTTCAGTTTTCATCTGATGAAATAAACTAGAAATCTTTTCATTGTAAGATCATCCTCAAATTTAACACTGTGTTAACTCAAAGCTTAAGAGTAGAACAGGAAAAGAAATCAACAAACATCAACATAAACAAATGCTGAGAATTAGAAAATAAGGATTACAAAATCTAAAATTTGGGTTTTTTTAAAATATAAATAAAAGGAGGTAGAATTAAGAAAACATTAAAGAATACTCAAAAAATAAAACTAATGAGACATTACTACTGAAATGGAGAAACACAAAGAACCATGAACAATGAACAATCAAATGCTAACAATTTAGGCAATGTCATAGAAAAAAATAATTTTCTCAGGGTTAGCTGTTAAGAGCACTGTTGTCTTCCAGTAAAAATATGGAATGGTAAAATATTATACTGAGGGAGGCAACCCAGGCACAGAAAGATAGTAGTTACTTATTCTATCCCATACATGGATCTTAGCTTTGAATCTAGTTTTCTGTACTTAACTTGTGTTACTGTTGAATCCAGATAAGTAGAAAAGGTCCATTGGATGTGGAAGAGGGACAGCAAAAATGTAAAACAAAAGTAGATTATGGGTCTTAGCCATTCTTATAGGTGTGAGATGGAATCTCAGAGTTGTTTCGATTTGCATTTCTCTGGTGGCTAGGATGTTGAGCATTTCCTTAAGAGTCTTTCTGCCATTTTAGATTCCCCTGTTGAGCGTTTTCCTTTTAGATCTGTACTCCTTTTTTTATTGGATTATTTGTTCTTTTGATGACCAGTTTCTTGAGTTATTTGTATATTTTGGAGATGAGACCTCTGTCTGATGTGAGGTTGGTAAAGATGTTTTCCCATTCTGTAGGCTGCCATTTTGTCTTGTTGACTATGTACTTTGCTTTACCGAAGCTTTTCCATTTCTGAAGGTCCTATTGATTAATTGTTTCTCTCAATGTCTGTGCCTCTAGGGTTATATTTAGGAATGTTATATATGGAGATCGGGAAATGAGAAGAAGAAAGGAGAAAAGAAGTGGGTAACCAAATACAAGGATATACAAAAAAACCGTATGGAGGCCTACTGACTTTTAACTAAATTAAAAAAATATAATTTAAAAAAGTTTAAAGGACAAATATCATGCATATCTGAATAAAGGTGCTGGGAAATATGGGTTATTAAATAAAAATACCAGCGCCATGCTTGGAATACCTACAGATGAGTTATTGATCATGTAGTTCCCAAAAGACACAGGCATTTTCAACACTTCTTCGTAGCCCACCAAAACCGAATGATATTGCTAAAGACACCACACACTTTATTTGCGTGCTATAGAGAAATCAAATTGGAATTGGTTGTAAACCTCTTCCCTTCTGGTTAGTTTTCACAATGTTGGAGGGCAGCATGCAGCCTGGTAAGGATGAAAGGTATCAACAGTCTTACCTAGATCTGAGTCCGATGGTAAACAATGCCAACCAACTTGTGCAATGAGACAAATGTTACGGGGTACCAACTGCTCTCAACCTAGGCATGAGGCCAACTTCAAAGAAGGAAATCCATGCCTGGTAAGGTAAACCCCACCAAAACCACACAGGTGAAGAAGTCACAAATCCTAAGGAGTGAATAGTTACTGGCATCTTATTAGCAGCAAACTGCATTCTGGATGTCTGTATTTATATCCATAGACGAATGCTACTCTCAGCCTTCATCAGAAAAGCCTCTTTCAAACCAAATGGGTGTGAGTAAGAGACACGTGGTTGCTCAAGGTGCTGAGAAAAAGTAATGATTGAGTGTCCAGGCCTAAACAAGACAAATTCTCCTCTAAGCCTTGGAGAACTTATGGAAAGAAACAACCTAAAGAAAATGAAGGGGCAAAGGATAGGGAAAAGAGCTGTGGAATGCTGTCTTCTGACCCTGATAGCCATCGTAATGATAAAGACACAGCCTGCACAAGACCAGGCCTGTTAATAGGCACTTACAGGACACTACCCTCTTTCTATGATTCAGTATTGTTAGATTCTGGGGGCAGGGCATTTTCTTCTATTGTCTATTCACTTGTGAATCTACACAGTTCCAATGGACAATTCTAGATGCATGATCTTGGTTAAACTGAGTGGATCACACATACACACAACAAAAGTAAATTAATAAATAAATAAACAGGCATGAGACTGAGGGAGAAAAATTTTTAGAGAAGATGATAATTGACAAGAGATTAGCCTGAAGACAGAGCTGGGGAAAATATCCAGAATGCATTACACACATTTATGAAATTGTCAAAGGACAAATTTAATCAATAAAAAGTTAAGCTTATACGTATATTTTTATATACTGTACAATATTTTATAAAGATAAAATCTGTTGACTTCAATAAAATTCATTTAATTATTCTTCATCACAACAAAACAATGGCCTCTATAATGCAAGTAATTTAAGATCGGCTAGTGTTTCTGTAATATTCTACTATATCATACTTAACATTTTTAGAGTTACATAAAAACCAAAAAAATTCATCCTTAACTTTTGAGTATAAATTTAAACAGGTGAATTTATATTTTTTCCCATTTTTGCATTTTGTGTTGTTGCACACTAAAATTCTATTATTTTACTTATTGTCAGTTGATATAACAATTGATAGAAGATATGAGGTTTTACTATACTTGCTGTCATTGTTCACACAAACTGAATCTCAAAACTTGTGACAAGAGACATGCAAGCTCCAAAATATTCATGGCCCAACTGTCAGCACTTGTATGGATTGTCTGAAGCCTCACTGTCATGGCGGATGTGAGGAGCATGTATATGACTTTGGGTGCAGTGGGTGGACCACAGAGAATCTGGGGCTCCGGTCACTAAAGTCTTCTACATGAAACAAGCCTACCTGTTCTTTGTCCTAAAGTAGCTGTTACTACCAAAGGGGGGGGGGGAAACAACCTGCTTATTGTTCAAGATAGACACTGTGTTACAGGACATAGCATCCCTATACATTCCTGCTTTTCAGGACTGTCTGAAGCCAAAGCTGAGGCCATGCCTTCTCCATAAGATGCTCATAACACAAGTCACTTAGGCAAGGTATCTTCCAACATCTGTTAGATCTGTCACACTGGACTGACTAATAGGGTCTGTCATTACTAAAGCATAGAGTTAGTGCTCCATATTTTCATAATAAGCATTCTTCAGAAAATTGTCACAATATACATAGAAAAGTATACAGAAAAAAGTTCCATGAAAAGAGAGACACACAAAAACTACAGCAAAGATGAAGTAATAGATGCTCTGCGGAGAAGCTTGCAGCAGCCATTGGCTGCCAGACACTGGCAGAGCTGAAGCAACATTTACACTACCATGAAGAACATGCACAGCATTGAACAACTGATCTTCATAAATAAACGTGGTTCAAACATGTTCACGTGTTATTTCTTCACTGAAAATGGAAAAAGCAAGAATCTGTCCTATGAAGGGTTACATGAAGGTATAACCAAAATGCAATAACTTACTTTCGACTACAGTCGTAAACTCTGTACAAGCTATATTTAGACAGTACCTTTCAAAATGAAAATAGATTGTCACTTTGTAATAAACAAATGATACATATTTTTAAATTATATTCAAGGTTTGGTGACACAGTATAATCTCCAATTCCTTTAAACCTTTCCCAGCATAGAATGAACCAAGACCATACTAGTCTGTAGAGTTATATCAGGTAACATAGCAGAGTTCATCTTATTTTCTATGCTGTGATTATGGTCCTAGAGCAACAAAAAATAGTAATAAGAACAGATCATCATGAACACAGTGAACTACTGATGCTGAGTACTGCACTGAAAAGGGGTAATTTATCTCTGAAGGATTGCAATCTCTTTTGCATGCAATCATACGCATTATGTCAATTGTTAGCAGGAAGGGACAAAATGATGATGACAGAAATACAGCTGCAAAGAATCTTTCCCAGAGAATAGACCTTTGAACCTCAGCAGACAAAAGAATATGAGAGATGAATGCAGTCTGCATTTCCAGATGCCCTGGCTTCTCAGAGAAAATACCTTTTCCATGAGGACACTTTGATTATCTAAGTATATGGCTTGTCTACTACAAAACAACAGGCTGGTTGGTGCCTCAGAGTATTCTTAAGGTTCTCAGGCTGTATATTTTGAAATTTGTTTTAATTGTCAATGTGACACACTTTAGAGTCAATGGGAAGAGACTCTCAATGAGGATATGGTCATGCAGTAAAGTGTTTTCACAATTGGGTTAGCTGAAGAGGGAGGATTCGTCACAAGGTAAGCAACACTATTTCTTAAGCCGGGCTCTGTACCGAATAAAATGAAATAGAGTAGCATGTGCATACACATCAGTCTCTGCTTGAAGATAGATGTCATATGAAGCACTTCTTCAAGCCCCTATTGCTGTATAGAACTTTTCTGGTATGAGGCACTGAAACCTGGAACAGTAAGTTGAAATAAATCCTTTCTTTTCCAAATTGCCTAGTGAAGTATTTTATAATGGCCACCTTTATGTCCTTTATAAAAGGACACCGCGACACATGCTAAATATTTAAACTACTTTTTCTAGAAAATAGAGAAACAAAGAAGACATGCTCTATAGAATTTAAGGTGCTTTCCAAAAGTGTTTTTGTAATACCTTTCAAGAGTTTACCACTGTTATGTATTTGCATTTGCTATTTTTTCATCCAAAACCACTTAATCACCATTACTTCTCAATTCAGGTGACATGAATAAATAATAAGATAATAATGCTTAACCAGGATGACCATTTCTCTCTAATACTTCTACCCTAATCTTACTTTCAATCTAAGTTGCCATCTCTTGCAGTAATTCCTCCAGCACTCTTTAAGCCCACCACATTGATCTGAATTAGAAAAAGCTCGATTTTTATTCATATATCCCACAGGATAGTGTTTGGAAAATGTGGTCGCCAGTGGGGAAAATGTAGGGATTTAAGGACCTAGGGCTTATCAGAAGAAGTGGGTCACACGGGTGCCTCTGAAAAACCACCCTTACTCTAAGCATCTGCTTCTCTCTCTACTTCCTGGCAACCATAAGGTTAGTGGATTTTGCTGCAGCTTCCTGGAACTGTGACATCATGCCTCACAGGGTCCAAAAATAATGAAAGCAAATAACCAGGTACTGAAACTCCTGAAAGTGTGAGAAATACAAAATCTTCCTAACGTCAGTTGCTGCTCAGTTATTTGTCACAGTAATCAAACACCCTTGGATGCTCAGTTGGTAATTAGACCTGATATGTCAAAAAACAAGTATCTACTATCACAGCATTATTTTAGCTTTCTTTGGTGAATTTTGGGGAACACCCCTAACCACATTCTAAATACCTAAGTTGTGAAGTGATCTTCTATATCTCAATCAATAATCAGTGACTTAATCAATAATCAACAAATATTTGCTGATGAGTATGGTTGACAACTCTGCATCCCAATCAGCAGTCAAGAATGGTAATGACCTACAACCTCTGTGTCATTTATTTACCCAAACTATAGACAATTTGCTAAATGGTCATTTGTGTTCTTATAAGCCTTTTAATTTATTTCTCTCCCAAGTTTAACTTTCTGCATAAAACACCAATTATCCCAGATTGTAATAACAGAATTCTAGTACTGTGCATCTAATAAATTAGACAAAACAGATCAACATGAAATACTACCTTCATCTTTTGTTTCTACCAAAATATATTTTAGATATTTTGTTTTATCTATATGACTCTGGAAACAATTCTCAAATATTAGACAACCTACTAAGATTACTAGGAAAAATAGTTGAAATTTATTGTGAATTATTTTAACAGATGCTAAATTCTTTACATGTATTAAATAATATCAATAATTCAGATTTCAAGTGAAGAAAATGTCATTGGCTAGTTTGTCAAAGCCATCACACACACAATCAACTGTCATGGCAAAGGCAAGCACCTTTGACCAGACAGAAATATTACTCCTATGTGGGACATGTTTCTTCATTTTTTTAAAAAAAAAAATTAGACTCACAAACTCAAAGTTGAGGCAACATCAAGGAATATTAGATACAGTGGGGCTGAAGGAAATGATGGTTAAGGTCAGGTGATTGCTTGATGACTCTGTGCCATTACATCATTCATTTTCTGTTTGCTGTTGTTGTTTATAAGTGGCATTTTCTAAAATTTAATTCAACAGGAAGCTGGATTTTGAAGTTACAGTTAAGCTCTGGGTAAGAAGAAAATGACTCATTGATACAAAACTACTCAGTAAAATGTTGGCTAACAAAATTCAAGAACACATCAGAAAAATCATCCACCATGATCGAGCTGGCTTCATCCCAGAGATGCAGGGATGGTTTAACATATGAAAACTTGTCAATGTAATCCAACATATAAACAAACTGAAAGAAAAAAAATCACGATTTTTTTTAATTAGATGCTAGAAAAGCCTTTTAGAAGATCCAACACCTCTTCATGATAAAAGTCTTGGGGAAATCAGGGATACAAGAGACATACCTAAACATAATAAAAACAAAATACAGCAAAGCAATTGCCAACATCAAATGAAATAGAGAGAAACTCAAAGCAATTCTGCTAAAATCAGGAACAAGACAAGGCTGTCCACTCTCTCCATACCTACTCAATATTGTACTTGAAGTTCTAGCTAGAACTATAAGACAACTAAGGGAAATCAGGGGATACAAATTAGAAAAGAGGAAGACAAAGTATCATCACTTGCAGATGATATGATAGCACACATAAGGAACCAGAAAAATTCTACCAGAGAACTTCTACAGCTGTTAAACATGATTAGCCAAGTGACTGAATAAAAAATTAAATAAAAATAAAAATAAAAAAATGAGTTGCCCTCCAATATACAAATGATAAACAAGCTGAGAAAGAAATTAGGGAATCAACACCTTCACAACAGCCTCGAATAATATAAAATATCTTGGCATAACTCAAACCAAGCAAATGAAAGAAAATAGGACAAGAATGTCACATCTTTGAAGAAGAAAAGTGAAGACGATATCAGAAGATGGATAGATATCCCACGTTCATGGGTTGGTAGGATTAGCATAGTAAAAATGACCATTTTACCAAAAGCAATGTATAGATTCAATACAATCCCCAATTAAAATCCTAAGACTTTTTTGTTGCTGTTTTGTGTTTTTATGTTTTTAAGATAAGACTTCTCTGTGTAATAGCCCTGACTGTCCCGGAACTAACTCTTGTAGAATAGGATGGCCTTGAACTAACAGAGATCCACCTGTCTCTGCCTCCCCAGTGCTGGGACTAAAAGTGTGCACCACCACTGCCTGGCTCCAAGACAATTCTTTACAGACTTAAAAGAATAAAGCTTAAGTCCATATAGAAAGGTAAAAGACCCAAGGTATATAAAACAATCTTTAAAAAAAATAAATAAACGTCTGGAAGCATCACTATCCCTAATTTCAGCATCTACTACAGAGCTACTATAGTAATAAAAACTGCATGGTACTGTCATTAAAACAGACAGGTGCATCAAAGGAATGAAACTGAAGGCTCAGATGTAATTTCACACACCTATACACACCTGATTTTCAACAAAGAATCCAAAGTTATACAATGGAAAAAATGAAAATATCTTCAACCAATGATACTGGTATAACTGGACACTGGCATCTAAAAGAACTCAAATAGTCCATATCTATCACCCTGCACAAAATTTTAGTCCAAGTGGATCAAAGACATCAACATAAATCCAGCTACACTGAAGTTGATAGATGAGAAAGTGGAAAATAAGGAAAACAGCCTTAAATGCGTTGACACAGGAGACAACTTCCTGAACAGGACACCAATTGCACAGATGCTAATATCAACACCTAATAAATAGAATATCATAAAACTGAAAAGTTTCTGTAAAGAAAAGGATACTGTCAGGAGGACAAAATGGCAATCTACAGAATGGGAAAAGATTTTCACCCACCCCACATCCAACAGAGGGCTGATTTCCAAAATATATTAAGAACTCAAGAAACTAGACATAACAAACCAAATAGTTCAATTAAAAAATGGGGTACAAATCTAAACGAAGAATTTTCAATAGAAGAATCTCAAATGACCAAGAAACACTTACAGAGATGTTCAATATCCTTAGCCAACAGGGAAATGTAAATCAAAATGGCTCTAAAATTCCATCTTTCACCTGTCGGAATGGCTAAGATGAAAAACACAAGTGGCTGATACTGAAAAGGATGGGGAACAAAGTGACACTTCCCATTGCTGGTGGGAATATAAACTTGTACAGCCACTTGAAAATCAGTGTGGCATGAACTAGCCACCTCCTGTGACTAGGTTTCAAGTGTAGGGGTTGAGAAACCAATCCATCCACATTGGACCTACATTCTGTCCTGTTTCAGGGATATGCCGGGGCAAGGATGCCATAGAGATTGAGGGAGTGGCCAACCAATGACTGATCTAGCCTAAAACCAATGCCAAGACATTAAGCTTATCCTTGGCACTGCCTTGAGCACCGGGTACCACGGGCTGGATGTCCCAGAGACCCAAGATAGAATCAAACATAACTGAACTTTTAAAAAGTCAATGCAATGATACCTAATGATATTTTGCTATACTCATAGACTGGTGCTTAGTCCAATTGTCATCAGAAAGGCTTCATCCAGCAACTGGTGGATGCAAATGCAGATCCATAGCCAAACATAACGTGGAGCTCAGTGAATCCTGCTGAAGGGGAGGAGAAAATTGTAGTAGCCACAAGAAAATTCACAGAATCAACTAACCTAGGCTCATAGGGGCTCACAGAGACTGGACTGACACCACGGAGACTCCGTGGGACGAACGTGGGCACTCTGCATATACGTTACAGTTGTGTAGCTTGGTCCTCATGTGGCACTCCTAACAGTGGGAACAGGGACTATTTCCGACCCTTTCTCTGGCTTTTGGGACCCTACTCCTCATACTGGGTCGCCTTGCCCAGCCTTAATACAAGGGAAGGTGCTTAGTCTTACTGCAACTTGAAATGTCATTTTTGCTGATATTCATGAGAGACCTGACCTTTCCTAAACAGAAATGGAAGAGTGGGTTAGAAGCTGGAAACGAGGGGACAGGGAGCGGTGACTTGGGAGGAGAGGAGGGGGAAACTGCAGCTAAGATGTAAAATAATAAAGAAATAAATTAAATAAAGAAATAAATAGAAGAAAGTTGTCTTCAAAGGTTCTATTAACAGGATTTAAAATTAAGTGGATTCCCGAGAACCTCATATCTTCTTAGAAGAATTTTCTAGACCATTTAGCTGTTTAGGGTCTAATTTTGATACAAAGGACAAGAATAACTCTCTTCACTTTCAGACTACACTATTTCAGTGATCTTTGTGCAAGATGCTTTCGAATGCTTCAGAGTTGAGAAGCAAGTAGTGAGACCCTCCCTACTTCTCACAGCCAGAGGGAGGGATGAGACACACAGATCCTACCAATAAGATGGGAGGAGAGACCTGCATCCACACAGGAAAGTCTTTTTGTGGCATAGATTAGGATTCCTCATACTGATGTGTAACTGCAATGCACATCCTTGTTAGGAGGATCAACCTTACCCTTTTCTATCATTGAAAACAACACAGAAAACGCTCACAGTTAAAGTTCTTCGCTCACCAAGCTTAAGTTCTATAACCCTCTGATTCCCTCACTTCTCAGGAGTCGCTGCGGGCCACCACGTGGTGAGCAGTTTACTGTGCTCCAGTTTAGTGCCGTCACAAAACATTTCTGAATTACAGCCACTTAGTTTCTAACAGAAAATAAATCTTTCATAATTTGTTTTAATTGAAAGGTTTGCTTACACTATTATGCAGTAAACCAAGTATAAAATTCGCTCGCCAACGTTGATCGTATCAAGTGCAATACTGCCATCAAGTGGAGCACACAGAGATGACATCACACAGAGCGAAAGATAACGGGACTTGCCTTTCATCAACAGTCTGTACCTGATGGGGAACCATAGTAATGGAAACAAAAGAACTCAGAAAACAACTTGGTTACGATTAAAGGATATTTCATATCCTGATTTAGTGTAGTTACAAAATTCTAAAATCAAATATTGTTTAGATGAAATGACAAAAATACTATAAATATCGCAAGTACTTAAAATCCAGTTAAAGGGATAGGCTTCATCATTTTAACTAAATATTTAAAATTTAATTGTATACTATAGTTAATTGCTCAAAATATCTTTTTGAAGAGAAGGTTTTCTCCAGGTTTTTTTTTTGTATGATCTATTTGGATAAACACATCAGTATTTTCTTAAACTCCCTAAAAATTTCAGAGCAATAAAGTATGGAGAATCTTGACAAATAAAGTAATAATAATACTAATACTATATTTCTTATAGACAATTAGAAACAAATTATTCACTAAGGAAATTATTTGTTAAAGAAAAGAATGCAGGTAAATGTTGTATGGATTCATACAGAAGCCGTATTGAAAAAAAAATGATGATTTAAGATTTAAACCAATACAAAATGTAAATTGAATTTATTTTACTTTAAAACAAATTTCTCAGCTAATTTAAATGTCAATAGGATTTCAGTATTAAATATATCTATTCTAAAATTGAAAAGACTATAGTTAAGCATAGTAATTTTTCTGTAATATTCCAAAGGCATGTAACATGTCTTTAAGTATAGGTAGCCTGCATCCCAGACAGTACCAATGAATCACTATGCCATTAATTAGATTAACTTTATGCAGAAAATAATATACATATGTATTTCAATTTTTCATATAACTATATTATATTCTATCAATTTAATTGTTTCATAATTTATCAAATTAAAATAAATAAATGTTCCAAGAACATTTTGATCAATAGTGTCAATTAATGAATAATTGTTTTTGAAGTGAAAAGTAAAACCTATTGACAAATTGTTCAATGGAAAAAATAAAGCTCAAGATACCAGAAGTTAAAATAATATGTATATTAAAATGTCTAATCAAAATAGATGTATTATTTGTCCTAAGTGTTCTATAAACAAAGTGTTCATTTTATTGATTCAAACAGTAATATTTTTCAGGATAATTACATAAAGATTCTCAACAATCATACACTTTTTTAGATATCATGTCAAATAAATCAATCACAGGTTGGAAATTTAAATATGATTTTTAGTTGACCTAATAAGTTAAGACACTATATGCTATGGCTTACCACAGGAGGAAACACACATCTGACTAACATGGGAACAATATCCACATAGTGGCAAGGGATTACTTATGTTTACAGTAAATCATTACAGCTCCTTGAAAATCAGAAGGTTTGCACAAGCCATTTCTTTCCAATTAGTTATACAAGTGTCTTATACCAACATATAAACAAATGTCAATAACCAAGTTGATTCTTCTTTCAATATTGTTGCAAAAAAGTAACTCTAAGGCAAAAAGGACATTCCACCTGTGCAAAGTCTCTATTACATGACTATGGCTTGCTACAAAGGTGGCATTTAACACACTGGATTCTATCACAGCTTCAGCTTAACAGGAGGTGCACAAGTTTCATCAAGAAATTACCTCTTATCTCTAAACAGGGACGGTAATGTGTATGCCCTTATACTGCTTACATGTAGATTTTTAAGAAGGATTAAAAAGTAGGAAATTATTAAAGGAAAATAGAGAGATCTAAACGAAAGTAAATTCAACATCTATGGTAGTTCTATTTAAGAAGATTGATTGTTTAAAAAATGAATAAATTGAGCCTACTACCTGAATTGTTTGTTTCTTTTCTACAGTTCATCATTAATCTCTTCCTTCTACTTAATGCATTAATCATATACTTAATGCATTTTTATCTAATGAATAGAAAGGGTATGGTTCACTTTCCCAAAGCATCAACTATTAGCCTATGAATTGCTTTTAGAGATCACAATTCCATTCCTAGATAGGTCACTATAGTAGATAATAAATGATATCCCCTTTGGAAAACCAGGACCAAATAGCAAGCTGATACTTGAAAACTAAATTAAGGCTCAGTCTTCTATCATCTTTAGTAGAGTTTCTGAGATAGACTATAAAAAAAAGTAGCATCACCAAGACCACAATGGTGAACCAAGAAACAAGAAGAACCAAAGTAAGGTACGAGTGTGTGAGGTGGCAAGATGTATACCTGACAGAAAAGATTCCCACCCAAAATGAAATCAGGAGGTATCAAAGTTGTATTTGAAATTTCCTGAAAGAATATCCTACTTTGATTTTATAGTATTAAAAAACAAGATTGCCTGTAAAAATGCTACAAAGTAGTCACTAGAAGCAAAAATAGCCCTTCCTTTCTTCGTGTCTCTTCTATCCCTCCCTCCCTTCCTTCCTTCCTTCCTTCCTTCCTTCCTTCCTTCCTTCCTCCCTCCCTCCCTCCTTTCTTTCCTTCCTTCCTTCCTTCCCTCCTTCCTTCCTTCCTTCCTTCCTCCCTCCCTCCCTTCCTTCCTTCCTTCCTTCCTTCCTTCCGTTTTCCTTCCTTATTTTTAAGTTGTTTCCTTACTCCTTTCTTCCCACTTTCTCCCTTTCCTATGTTTTCTCTTTTTAAATTTTTTTCATATCTAACCATTTCTGCCTCATTGCTTTCATCCAGATACACACACACACAGACACACACACACACACTCACACACACACTGAAATACCACCCACATGTATATCTTTTAAACATAACATTCAAACTTTAAAAACTTGTTTGATTTTTGGTTTGGTAGAAGTTTTATATAATTTTATTTGACTTCTTGCATCTCTGACAATGCTTGCATGCATATTAATATATTTTGGTCATATAATTTCCATTACCTTCTTCTATCTCCCTCATTTTCCTCTAGCAGTCCCAACCTTCTTCCCAAGATTTTTCCTACTCCCATGTGTCTTGTTTGAGACCCACTGCATTTTTCAGATGCGTTCTACGTATACATGCAGAGATTTATTACTAGAACATAGACAGTTTCGTAGTGGACACATCAGTAAACAAAATGAGCTCACCTCCAGCAAGCATTCACTGAGTAGTCGAGTAATCTTCCTCAAGGAGAGGTCAGTCCTCACAAGCCCCTCCCTGTTCATATCTGAGTATCACCAGGTCTTGTGTAAATAGACTGTCCTGAGTTCACAAGTGTAAGATCGCGACAGATCTAGAAGACTGCACTCCACAGCCTTTTCCCAGCTTCTGTTTCATATACACTTTTTGCTCATTATTTCCATAATGATCTCCGAACAGTGGAAGGGGACATAAAGATGTCATATTTAGAATGTTTAAATAATTATTTCAAGAAGAATTCTATTATATGTGGTTATTTTGTCTGAAGCTCTGAAACCTCTAAGTTCTTTTCTAGGTGATTCCAAATGAATGCAACCTTCTTACTAATATGGTACCTTTTCCCACTAATCAGCAATGATATTAAAAGAAAAAGAAACCAAATTTATTGAGAGATTCAATATAAGCCAAAGTTGCATTACTGATTATTTATAACTGTGTATTTATAAGGTTAATTCTATTGCTTTAGGGATAATTGCTATTAATCTCTTCTAAAAATTTAGCACAAGCTCTTTGCCAGGGTTTATTGTCTTCCCATAATTTTTTAATTTCATCAGTTGCCAAGCAGGCAGTATGGGTGACCTTCCGGGCTGGGAACGTTTGGGGGTTTTAAGCCAGTACTGGTAGGCAGGGAGTTGGGATTCATGTGGGCACCAAATGATGATGGGCACTATAAAATAATCCCACACTAGCTCAGAATGGAGTATAATAAAGGGTTATTTAATTAAGGGTAGACTCACAGATCATAGTCCTCTGCACGATTTGAGAACAGGAACTGAACCAAAAAGCCAGGAGAGAGAGCAAGCACATGATTTACACCAACATTTATAAGAGGCCATGTCCAAGTGGGCTGGTATCTTAAAGGCCACTGGCTGAAGGAGTGCCTACATCATTACATTATTCTTTGAACTCATCTTCCACATTGTCTATGGAATTTCTTAAGACTCTTTATGATTTGAGGCACTATTGTCAATGAGGCTTTGCTTAAAGTAAATATTCTAGACTATTTAATTGGGCAAAGGAAATTAGTTAATTTACTTCTGTATACTAATATTGCTTACTACCACTTTAGATAAACTCAGTTTATTTTATTGATTTTCAAATAACACTTTAGCCTTATGTAAATGTTTATAGCACTAGGAAACAATGACATGTTTCTCCCTCCCTTGGCAGTTTTTATTTATCTCTTCTGTGGTCACAGTGGCACAAGCCTCAGGACCAATATCAACTAACAGAGGTAGTCATCGTTCTACTGCTCTCTCCTTACTGTGGTGGGGAAGCATCTATATTTTGCACTAAACATTGCCAAGTTGCAATAATTTCCCTTTGACTTTCTTTCAGCTTTCTCAAATAATACGTTAGGTCCATTTCCCTCTCTCACTTTCTGCATCTATCCCAGACACAATCTAAATTCTTGGTTCAGTCTTTTCTCCTCCACAGGCCTTTCTTCAGATCCTCCACCTTGCCCATCTCCCCTAGTTTGATCAATCCAGTATGAATCGCCTGATTGATAAATTTACTTACTTGTTCATGACTCGCTAACTCAGTAACAACTGTGTATGGATCAGGTCAGAAATGAGGCACTTTAGCTTATGAACTGGAGTGATGCCATACATGTCTTTTGGGGACATAGAATGCATACAATAGAAAACTCGAGACTGTGTGTGATGTGGGACAATGGTCTGTATTCTGTCAATTATATTTTAAATAATCACTGATTGGCCAGTAGCCAGGCGGGAAGTATAGGCGGGACAACCAGACAGGAAGTAGAGGCAAATCAATGAGAACAGGAGAATTCTGGGAAGAAGGAAGCCCATTCCTCTGCAGTTCTGGCCCAGCCACAGAAGAAGCAAGATGGGACTTCCCCGCCGAATAAGGTACCAAGCCACATGGCTAACACAGATAAGAATAATGGGCTAATATAAGTTGTAAGAGTTTATGAGAAGCATTAGATACTGGGCCAATAAGTTTATAACTAATGTAGACTTCTGTGTGATTTCTTTGGTCCTTAATGACTGCAGAAACCAGGCAGGACAGAAAACCTCTTGCCAACAGTATGTGTGGGGCCTGAAGACAAGATACAGGTGTTTATGATTACAGCCTCTGAACTGAGACAGTATGAGGCTTTAATTCATACCATCTACAGTAGCTGGTACAAATCACTTAACTTTAGCACACCTCATTTGCCTCCGATGAATGAGAGATGTGTCTCACAGATGAGCTTTATGTAGTACACGATGCTCCTTAAACAGCTTTGAGCAGAGGACCAGAACACAGTGGCACTCGATGGGTATTATCTATTGCTATGACTGCAGTCACTGTCACACAGACTGCAGTTCAGTGTGATGAGTGCTTCACACATCACAGCAGAAGGGGTCCTTCAGAAAACAGATTAATGATATGAAAGGAAGGAAAGGAAATGATCTGACAGATACGGGTGGAAAATATTAAATGCTGAGGACTATTAGAGGGGTAAAATGTCATATATGGTAGGTTTCATATATACATCAGTATTCATTGAACTGAAAGTGAAAATATAGTTTATCTGATTGGACTCTAGAATTATATGATGCAGAAATCCCATTCTATGTATTCTATATCTTAAGCCATCAATATAACTTTAAATAATAATAGTTATGTTTCCTAAATAAATGCTAACCAAAGACTAGCACTATTGCTATATGGGTAACCAGCCACATCACAAGAGGTAATTCATACGTGTACTTTAAGCAAAGTTAAAAACCCATAGCCGATAGAACATCCCCACTGTCTCAGTGTGGGGGTGTACCCCTCGCGGTCCTGAGTTCCTTGCTCGTGCTCTCTCTCCTTCTGCTCCTGATTTGGACCTTGAGATTTCTGTCTGGTGCTCCAATGTGGGTCTCTGTCTCCTTTCATCTCCTGATGAAGGCTAATATTCAGGAGGATGCCTAAATGTTTTTCTTTGGGTTCTCCTTCTTATTTAGCTTCTCTAGGATCACGAATTATAGGCTCAATGTCCTTTGTTTATGGCTAGAAACCAAAATATGAGTGAGTACATCCCATGTTCCTCCTTTTGGGTCTGGCTTACCTCACTCAGGATAGTGTTTTCTATTTCCATCCATTTGCATGCAAAATTCAAGAAGTCCTTGTTTCTTACTTCTGAGTAGTACACAATGGGGATGTTCTATTGGGAACTCACCAAGGCCAACTGGCCTGGGTCTGAAAAAGCCTGGGATAAAACCGGACTCACTGAACATAGCAGACAATGAGGACTACTGAGAACTCAAGATCAATGGCAATGGGTTTTTGATCCTACTGCACGTACTGGCTTTGGGGGAGCCTAGGCAGTTTGGATGCTCACCTTACTAGACCTGGATGGAGGTGGGTGGTCCTTGGACTTCCCACAGGCAGGGAACCCTGATTGCTCTTTGGGCTGATGAGGGAGGGGGACTTGATTGGGGGAGGGGGAGGGAAATGGGAGGCGGCGGCAGGGAAGAGACAGAAATCTTTAATAAATAAATAAATTTAAAAAAATTAAAAAAAAAACCATAGCCGAGGAGGTCTTAAGCCTTATGAAGAAATGTGTCACTTCAATCTGCTAAACTGGCTTGACATCAAACTGCCTTATAAGTATTTATACTTATATTCACAGACAAATGCTACTTCTAGCCTTAATCATAGAGTCATCTTTGCAATACATGGCAGTGAATACAGAGACATGTCTGCTCAGGCTGCAGAGAATAAGTGATTTCATCAAACATTTCAAAGCTTTTCTGTATTAGATAAATAAAATGAATCACTGTTTGATAATGGAAACATTCAGGTAGTGCTATGTGCAACTAATTCACAACTCCCTAATAACTCAGCAATTGCTGAAATATCACACAATGATGGAGTTCTGAGAAATTCTCACAATTCGTATTTTGTAAATAAAAATTAAGACAACTACATAGTGATATTTTCAACATATAATTTACTAAACTATATAAATTCTGAATCAAATTTTAGATACATATAAATGTTTATATGTATATCTTTGATCATATTCTCCCTGATAATATTTATGTATAAGATCCAGTTCTACAAACTTTACAAAGGATTCTATTTGAAATATTTAGAAAATTGTTATTAATTTTTTAAGAATATAACATATTTTGATCATGTTCAGTATCTCTCTCCTAACTCTTAATTCCCACCAAAATTTTGTACTTTTCCCTCATTTCTGGAGAATGGTCAACTTATCAGGGGCTAGATAAGCTTAGAGAAAACTGGCCTTTCATCTCCCAGACACAAGAACTGCAGACACCTCCTCAGAAGGGGTGAAATTTTGTGGCCATCTCCCCTCTCCAAGCTGGAAATTGATCTGGCTAGGGCTTGCATGGGTTTTGTGTATGGTGTACACGTGTAGTTACCCTGCTGCATCCAAGAGCCACCCAAGTCTACAGTCCCTTAAAGTTGTCCACCCTCCTAGTTCTCACACCTTCTCTACCCCCTCATATACAATGATCCTGTGTTTCGGGAGGAAAGGGTATGGTTTATACATTCCACTTAGATCTGGACATTCTGTATTTTTTTTTTTTTTTGTATCATGACCACTTGGCAGTCTCTGTGTTGATCATCATCTACTGGAAAGAGAAACTTCTTTGATTAGGGTTGAGTGATTCTTTAATCTATGAGCTACGAGTGTCTTCTTTACTGTTCTATTGCTATAAAGAGACCCCATGACTATGGCAGTCTATAAAATAAAGCATTTAATTGACAGCTTGATTAAAGTTTCAGAGGGCAGGAAATGTGGCAGCAGAAAGGCAAACATAGTGCTAGGACAGTGTCTAAGAGCTTATAACCTTATCTGCCAGCAGCTGGCAGAGAGAGAGACTAGGCCTGGAATGGGCTTTTGAAACTTCAAAGCTCACTTTATGTGATACAGCTTCAGTAAGGCCACACCTCCTAATCCTGTCCTAAACAATCCACCAACTAAAAACCAAACAATCAAATATATAAACCTCTGGGGGCTATTCTCTTTCAAACCACCACAATGGATATATTTGAATTATTTATTTAGAATCCCTACCACACACACACACACACAAAGAAGTCAGTGGACAACTCAAGAGAGTCTTCTCCTTCCACCACATGGGTCCTGGAGATCAAACCTAGGTAGTTGGAATTAGCACTCACTGAGCCATCCTACTGCCCAAAAGGATTTTTACTGTAACAGATTCAGTCATAATTGGTCTGAGTGGGAGGAGGGGAGGGAGTGGGAATTTGGATTGGTATTTTTTATTGTTTCTACCTGCTATTTATTTTTTTATTATTATTACTAAAAATTTCCACCTCCTCCCATTTCCCTCCTCCTCCTTCTCCAGTCCAAATAGCAGTCAGGGTTCCCTGCCCTGTGGGAAGTCCAAGGTCCTCCTGCCTCCATCCAGGTCTAGGAAGGTGAGCATCCAAACAGACTAGGCTCCCACTTCCTCCACAGCCTCCCACCCCTCCCCCCTGCAATCCTAAAAGAGGACAAGGCACCCTGCCCTGTGGCATGTCTAAGGCCCTCCCTACTACATCTAGGTTGAGCAAGGTATACATTCAAAGAGAATAGGATTCCAAAAAGCCAGTACATTGAGTAGAGACAAATCCCAATGCCACTGTCAGTGGCCCCCTCAGTCGGCCCCAACTGTCAACCACATTTAGAGGGAACTAGAACTGAAAACTAATCTGTAAGCAAGATAATTTTACCTCTGTTAAAAATTTCCAATTATTTTGGTTATAGTTTACATAGTGAATATTTTTCAATATAATAGTATTTTTGTCTCCCGATTTTCACAGTAGCTAAGGAGCTGAAGTCTTTATTATAAGGAATCATACTGAGAAGCATTAGCTTCAGAATTTATGAAGTGGCATTGCTTCAAGTCCCTGCTTAGCATTCACCACACCAAAGAATTTGTTATCAAAAACTTGAGTCTAAGTATTGAAACTGCAAATTTGACAGAGTTTTTGTCCTTTTGGGAGACAATCGTTCAGGCTCTTGTTTCTTCCCTTCAGATACTTTCAGTAACGGCAGCCAATGACAGCCCCAGGGATTCTGTATAACATCCCTACACATGAATTTTTTTTTCTGAATCTTCTTTTTCAAATCAGCTTGCATGCAAGCAGGATTCTTTTTTTTTAATTAATTTATTTATTAAGGATTTCTGCCTCCTCCCCACCACCGCCTCCCATTTCCCTCCCCCTCCCCCGATCAAGTCCCTATCCCTCATCAGCTTGAAGAGCAATCAGGGTTCCCTGACCTGTGGAAAGTCCAAGGACCACCCACCTCCATCCAGGCTTAGTAAGTTGAGCATCCAAACTGCCTAGGCTCCCCCAAAACCAGTATATGCACTAGGATCAAAAACCCATTGCCATTGTTCTTGAGTTCTTATTTGTCCTCATTGTCCGCTATGTTCAGCACGTAGATGCCCTTCAATGGAAGAATGGATGAAGAAAGTATGGAATATATACATATTAGAGTATTACTCAGCAGTAAAAAACAAGGAATTCTTGAAGTTTGCGTACAAATGGATGGAAATAGAAAACACTATCCTGAGTGAGGTAAGCCAGACCCAAAAAGAGGAACATGGGATGTACTCACTCATATTTGGTTTCTAGCCATAAATAAAGGACAGTGAGCTTATAATTCGCGATCCTAGAGAAGCTAAATTAGAAGGTGAATCCAAAGACAAACATATAGGCATCCTCCTGAATATTAACCTTCATCAGGTGATGAAAGGAGACAGAGACCCACATTGGAGCACCGGACAGAAATCTCAAGGTCCAAATCAGGAGCAGAAGGAGGGGGAGCACGAGCAAGGAACTCAGGACCGTGAAGGGTGCACCCACACACAGATAGACAATGAGGATGTTCTATCCGGAATTCACCAAGGCCAGCTGGCCTGGGTCTGAAAAAAGCAAGCAGGATTCTAAACATCACTGTCTGCCTTAGATTCTCTTCCAGTTTCTGTGACAGAATACTCAACAAATACAATGTAAGGGGAAAGGGATTTATTCTGGTCTATAGTTCAACAGGATAGACCATCATGACCAGAAATAAAAAGGAGTAAGGCACTGAAGCCGCTGGTCACTTGTCATCCACAATTGGAAGCAGAGAGTGATGAATGTCTGCTGTTCAACTCCCTTTCTCCACTTACATCATCCAAAAACTTCAGCCAGAAAATGGAGATGTCAACACTGAGTGGCTAGTATCACATCAGCTGACACAATCAAGACAATCTCCCATACCCATGCTCAACAGCTACCAGGTTATTACAGATGGTTTTAATCCTAAAATTAACACTAACTATCACCCTATCTTTGGTGAAATGCATAAGGAAAACTAGCAATGAAACATTTTATAGAGCCAAAGGCTTCGAGTGAATCACATAACTTTTCCTCTCTAATCTAACTGTCAGGTAAGGGAAGAATGGGCTAAGTAGAGTTGATCAAATGAGTGTTGTAAGAAAACTGAATTGGCACTGGGATTTGTCTCTACTGCACATACCAGCTTTTGGGGGATCCTATTCTCTTTGGATGCATACCTTCCTAAGCCCGGATGTAGTGGGGAGGGCCTTGGACTTCTCACGGGGCAGGGTGCCTTGCCCTCTCTTAGGACTGGAGGGGTGGGGGGAGGTTGTGTGAGGGAAGTGGGAGGAGGAGAGGAAGTGGGAATTTTGATTGGCATTATTTATAAAGTAATAAAAAAGAGGAAAAAAAGAAAATTGAATTGGTTCAATTCAGTTTTTGCAACAAACTGGAAACGCAACATCTACGACCATAAAAACCCACAAAAGTAACTCTCCTGATGAACATACGCATTGTCTTTGAAAGTCATTCCTTTATTCTTACTTGATTATGCTAATTTAACACGTATCCAAATGTTCATTGCAGCTTAAGGAAAATCCACAGTGTTTGACTGAGGACAAAAAATAAAAGTATAATATAGTCTCCGTATTTATGCTGCACTAAGTAAGAAAAGCTGAACATGAGGACTATAGAAGATAAGCGCAACAGGTCATCAACTACAGTTGTGACGCTGTGATAGAGAGAAAACAAACAAGTGTTAGCCAAGATGTTAGCAGGGTTCTCGATAATTACATAGATAGGGCAAATGACCAATAACAAAGATGATGAGGATGCAAATGCATACAGAATGCAGAAAGAGTTCACAAGACAAATGTGAAGGGTTCGTTCCAACATCTTTAATGTGGCATTCCTGTAGGTCATGTGACCAAGTTGAGCTGAAGATAAAAATATTCCCATCCACAAAGAACTGCAATAAGTAGACATATACAGGGGAAATGTACAGAAAATATAGAGGATTGCCCAGAATAAGGATTTGAGGGCCATCAATACTTATGGAAAAGTCATTAGTGACAGAAAACTGAGAAGAAATGAGCAAGAAGATAAGAAAAGAAAGAATTTAATGGTTTGAAAACCCCAAATTGTGTTTTCAGAGGAAAAATATGATGTGGTCTACTGGGGAAACCATTCATCCTTCATACCAGTTTCCTGGAGGTGCCAGAAGATGAAAAGTTAGAAGTGAAATAAACTAACACATTTCTCTCAGAAAAAAAAAAAAGGGCTGTGAAGGGCAAACAAGACATAGGATTTCTTAGAGAGCTCTCAGAGCACTGCTTACAAGTGGCAAAGGAGATGATTGTGGCAGATAAGTAACACAAAAGGTCAGTTATTTTGACCCATCTGGACTATTAAAGGCAAATATAACAAACAGTACAACACTTGGATTCCCTGGGGACAAAGAATAAGTTCTTGGTTCCTTAATAATTTGAGCAAAAGAATATTATACTAGAAAATGTTGCTCATTGATTTATACACTCCACAGACCTCAAAATGTGCTGCATTACCGCTAAGCATCATAATCTGATTTATATATTTTCTAAACCTTGTCAGCCTAATGTTAGAAATAATTACAACCAAGACATATTTTTCATGCAAGAAGAAGATAATGAACTCACAGAGCTAAGCACTTCATCAAATATCACTTCTCTGATTTCACTTCAAGATCAAGCTGGAGAAATTGTTGTTTACTAAAAATTTACATATGAAGAAATAGATATTTCAGTTAATATTTTAAACAGTGCACTTTCCAAGATCATACAATTATTAATCTTATAATAATAACAAGAATCCTTAAAGTCATATTCTACTTGAAACCATCCTATTTCTCACTGTATAAGAGCTAGCTTTACAAAATAATGGACATACTAATATCTTCATATTGAAAATCCTTTAAAATGCCTCATGTTAAATTATGTTATATGGTGAATGTGTTTAAAGTTTTTTTTTTTTATTTATTGAGGATTTCTGCCTCCTCCCCGCCACCACCTCCCATTTCCCTCCCCCTCCCCTGATTAAGTCCCTCTCCCTCATCAGCTTGAAGAGCCATCAGGGTTCCCTGACCTGTGGGAAGTCCAAGGACCGCCCACCTCCATCCAGGTTTAGTGAGTTGAGCATCCAAACCGCCCAGCCCCCCCCCCAAAGCCAGCATGCAGTAGGATCAAAAACCCATTGCCATTGTTCTCAGGAGCAAAAGGAGGGGGAGCACTAGCAAGGAACTCAGGACCACGAGGGGTACACCCACATTCTGAGACAATGGGGATGTTCTATAGGGAATTCACCAAGGCCAGCTGGCCTGAGTCTGAAAAAGCAGGGGATAAAACCGGACTTGCTGAAATAGTGGACATGAGGACTACTGAGAATGTGTTTAAAGTTTTATAAAACACATGCAGTCTTTAGGAACGATGCTTGACGTTTCAGGGCAAGACCTAAATCCAAGATGAACTGAACATTCATTTTGACCAACGTCATTGGGCTCAACTGTCCACAAGACTCTGAAGAGGATGAATAACCAAAATTAATAACAAAATGCAAAATTAATGGGAACTGAACTCTGAATAATATTAGTATTTCTAAGTCTCCTGAGAATCTTGTGGGATTGGCTAGGAATGAAAAAGGGAAACTTATTAAATGGCTTGACATTGTGGAGTTGTGAACCATGAAGTTGTCATGTTAAATTAAGTGAATTGCTGAGTCCAAAGTTACAAATTATGCAATTGGCACCACAGATGATTAACTGCTTCTAATCTCTCCATTGCCTTACACTGCTGTAGTTATAATTTTCTTTGAATCCATAAACTATGTCCCACTTCTAAATGTTTTAAATGAGCACAAATTCAGGAATGAAATTCAATTTGACAGAAACAATTTGAGTAATAGTGTAGCTTTCTCTGAGGACTTTTAAAACAAAAGTCCCTCATTAGACAGGCAATTTGCTATGAAAGAACAAAGAAGCTGCACTCTCTTGGTTTCATTGTTTGATGATAAATGTAAGTCAGTGTTTTAGAGTAAATAAATGCTGCCAGCACTTTACAACACAAACCACAACACCGAATTTAAGAGAAAAAGTTCCCTCTATCAGACTCCCTTAGCAAGGCAAAAAAGAAAAAAAAAGATTGAATATGTAAATTGGAAGGGTGTACATTTGGATCAGTATACAATGAAATCATGTAAAGTGTTGGAAGAACAACATAGTAAGACTTCTTTATTGCAAAATGATGAGAAGTTTTATTGAGGAAATAATGGAAAAGAATAAGAAATCAAGAAAGATAAGAAGTAGGAATGTTAGGGTTGGTGGGACAGGCAGACACCTGGAAGAGGCAAAGACACCTTGTGTGAAATCATTAGACAAGATGGTGAGAAATTAAGGAGGGGAGGATGCTGCAAACAGCAGGCATGAGCTAAGCTAGGTAAGACAACTGAGCAAGAAGATGCAGCCCAGAACCTTAAGAAATGTTCACAGCTGCAGGCCTTGGCCTCTGTGGATGAGAGGGACGTGCCTTGGGAATGTGTTAAGGGTGCACATAAAATAATTCACTTTGGATGATGAAAGAATCACTGCAGTGTGGTTCAAAGGGAGAAGCTGATTCAATGGAAGAAAGCAGCCAGAGGGATGCAGAGGAATCCCAAAAGGATGAGAGACTGATGTGGAGGGCGAGAAAGGAGAGAGAAGGGGAGAGATGATCTGGTTACAAATATCTTAGGAGTGATGAAAAGAAGAAAGAAGTGGAGTGGTGTAGCAGAAAGGAGAATAACAGAAATAAGTAGAATTTGAGTTCTCTTAGGAGCCCAGGCAATGACAAGCTTTTGGTCTGAGAAATAGGATCAAAGACAGTAATTGGATTTTCTGCTCTGTAAAGAAAGGAGCTCATTTTCCTCCAACAGATCATATTACGAGCTATGTAAAATCATGAATAAAAGCTGAGGGAAGAAGCTGTGGAGGGGCCCAACCTGCTTCCCCTCCACACACTTCTCCCCCTAGGATCCCTCATAGCACAGTCTGCACATTGAAGTCGGCAGATGATGTTATTGCTTCAAGGGGCTTAAAATCTGGGCTCATCAATAATGAGTTCCACAATGAGACACAGATCAGCTCAGGAGGTATTGCTGAGAAGTTAAGAACAGATATGACAAGTGCTGGATTTCTATCATCTCTGTGAATGCCCAGTCAGTTTTGTGAAGCAGTTTTAAATAACACTCTCAGGGACATGGTTAAGCTCGGTGATGGAGAAAGTGCTTTCCGCAGGCAGAGCACTGGCTTTAGCCTCAGGACCACAAAAAAATGGAAACAAAAATCAAATAATTAAACAATGAAACAGCACTATCTTAGTGTTTTTTTAAAAAAATAAATTAGATATGAGTAATGCAGCTAGTCCATCTCAACAACTGGATCCTGGGGTTGAGCGAGAGCTTAAGTCCTCCTGGAGGGCCATGAGGATAGGGCATTGTTTCAAGACAGAAACTAACACAGTTTGGGTTTGAGAAAATCAAAGTTTTTTTTTGTTTTAGACAAGTAACTAATGCAAAAGAAAATTTTAAAAAGCAAACTAGAAAAAATAAACAGTTGTAGGAAATGTCTTGTTTCTTTGCTATTATTTTGTTTTTGCTTTTATTTATTATTTGTTCTGTTTTTGTCAGTTTAACACAAGAGAAAATATCCCCATCAGGCTGGTCTATAGACAAGCCTATGAGGCACTTTCTTGATTAGTGTTTGATGTAGCAGGGCTCAGGCCACTGTGGGTGGTGCCACTCCTGGGCAGGTGGTCCTGGGAAGTAGAAGGAAGCCACAGGGAGCAAGCCAGGAATCAGTGTTCTACCAAGTCTCCTGCTTCAGCTCCTGCCTCCAGTCTCCTGCTTTGAGTCCCTGTCCTGGATTTCCTCCATAAAGGACTGTGATGTGAACAGTATAGGTGAAATAAACTCTTTCCTCCACAAGTTACTTTTGGTCACTGTCTTTAACACAGCAATGGAAAACCAATACAGCCTTCATTTTTTCTTAAGACAATCAGTGATGTATTAAGGAAAAGTAATTTAAGTGTAAGTAAATAAGTAATAATTGAATTGTATGAGAAGTGAATTTAATGCATAGAATATAAAAATTAAAAATATTTTCTGAATGTTTTCATTTCTTTACCTGTAAATCAAGCTTACTTCTTTGCATTTGATAAACTTAAATCTTCTTGTAAAGCATCATAGCATAACTGGTATCTAAAATTTTGATATGTATTTTTTGCTACATTATATGCTGTTTTTATCAAATCCTTAATGAAGAAGAATAAAATATCAATTAAACAGCAACACTGAGAAGTGCCGTCAAGAACTGGGAACAATACACTAAAGAAAATAAGTAAAGTTCTATAAAAGTCAATAAGAGAGCAAATACAAGATGGCTCTCTGACTGCCAAACTTAACAAATAATTTAATTGTAATAGGTAACCAAGAGAAAGGTGTCCTAAAAACATGAAGGGTCTTTGAACAAAATAATGGTTCATCAGCTTAATCTTAGATAAATAAATATAAATAGTCACTGCCATCCAAAGTTCATACTGTCACTGATCAAAGTAAACAATCAAAACCCGCAAATTCAGGTTTGGAGATGACAGTCAGTCAAGGGTTTATCACATAATCATGAAGGCTCAAGTTCAGATCCCCAGCACCCACTAAAGAGAAGCCAGGCATGGCAGTCAGCAGACACCTCTTATCTCAGTACTGGAGCAGTAGAGGCAGAAAGAGCCTGATTTGGATTGGGGGTGTCCTTGCTAGCCAGTGTAGTCCAGCTGGAAACTTCGTGCACAGTGAGGAATACCTTGGGTACAGTGAGCCTTTGCCTCAAACCCGGAGGTAGAAAATGACTGACATTGACCTCTGACAATTCACTTCCACGGTTCACAATGTGCACATATACCCATGAACACAGGAAAATATAAACACAGACTATACACACATAGAAACCCCACACAGTGCAAATCAAGAGCATTCTGTACTTCATCCTTTAGAGTGCTTGCTACAAGAATAAAATCTAGAGTCGTACTTTCTGTATTCCGAACTATGTCTCAACAAGCACAGCATTTATGTCTTGGACACAAGTTACTTATTCTTTAGGGATTTAACGTATACCTTCAAAAGTACAAGCAATGGCACTAAGTCCCATCAGCAACCAATGCCTACTATTACAGCATGAACATGCAGTGCCTTGGAAGAGAATCTGAAGTTAATGGAGAAAAAGGCTGCTGCTCAAGGCAGAGGGCCCATGAGAGGGGGATCTGGGACAGATTTGGGAATGAGCAGGAGAGGGTCAGAGAAGAGCAGCTGTAAGCTCCTAGAAGGGAAAGAAAGGACAGGCCAACATCCAGAGAGGAAATGCATAGGATATACCTCGAAAATAATGATAGGAAAGGGACTTCCAAGAGCATGAATATAAGCATGACCCTTTATTTCAAAGCATGAAAGATTCATCAATATGACTTCAGAGGCCACCGTCAACGGAATGTTAAGGAGCTACCCACACCAGCTGCTTGTCTGTGTGAGTCTTGCCACTTTTCACAAAGCAATAGATTACAGCAGACAGAATGTCAAGACAAATGAGGTCCCAGCCGCTGCCTATGAATCCAGGGGATAAAGAGATTTACAAAACTGTGACATGATGCTCTAGCTCTACAATTTTTCTGTTGGGAAGTAAATAACATTTGTTTTATTTCAAATTTAAATGGACTCTTCAATGTCACTTGAAGACATTACTTCTAAAATATTTGTTTCTATTAACAATATGGTAAAAGTTACTCATCTAGCATAAAAAAATAAAATTTATTTTCTATCTCGATGTTTTTGAAATGTCAAGAGTCTTGAACAAGTGGATAAAACCACTATATTAGCATATTTGTCATGATTAATTAATGCCCATGCCCCCTCAATTTCCTCATTTCAAAACTGTGAAGAAAAGTGTATAATTTACAAGCTTTTTGAGAGGAAATTCTGAAGGCTATGGTTGTGTGCCTCTCAGATCACCACTGCTGTCATTGCCCTGCTGCTGTGCTGTCTGCTCCCCATTGAATTCCCCAGACCTCACTATGATGCCTTGTGTGGGTGCTCACAGTCTCTTCCGAGTGCAGCCTATACACCTGGTCAGTGTGGAGGCACACAGAACGCCCAGTGAGAACACATATGAAGCAGCACTCCACATTGAGAGAGCACCGTAAGGACAGTGTAAAGTGTCATCCTCACAGATCAAATATCCAGGTTGTTGTTCAGCAGTTCTGCTCCCTGCACCTGCTCTCTGACACAGTATGATCCCCGAGGAGATGAGGGCACTGGTAGATTAAAGAGCCTGGAGTTGACATTACTCCTTGCTCTGTCTGGCACAAGCAGTGGTGGTACTCACAGAGATGTTTTCGTTGTGATGCTTACACAAGATAACTTGATGTCAGATGCAGCAGGAGACCATCTCACTGTCCAAGTTGATGGCTACTAGAAAGCCAGAGTTTAGGGCGTCTAGGGTTCGCTTTTGGGAACTGATAATGTTCGGCATAAAACTTTGAACAACCAATATAGTGAGTGGTTTAGCTAGCCAGATGGAAAAGGAATGCTCATATATTAGCTGCTGGCATGGCTTCTGGGAAGTCTATAGATGCTCAAGGCTGCAGGCTGCCAGGGATGACTGTCTGCTGACACCAGTGTCTGATGAAATACTCCAGGCCCCATAGGCTGACTTCAATGCAGCATTCATTCATGTGAGCAGGAATGAGCTCAGCTGCTGCCCATTTACATAAAAAATTCCACAATTTTAATTGAATTTTCTATTTAATCTTCATAACTAATATGTGAAAATGATACTAAAATGTTTTTAATATACCTTACATTTAATTATCATATTAAAATCAAGTGAATGGCTGCCCAGCAGTCCATAGGGAAGAAACACGGAAAACCAGAAAAGACTATCCTATACACAAGCAGGGCTCTGTGGGTTCTCTCTGTGAAATCAATGCATTGGAAAGGACACAGGTTAGCCTTGTTTCCTTTCTTGCTGTAATCCCAGTGGATTAAACTCAACAAGTAGAGATGGCATGAACAGATAAAAAAAAATCTTCCCCTCATATCATCTAGAATTGCTACTTTTGGTATGATGAGGAAGATGCCTGGGAACACATGAAAGACAGACATTTCTAAAAAAGGCATTCACAATAAAGCCAGGAAAATATAGCCACAAACCAGAGGAACCAGCGTAAGGGAGGAAGCAACAAAGCCTTGTCAGTACTCCCTTGACAAGTTCAGAGTGGTAAACCCACCTTTTCCCTGTAAATCAACAGTGGAATCTTGGAACATATGAAATTATAACCCGACTTATGTAGATGCCCAGGCCATCAAACATCAAAATCAAAAATCTTCCTTCAAAAAATAAGTAAGGAAGGAAGGAAGGAAGGAAGGAAGGAAGGAAGGAAGGAAGGAAGGAAGGAAGGAAGGAAGAGGTCTGTAAATTGAAGACAGTAATCATATTGTTAAATCCAATTTTTCAGACTCCATGTTCTACTTTTGCTCATTTTTCTGGTTCAAGTGCTGTCTTATTCCATGATTTTTTGTACAACATGCAATGCATGCTAAGTTCACCTTTGGTTCCAGGCAGGATCATACAAAAAATTCACTAGCTACCGCTACTACTGAATGCTCAAAGAAACTAATCACTGAAAACATGTACAGGAAATACACAAGAAATCATCCAGGCTGCTTGATATATAAATCTCTATTTTTACATTTTGTATATTTTAGCAACCTTGTCATTATAATCTGAAGTTATTATTTTCATATAATGAGCAAATGTAAACTCTATTAATTACCTCTACTCCAAGATGTAAACCTAGGACATTATTATCCAACAACTGAGAGCCCAACGGTACAACTTTTAATATAACAATAAATCAGTCAGGAGTTCATTAAATGTTTTTGAAGCCTTTTATGATGTGTTCTTATTCTATTTAAAAGAAAACCTGTGATTTCGAATCAAGTCTAAGAGGAAAAGTATAAGCCATTTTTTCTTCACTACCTTCCAGTGGGAGAAAGAGTCACTCAAACTACCCACAGTGTTACTGTGCACTTTGATTTTCTATTTGATGTACACAGGATTCTAGGTTTAGAGTATGAATAATACCATTGTCATAAATGGAGCTCATTAACCAAATCAATATCAATAACTAAATAAATCTAATAATGTTATTTTGGACCTTTAACATAAAATTGTCAGTTAAATTAATACAGTCAATAATCGAAACAATAATTTAGTGACATTTTCTATATTCAAAGGAAGAATAAAAATCGCAGGGAAAGAACACTATTCAAACAATAGGCAGACTTAAAAGTTTGGGTCCATTTAAACAAGGAGGCATAGGATTTTAGAAAACATAACTATTTTTAAAATGGTAGCAACTTCTTTATCAAAAATTCTTCTTAAGAGGAGTTAGAAATATGAAATAGCATTTCCCATACAAAAATAGATCATGATGACAGTCCATGTGGTAGAACACACCTGTAATGTCTCAGTACTAGAGAGGCAGGAGAAGGAGGGTTATGGCAAGTTCTCAGAAAATTTAGTCTACACAAAACATTCCAAGCCAGGTATGTCTTCAAAGGAAGACTAGACCTGAAAACCCCAAAAGCAATATGTAGATGACAATTTAGATAGATAGATAGATAGATAGATAGATAGATAGATAGATAGATAGATAGATGATTGATTGATAGATAGATGATATAAATACAACCATAAACAAATAGTAGATAAAATATAGATAGATGATACATAATAAATATAGATAGGTAGACAGATGATAT
>NC_022029.1:12019227-12049494 GCF_000317375.1 Microtus ochrogaster
ATACAACCATAAACAAATAGTAGATAAAATATAGATAGATGATACATAATAAATATAGATAGGTAGACAGATGATATGGAGATACATAAGATAGACAGATGATAGATAGATAGATAGATAGATGATAGATAGATAGATAGATAGATAGATAGATAGATAGATAGATAGATGATAGAATAGATGATAGATGATATATGGGTGCCATGTAGCCCATAACATATGATATATTCCAAAAAAATACTAACTACTAAAATTTCTCTGTTCTTGGTCATGAGCAAAATTATGGAATAAGTATTTGCTTTGAGAAGAGTAATTTTTTGTTTAAGGAGAGAGGTGCAATAAACAATGATGAAAAAGTTTTCATTAGTGGGATATTGAGTCCTTTAGGTATAAGCCAAGGAGGTTATAGATGGGTCGTGTAATAAATCTACTTTTAGCTCTTTGAGAATTCTGCACACTGATCTCTAAAGCAGCTGCACCAAAGAATGTGGGTTTCCATTTCCTCATCCTCAACAGCATTTCTTGTCAGTTGACTGGGGTAAGATGAAATCTCAAAGTAGTCTTAATTTGCATTTACCAAATTGTTAAGGATGATGAACACCTTAATGATAATTCTCAGTCATTTTTATTTTACCCCTTGAGAATTCTCTTCAGATCTATAGTCTATATTTGAACTGTGTCATTTGCTTTCACGGTTCTTTTTGTTATCTATTTTGGTTATTAATCCTCTATTGGATGTATCGCTAAAACTTTCTCCCACTCTTTGGGTCCCTCTTGCCTTCGTTAATTGTTCCCTTTGCTACAACACAAGACTTTTATGTTTCTTAGTTACTGTTTGTCAGTTGACGTCCTTAATTTCTCAGCAAAAATAAAATCTGTTCAGAAAGTTATTTCCTATACCTATATCTCATAGGGCACTGTCTATGCTTGCCTAGTAGTATCAGCATTTTAACTTTCATAGTTGAGGTCTTTGATTCATTTGCAGTTGATTTTGCGTAGAATTATAAATATGGGATTCAGCCGGGCGATGGTGGCACACGTCTTTAATCCCAGCACTCGGGAGGCAGAGGCAGGCAGATCTCTGTGAGTTCGAGACCAGCCTGGTCTACAGAGCTAGTTTCAGGACAGGCTCCAAAGCCACAGAGAAACTCTGTCTCGAAAAGATAAATAAATGAATGAATGAATGAATGAATGAATAAATAAATAAATAAAGGATTCATTTTATAGTTCTATGTTTGGACACTCTCTTTTCCCAACATCATTTTTTGAAGATGCCCTCTTCCAGTGTGTATTTTTTAGCATTCTTATAGCATATACAGTGACTATAGTTTCATGTGCTGTTTTTGTCTTCAGTTTGCTCCCTTGCTTTCTGTGTAGGCTTTTGTGCCTTCATGGAAAACCTGACATAAATACACATTTTGTTGACTGGTCTTTAAGCAACACTATACTGAATATTTTAATGAGTTGGGTAAATTATTGATTACAACCCTTTCTATATTTGTGCAAACTGATTTTAAGTGCTATTTTTAGTGTGTGTGTGTGTGTGTGTGTGTGTGTGTGTGTGTGTGTGTGTGTGTTGTGTGTGGGCAAGTGTGCCACAGTGAGATCAGAAAAAAACTTCTGTGGAGAAGAGTGAATATGTTCTGAATACAATTCATTCATCTATGTATGAAATTACAAAAGAATAAATGAACTTAAAAATAAAATTCAGGAATGGGCCCCCACAGATTGTGTATGTGTGTGTGCATGCATGAATGTGTGTGCATGTGTGTGTGTGTACTGCATACACAGAAGCAATTGAGTCCATTTAGTGTTGTTCTTACACATGTGTAGGGATGTCCACTTGGGATTGGTTAGTCTACCAGTGGTTTGTTCCTTGAGAAAACTGATTCTCCCATTTTCATCCACCATTGATTGCTTATATTTCTGTATATTAATGGATGAGGTCCATTCACATTGGCAAGCAAGCTGTGGTTGTTACTGTGCAGATTCTGTTTAGGTGGACATACTGCTGAGAATTTGTGGATGAAATTTCCCTGTCATATCTAGAGTCTTCGATTTCACTGCAAGCATCTTGGTCCTTTGGCTCTAACAATCTTTCTCCCCTCCACATTTTTCTTCTATCCTTAGGCATAAGGTTGCACTGCAGATATATAAACTTAGGTTGAGCAGCCCACAGTCACTTATTCCCTGCATAGGGACCAGCTTTGTATTTATGTAATAGTCTCCATCTAGTGTAAAAAGAGGTATTTTTGATGAGGGTGAGAACTATACTTATCTGTGTTATGAGAATAGATATTTAAAAAATAAGAATTTTATTGGTTTAGAAAATGGCAGTAGATGGTTCTCCTCTTGGGTCTTTGACCTCTCCAACAATCGGTTTCTGGCTAGGTTTACAGTACTAGACATAAATCTCTCCTACTGAGTTAATTCTTGAGTCCAATTAGACAGCTGTTGGCTACTTGCAAGTTAAAAGCACTATTCCATCATTGGGGACCTTCTGTCGGTCTGGTCAATATTGTAGTCTGTAGGGTTTACATATAAATAGGCTATCGATTGCTTCTCCCTTGGCAGCTTGCAGAGCATCTTCCAATACTATGATACCTAGTCCTCAGGGAGGAAGCTTCTGGGCCAGTTCAATCTAGGATCCTTCAAGTCCTGTGTTCACAGTGTGTGGTATCTTCTGCTATAGGGTCACACTTCAGCAAACCCCCAGAAATTAAAAAAAAAAAGTCTCTTGGATTACATTGAGACTAACAACTCAAAGGAAAATTTCTCATGGCCGGCACTAGGCTTTATTAGACAGCCTATAGGAGGAGCATTATCACTCCACATGGCTTGGCACTACTCCATTTAAACTAAACATACACACACACACAGTCATATTTTTATTTCATTTTTGATGTGAGAGTTGAAATTTGGCAAGGGTGTAAAAACAAATTGCAGGAAAGACTTAAAAGTGAAAATGTCTTCATAGTCCTCATATTTATTATTTTATTTCCCACAAGCTGCTTTGAGATGAACATTTGCAAAGTAGGGATTATAGTAATGATGACACTTTGTGCTTCTCTAAAGTAAAATGCAATTATTTATTATGTCTTTGAACAATCTATGCCTACCTCAGCCCCAGTTCACGGCAGTGAGCACACAGGATTTGTATTCAACTACTCAGAACATTGCCCCACCACAAGTGTTATTCAAAGAGTCCTTAGAAGGCTGGGCGGTGGTGGCACACGCCTTTAATCCCAGCACTCAGGAGGCAGAGGCAGGTGGATCTCTGTGAGTTTGAGGCCAGCCTGGTCTACAAGAACTAGTGCCAGGACAGGCTCCAAAACCACAGAGAAACCCTGTCTCGAAAAACCAAAAAAAAAATAAAATAAAAGAGTCCTTAGAAGCCCTTCCCTGCTGCAGCCAGTGGGACAGTGACTGATTCTTTACTTAAATCTGGGATGGTCAGAATCCAGAACCAGGTATTTCTTACCTGCTTTAGAATGGCGACCTTGCAGGTAAAGAACCTGGCCAGTGTTTATAGAATGTAAGCATTCTAAAATTATAATTCTTCCTCTTCTTTTCTTTCCTTTCCTTGTCCTCTGTCTTCTTATCATGCCATGAGCAAAGAGCCACCTTCCCCTTGGCCATGCTATCCAACCCAGATGAGCAAACAACCAACAAGGGTCCCAGTCTGGAATACACTAGTTTGACCTTAACTCCACCTGAAAGCTTGGAAATGTGGCCTCAGCATAGCTGCTGTTGTACTTTGGGTGATTCTACTGCTCTGTTGTTGTTTGTTAGCTGTGGTTTTGGAATTTAAAAGGTAGAGTTTTAGTTGGTTGCTTTAGTAATATTAGTCTTTTTATTGAACAAAAAATAGTATTCTGCTTTAAAGTAAAAATATCCATAATGTAAAAATGTATATAAATAATCTTGGGGTAAAGTCAGGGTGCCAAATTTGAAAAACTGCCTCTTGTATTACAAGAATGAAAAGCAACTCTGTAGAAATCATTGATATGGGTCAATGTTTCCTTGTTTCCAAAAGCTAACTAATGGTCTGCTTCCTGCAAGGAGACAAGTGAAAAAGATTCTAACAACTTGCATTTTCCACCACATTGCACTGAATTAAAAAAAAAATGAAAACAGAAAGCAAACTATATCCTGACAACAGCGGCTTCACAGAGTTGGCTGGCTTCCAAGCAAGTTCTCTTCAAGAAACCAGTCTCCCCTCCATGAAACTTATGGGTACCCCAAAGTCCTTTTGTTGAGCAGGACTTCCCAGAGAGACAGATACCCTGGGGAAGAGCACGCACCGACATCCCCTTTGTCTTTTCTAAATCTAATCCTAACATGATAGGGTAGTCCTTTTCCATCAGCCACAGGGGCTTCCCGTGGGCTGCTGGGTCAAGTGCACACTTTAGAATCTGTGACTCGGGCTCCCACATGACTCTGAGATACTTTCTATAGAGTTTTATTATTATTATTATTAAAAAATAATAGACTGAGAAGGAGAAACTCACTGTGATTCATGAACCATAGCCAGGTGGCTGATTGCCCTTTCATTTGAATCTGTCTTCCTGCAGCCACACTCCTTTGGAACATAAATCTACCGAGGGCAACAGCATGCTGAGACAGACCGCCTCATCTCAAGCAGAGCCCAATGCATGCCATGAATTATCTGACAGCTGGTCACCCTCCACTTCCAATCTCATAAAGTTTAAATATTCAAGTTAAGATCCTCCTCGTGGAGTTATTCTCTCAGTAGAATGAAGAACGAAATCAGAACATCAGTGTGAACACCAAGCTCTGTAAAGGCTTCCTTCACAGTCTAGAAACTGCGATCGTCAGTCAGAACAGCACTCACAATAAAGACAAAGTTCAAAGTCGATGCTGCAAGGAAAGTAGGTGAGATCATCTACAGCAAATGTCGTCTTAAGCACTAATTTTGTTTTTGAAGTCAAATCCTGTGACAATTTCATACAATATTACCTTGAGATTTGACAGAAAAATGTTTTTGAATTAGTAGTAGTTCATGAATTTTTGAATTTCATAAGTATTCACATAAATGCATAATTCTTAAACTTGATTTCATGTAATAAAATGAAAAATACAAATGCAAAAAATCCTTTGCAGAGGCCCAGAATACATTTGTTAAGGGCTTTCCTACCTCTTTAACAATAAAAACCAATTGTTAGCGAAAGTAGGCTTTGAAGCCATAAAATATAATATTCAAATATTAAATATTCAAATCTTAAGGTTATATCCAAATGATATTTCTAAGCAATTTTAATGCAACTGATTTTGAAAAACCTTAGATTTTGAGAACTGCTAAAATAAATCAATTAAGTGGCATTTGAAATACGTTTTAAGAATTTTATTTTCTGTAGGGACTGAGAGGAACTAACTCGGTATCCTAAAAACACACACTTGAGACATGAGTTTGGCTCTTAAAGCACTTACCTTCTTCAAAGACAGTATTTGCTTTTATTTCTAAGGTCAACGAACAGATCTAGGAAACAAGCTGTGTTGTTAAGAAGCAGTCTCTCTTGGAGGAGTGCCAGCTGAGGCCAGTCCCTGGGACACTGGAGCAGACAAAGCAGAGGACACAGCAGGACCTAAGCAGGCAGCCAGGGCTGTGCCTTCCCAGACAGTCAACACATGAGGAAAGCCTGAAACTTTTGTCATGATCTGTCCTTTGCTTAACGGCAGCTGCTGTCCGCTGGAAAAGGGGAAGGCTGATGTGGGTGCCAGCGGTGGTGGTAAAATGTAATGCTCTGTTCTGTGGCACCAATCGGAGTGACGGTCCGATTTTAAGGGGGTACAATTGCTGATGCTCTAATGCAACTTTGGACACATGGCATGGGGATAGGTGGGGATAACTGAAGACTGAACCTTTGTGACAGCTCACTAGAACATCCATGTGTGATGTGACTATCAGAAAGGTAATGTAGGTGGGGGAAGGGCAAGGAAGCTACTAGCTCTCAAGTTCAAGGTCATTGCTGAGTTCCACATATTACTACTTGAAGTCTATTAGCCTTCCTCTTTGCGAAAACTGGAACAGATTGATTCCAGTGCCCATTTGCTAACAGAGCTCTGACACAGCAGCAATCTCCAGTCTTTTATAATCCACAGGTAACTTCACCTAAGCATTAGATTTTTCAGACGGGTCAGGTAAATGGAAAAACAACTCAGGCGGGCAGCAGTGGCCATCAAACAGCTATGTCTGAAGTGTGATCTGAAGAAGGAATCAGCAAAGGAATTCAGGACAGGAAATGTGTGAGCAAAGGAGAATTCATGCTGAAGGAGGAGAAGTACACAGATGGTCTCATTGACAGTGTTAGATTGTCAGAACTCAGGAAAAGATGCAAAATGTAAAAAGACTAGGAAAACTGCCGCAGTCCGTGACTCCAGTTCTCAACTGTGGCCATTTAAGCAATGTCTGCAGATATTTTATTTAAATTTTTGGAGGTTTCTGTGTTATGTGGGTAAAGGTCAACGATGTTATTAAACATGCTGCAGTCAGGTGAGCCAGTGCTCCCCATAATTTCAGCATTCAGAAAGCTAAAGCAGGAGGATCAAAATCAACTAGAGCTAGCTCAGGCAACACAGACCAAAGAAAAGTCCCACAATGCATAATACAAGTCCTCTAAGATGAATTACCTATGAGAAAAGATCAAGGTTTGTCAAGGTTGTCAAAATAGAAAGAAGGCCACTACAGCTGAGAAACTCCAGAAGAAGTGGACTCCCTGACCTGTGTAGAGGCAACACAGATGGGATGGAGCCCTGGCTGTAGGAGACACAGAAATGCACGCTAGTTGGTTTCCTCCAGGACAATGGTGTAGTAAGCAGTGCTGGGCGATAAAGAAGCTAAAGGAAAACAAGAAAAGAATGACGGAGCATTGTCCCCTGATGCAGACCATGACTAGTGGAAAGATTTGTTTAAGGAAAAGTGATGGATATGTTCCTCGGGTCCAGGAAAACTAAGGGCCATGGCCAGAGTTCAATGTGGTGAAGGAAAGTTTGCAGAAACAGAACATGCGCTGTGAATGTGCAAAGTTCACACTTGCTATCCAAGCGGAGCTGCTCGAGACCTATATGACAGGTTACAGGGAGAAAGGGTAAAGTTTCCTTGCAGTGCAAAAGGCAGGGGACCTGCCATGGGTTTCCTGCAAGCATTCTGGCAGCAGAAATCCTCACAAACAAACTAGCAAGCTATGCTGCCTCTCTAAGAAACTATTTACATAGAGCAGGCTGCTCACACTCAGAGCCCCACCTGCCTCTGCCTCCCCAATACTGGGACAGAAAGTGAATGCCTCTATACCTGGCTTTAGCCAGTTGTTATTGTGAGACTATTTCAAATTGAGTAGAACTGCTTTTAAAAATGTTTACTTAGATAAATACTAGGACTGCCAATGAAAGTCTGGAATCTGTAACATGGCCCTCAATAAAATGTCTTCTTATACTATATAGTCCCAGATGAAGCTGCTGGCCACTGACACCTGCTTTGTGAAAGAGGTAACTGTACACAGACACGCTGCAGCCCAAGCTTACTTCCACAGCCTGGTCTATGTCACGGGAGTCTGAGGACAGGCCCATGCTGCCTGACTCTTAGCACCAAAATAAAGCTCCCGGATGGGCCTCTCTTAGCACAATAGTTTCTTATGTTTCTCACCGATGCGTAAGCTAATCCTTGAACAGTTCTGAGAACAACCGGATAAAGCCAGGTGTGGATGTACACACCTTCAATACACGTTCTTGGGAGGCAGAGGCAGGTGGAACTCTGAGTTTGAAGCCAGCCTGCTCAAGAGAGTTCCAGGCTAGCTAGAGTGACATGGTGAAACCTTGTCTCAACAGCAACAATGAAAAAGAAGGAAGAAAGGAAGGAGGGAGGGAGGGAGGGAGGGAGGGAGGAAGGGAGGAAGGGAGGAAGGGAGGAAGGGAGAGAGGGAGGAAATAAAGAATAAAGAAAGGGAGGGATAAAGAGAAATATAGAAGCAGACAGAGACAGAGGCACACACAACAGAAAGAGAGACAGAGACACACATAGAGAGACAGACAGACAAACAGAAGACAAGAATAACAGCTGGCTACATACAGAAAGTATAATAGTTGAGAATACATGCAGTGAAACATCTTTTAAAAAAACTAAAAACCGGGCACTTGTTTCAGAATTGATATAAGAAGCTAAGAACAACAGAAGCTCTAATAGAAGAGGCCAAAGTAGTCTGACATGGGAGTGAAAGGGTCCCTGGATTAACATAAAAATAGTAAAGTGTCAGCAATCCAAACACACCATTGCACTGGCAGATTAAAACTGTCCATGCATGATGCATTTGTCAATCACAGCTCCTGACCTGACATGGCAAGTATGGTGGTTCATGAGTTAATAATAAACCATTTCTCCAATGTTAAAATTATGACAAATAGGTATATATTAAATATCTTCCTTGTTCTAAATTCTAGGAAACGTTTTGTTGGATTTTGCTATGCAATAGTAATATATTTATAGGCCTAAGTCAGAATTTCCCTTTCATAGTAAAGTTAATCTGTTGTATTTAAATTTTGAAAAATATAAAAGAGATAGGAAAATAGCTTTAAAATTGTTTAAAGAAAATGTTAAACCTTAAGACTGCAGTGATGATGTTTTAAGAATTTGCTATTTCTTTTATTATGCCTCAATTCTGCTTTACCACGTGTGCATCTATTCAGATAGTCAGAAACCTGTAAGAGATCCAGAATCAATCAACCCTCAGTCTCACTTGCTGTGAAGCTGTGTCAGCAAATGGGGCAACTATGGAAGACATAGGACAGCTTCGATCTTGGAGAAAGGATGAAACAGATTTGACCAATTAAAAACAAAATCACAGGACAAGAGAGACGGCTCAGCCGTTAAGCACACTGGCTGCTCTTGCAGAGGACCTGCGCTGTTCCCAGCATGCACGTGGCAGTTTATAATAATCCACAACTCCAGTTCCATGGGATCTGATGCCCTCTCTTGTCTTCTACGAGCACCAGACACACACGTAGCACACATACATACATTCGGGCGAAACACACATACCCATGAAAAGGATCTGGAAAAAATGAAATCGTTTTTAATCATAAAAGCAAAGCACCAAGAGTAAAAAAGCAAGCAGCCCTGATCTTCTAATGTCTCCACTTTAAGGACAGAACATTTCTGAAGATGTCCTGCAGCACTGCAGACGATTCTTTACGGTTTCTGCACCCAGACTCACATTAAAATGAAATGGCCACTGTAAGTAATGAAAGGTGGAGCTGAGTGGAATGTGAGAGTCATAAGGGTTCTGCCATCATGAATGGACTGACGGACAAATGGTGTTTCTTGGCATTGGGTCTGTCTCGGATGCAGTTTGGAAAGTTCTCTCATGCAATCACTGTCTCTTCTCATATGATGCTCTTGGGACTCTGCCGGCAAGGAGATAATGGGTCAGCTGAAGATAGCAACCATGAACCTGAACCATGCCCCTCCTTTACAACTTATGGAGTCTCCGGTATTCTGAGACAACAAAAACTGGACTGATGCAATCAAATCAGAGAGAAGGTTCTTTTCTTTGTCTTTACTATGGCCCTTAATATTCCTTTAATGACAGAGAAGTACAGAAATATGTACAGCTTTTAATGGGGTTTTACTATGTACTGTTTAATAGTGTGGTTGTACACTTTAGTAGGGATAGCTATGGAGGAAACAGAGTAGCAGCTTGGCACATCCTTCTGGAAAGAGCATGACGAGACAGGACTGCCCAGGCTCTTCAGATCTCCTTCTTGGCCTGACCTGCCCACCATTTAACATCAAGCAAGTTGTCATCTACAAGAACTATAACGAATGCAGGCAGTTTCTAAATGAAAATGACTCATCTCCCAAAGCTAATCCAAACCAAAGGCTTCTAAAGGGCTTAAAGAGAAACCTGCTGGTGAGTCCAAATCTCCCAGCAGCATATGAGTGAGAACACACATTCTAAACCACTAGCTTACTAGGAAGAACCAGGGAAAGCTGGCCCACCCCTGCGCTTCTCCGACATTGTGTGCAGTGACCCGGGAGTGTGGATGAGACCCTGGAAGTCTCCTGAAAGCCCACAATCCACATAAATGATTCTGACAGAAGAATTCTCTGGACTTCCTGATTGAGCTTGCAGCATCACCTAATGGTGCAATGTAGTTGAGCACTGAATACTTTGAAAGCCAAAATGTTCACGAGTACCCCGGGTGCCACCACTGTGACTATGGAGCAGCAAACTCGGCAGCTGTGCCTTGAACCCATTAGCATTATTAGAAAGGCATTCCTCACCACACGCTATATTAGTCAATTCTAGAATCGCCTAAATTACTGTATATTAAAGATATATCAAGCATATTTCAAATTAGTCGACAAATAAAAAGACTGAAGGATACAGTGAAGCCATGAAGTACTTTCTGGTAAGTCACCTGTAAAACATCAAAAGTGCTGGCTATTCGAACAGCCTGAAAATTTAGCCAGGCCATTGAAGCTTTACCAGATTCCAGCGCTAAGCCTAAAACGGTCCAACAGAAAACGGTGTTGCCCTGCCATCTAGTGGTTGTTTTCTAATACTGCAAAGAGACGCGCTGAAGATACAATGGCAAAGGAATAAATCCCCCCCCCTTTTTTTTTTATCATAATCTCTTTATTGATTCTTTGGAGATCTCACATTACATACCCTAATTTCGTTCACCTTCAAGTCCCCCTATATCCTCCCCTCACCCTGGTAGCACCCTGCCGAAAGAAAAAAATCAAAACAAAGCAAGCAAACAAACAAAAGCAAGAAAAAAAATCAAAAATAAAAAACACCTCTTCATTACTTTTCTTCTTTTCCCGCCTCTCCAGTACCTCTTCATTCATCATGCTGACATTGGGAGCAGTGTATCACATGGTATACCCTTTTGTCTAAACATATTTATTAGCAAATGTTCATTTTAGTGAGTCACTTTCTGGTTCAAAGCCTCTGGTTTCTGGTACACCAAGGAAACTCCTCTGGGAGATCCAGCAGCCTAGTTAAGGAGATCCTGTGGGTACCATTCCACAGCACCAATACTCTCAGGAGCTTCAGCAGGTCATAGATGGGGTAGATACTAGGTTGGGCCAATCCAAGGCCCAAAGAGACAGGAAGAACCCAAACTGGTCAGACAGGGCCTCTGGGGTCATCCAGTCTCAGGAGAGGGAGTGGAGCCAGGCCGTCAGAGTCAGTTTTCCTTTCCTGTGGTGAGGGGTGGGGCTATCTCTCCCAAGTGCAGGGCCAGCTCTCCTCTTGAGGGTCCAGACCAGCTCTCTGGCTGCAGCATCCAGTGAGGCAGGGCCAGCTTTCCCTGTGCCAGCCAAGGACAGAGCTGACTCAGCAGAGCCTCTGATTTCATCACCAATGGTTCCTATGGCCCTCTGAGTAGACACAGCCACAGACAGCAACATGGACTCCAGTTGCAGCAGGACTACAGACCTAGACACTGCCCTCAGCAACAGCTTGTCCCCAGACGACATCCTGGATCCAGGTGGAAGTACTGGCTACTCATATCAGAATGACTTTGGCCCCAGTCCCAGGCGTCTCTGTGACCTTTGGTGTCAACATGGGCCTTGGACTTCAATACAGACACCAGCCCTTATATTTTAAAGTTTAGAGACAGTGATTTGCTGACCTTATGGGAAAATTTACTTTAAGCATGAGCAGAAAAAAAAAAAATATTCAGATATAAAGTATCTCAAAGGCCAACTCTTAAGTGGACTGGATTGAAAATTGTTTATATAACAATATAGAAGCCGGGCGGTGGTGGCGCACGCCTTTAATCCCAACACTCGGGAGGCAGAGGCAGGCGGATCTCTGTGAGTTCGAGGCCAGCCTGGTCTACAAGAGCTAGTGCCAGGACAGGCTCCAAAGCTACAGAGAAACCCTGTCTTGAAAAACAAAACAAAAAAAAATATAGAAACAATATTTCTCCATAAAGAATACAAAATAAAGAATACAAAATATTTTCTGAAAGGAAAATATTTTTTAACAATTAGCTTCAATCTCAAACAGTGCATTTGTTTAAAAGCTTCTTAAGGGTGTTCTCTTGCTTAAAGTTCAACTGCAAAAAGGATGCTGTGTTTTTAATACACCAGAGGAAAAAAGACAAGAATTGTTACTTTCTGAAGTGCACGCACTTAGCTTTCTGCATGTACATGGCCAAATGCAAACAAGCGTGGTCACTTTTGGTCTGGTGGTACCAGGATTACTGGCGCCATCTACTGTTCTGTGGTTTCTGATTTTCCCAGAATTATGTAAATGCTTCTCACTGTGCACTGACAACAACTTCCAACACCAATCACAAAGATTTCCCTACAATCCTGTGTTACCTTAGGATTTAAGCTTACCAAAAATGCAATATCCACGCTCTGACACAAGCCCTCAGCCTACAAGCAAGCTCAACACTTGCATTTAGAATATGTTCAAGCTCCGAGTGGGGATTTTGCAATTTCTCCCACAGCTCCTGCACCTTGTTCACCCTGAGAAAAAAGACCTGGAATGAAGGTGACAATAGCACAAGTGTACCAAGTAGCCTGATCATAGATAGGAGATGCATGTAAAATATGATTTCCAAGGCGTCCCTGTGGTCAGAATTTCTATCCTAGGATTTTGCTTTGAAGCAGAAATGAAGCAATTTCCCCCAAAACAAGGAAATGTGGCTGCCTAGCACACTGTTATCTGTCTTACCCCATGAGACTCTCAAGAGAAAAATTTAACCTCTCTGATTGGCCACATCAATTATGGAACCCAATTTTCCATTCATGCTGTGCTCATTCTGCAAGAGGAGTGAGCAACCTAACACACAATGCATTACTTATTATTTGCAGATGGACATACAGACTCACCAAACTGTTCATTTTGGAGGACGAGGACCCAGCTCTGTGCTTTCTTAAGCTGCTGGCTTCAGCGTGCCCATCCTTCGGCTTTGAGACCATTCTGCCACTCCCTGCCGTTCCTTCAGATGAGGACCGCAGCCGCCGCTCTATATATCTTCCTTCATGATATGGACTGAGGCTGCTGGCAAGAACTTTCCCAAGACAAATAAAAAAAAAAGTGAATATCAACACTTACATGGAGTTTTTAATCAATGTACCATTTTAAAAGTATGAAAAACCTTAGTATGATTCAAAAGCCCTCAACCTCAGAAAAATGTCTAAGTTTGTAGTAACAGTTTGTTTAATCCCTGTTGAAAACTCGCAGTAATCGCATAAGCAAATCTCTCTATCACACTTGTCATTTCCTCACTAGGGCATCTGAGGCAGGAGGATTGCTGCTAGTTCAATGGTGTGGGAGAATTGTCTGTATCCTGTCAATCATATTTTAAATAAACGCTGATTGGCCAGGTAGGAAGTATAGGTGGGAAAACCAGAAAAGAAGTAGAAATGATACAATGAGAACAGGAGAATTCTGGGAAGGAAGAAGCTGATTCCTCCCAGGCTTGCAGACCATCAAGGAAGCGGATGTGACCTGACAGCTGAAAAAGTTACTGAGCCATGTGGCAAAAATAGATCAGAATAACGTGTTCATATAAGCTACAAGAGCTAATAAGTAGCATGACCTAATGGGCCAATTAGCTTTATAACTAATAGAGATCTCTGTGTGATTTTCTTTGGGGCTTGCCAGCTGTGGGGTACCAGGCAGGGCAGAAACCCCCAACAAGCAGGCCCCCTCATGTTACAGTTCAAGGCCAGCATCGGCTGAGACAGGTTTTGAATTTGTCAGGCTTTCTAACTCCAAGGACTACAGTTTCATACCCTGCAATCCTTTTGTATTGACAGATAGAATTTATTTATATCAAAATATGAATCCTGGTTAATAGAACATAGAAAACAGAAGTGAAATTGCACACATTTCCTTTGTGGAAATTTTGACTGAAATGCCTCCATTTCACTAACTAGCAAGTTATGCTATTATAGTCACATTTCGAGCAGAGTCAACTTCCACCTTCTTCTCAGGTCATAATAACATAAATAATACAGCTAGGAAAAACAAGGATCACAGACTTACGTCTCCATCATAAGTGAGATAAATTTAAAGTCAGTCAAAGCAAACATTAAAAGAAGTTACAAATGCAAGGGGAATGTGCCTCCATTCAAGACATGGGGCAAAAATAATTGATCAAATAACAATGAAAATCAATTTGCATTATTTTTTGCACGATGAAATTCTGCATACCTTTGGCAGCACTTGCTTCATATCCATAAGACGTTTTGTTAAAAACATGATGATCCCCAGAGGATGGGATTACCCTTGAATCTGAAATGGGGTGAACCCCTTTAATGCGTTCGGCCAGTGCCTTGTGTGGGTCGTAAGAGCCCAGTGTCCTGGGCGAGCTGGTCCTCAGCATTGGTTCAGTGGGTTTCTCTTCTCTTTGATGACCATGTGGTAGGTGAGTCTCTGTGTCGCTCACATTCCTAAGAGGAGATCCAGTGCCTTGCGGCAACACTTCCCTCTGGTTAGCTGCAGAGGTCTCTGGTAAAGAACGCAATTCAGAGCCACAGCGGCCATCTAGCCTGTACCTCCCAGGAGACATCATCATACAGGGCACAGTCCCCACAAACTCCATCGTGGTCTTTGTGATAGTGGTGAGATTGGGGGTGGGCTGAGAGGTAGCATCATTGTGACCAAAGTTGTCACAGTGCGATGCCATACTTCCACTTTTAGGAAAGGCATCTGCCTCAGACAAAGAGTCTTCAGTCAAGGCCAAGAATTCTGAAGGGGTCTGAGCTGTGGTCAGATCAGTGGAAAGTAGAGGCGACTGTAAGGAACTTCCTGCGTGCTCTGTTACATCCACAGAGCAAGACGGGGAAGGTCTCCCTACTTCGAGTGTCCGCTCCTGGTACTGTGCTATCGCCAGAGAAAACTCAGGCTGCTGTACCAATGGCCTGGATTGACTCTGTGGAACCGACTTAGAAAATTTAGAGTGGGACGAGAAGGATTTGGGGAGCAGCTTCTTTGTTGACTGCTTAAGAGAACGGCGAGTTTGTTCTTCTGTGAATCCAGAATCATCCCCTTCACTTCTGCCAGAACTTAGACAATTTATAAAGACATTCTTATTAGTTGAAGGTTCCTTTTCTCTTTCAAAATCTTCCGTCAAAGATCTTGTTATCTTCTTACTTCGTGAACTACTAAAACCCACAGAATGTCTTCCCCTGGTTTTGACTTGCTCCTCCAAACTAAGTTTCTGTATATTGCTGTGACTGGGTTGAGCACCATTGGAAATACTAAGGTTCTGTTCGGTGGGTTCTGGCTTAGGTTCACTCCCCTTCTTGTGGTGGAAGCTGATGGATGGAGCCCGGAAGATGCTCCTGCGTTTCCCCACACTCCCTGAGCTGGAGTTGGTGCTGGAAGGCGAGGAGCTGTGAACACCAGCTGTGTTGCCGGAAGAGGGTGAAGAAGGAAGGGAGTCATGCCTTCTGCTAATACTTTTCCTGAATATTGGCAACCGGGAGACCAGGGTACATCGTCTTGATCCTGAGTCCCCCATTGGGACCCTGAGTTTTACACTGTGATAGCCTGGGAAAAGGGAAAAGAAAGAAAATAAGTCAATAGAAATCAGTCTTGACCAGGATCTGGTTAAGCAAAATACAGCTTTTAAAGAAAAAGAATGGAATTTGCTTTGTACTACAATAATAGCATGCCAAAATTCAGAACTTAAGAAAATAGAAAAAGCATCCACAAACTTGTATCAAAATCTTACTATGAATCAAAAACTTTCACAATAACCACAAATACTTAGTCTACTAAGAAGAATGCTAAGTTTGAAAACACAAGATCTTTATTTAAGTCTGCTCTTAAATTCTGATACATTATTAAATCTGAACGTTTTATGCTTAAATATAGTCATGTTTAGTACCGCATGGCTCATTGGAGATCTATGCAGCTTAACAGAAACAGAGACCAATGATAAGCCAGGAACTAAAATCTGCACTCATGGAAAACCAATTGGAGCAAATTCTGTGTGGGTGGAGGCTGATGGAGGGACCCCGGAATATGCTCCATGGTGTCTGACACAGAAAGCTTAGGGATAATCAGAATGTGGACAAAAGAAACTCTGTCACAGAAGATGTAGGAAGCCAACTATGCGCTAAAAGAAAGACTTAAGGAAAAACTCAAAGTGTCACTAATATTGAGAGTAGCAACAAGGAACAAATCCAAAATACAGGATCCTTATGACCATATTTATGTTAGTGCATCTGGGTGCCAGTGGAGAAGAAGGTGGAGGAGGGGGTGGAAAGGTGTCTGCTATAATACTTTTTGAGGCACAAAGGATTTCTCAGAGATGACATCTTTTTGTTAGAACTCTAAAAGTTTAGTGGTAATGCTTTGGGGCATTTCATAGTAGAAAGAAAGGTAACTTGGTAATGTCCCCAGCTAATGAAGCAAAACCAGAATAAGAAACCAAGCCTTCTCTACCCCAAAGCTGGCTTATGGCCAATACAGCATGCAGGATGCTCTTCATTCTCTGGAGTGAATAGCAGAGAGCTGCCGGCATGCTCCCACTGCAGAGACTGTTACATAATCAGTCTTACTTCACCTTACACATTCGGTCTTTCTGTTTGGGTACTGCTGCTTGCCACAGACTTTCATGATACAGCACAGTTGGCTCCTGCTTTGCTTTGATAAAAGCTCTCATTTGATTGTTATATTTCTGATTGCCTTGTGGTGCTGGGTTGGAACCCCAGTGAGCTGAACACAAACATGCAAGCATTCTTTCCTCTCTGCTCTTGACAGCAGCATGGCTAGGAGCAGTTATTTCAAGTTCCTACTTTGACTTCCCAGTAATGGTGGACTGTAACCTGGATTTTCGCATTAAAAATAAACCCATTTTCCACTAAGTTGTTGTTTTGTCCAAATATTTTATCACGGAGTCAGAAACGAAGCTAAGATGCTTACAGTGGTGAGGATTTATGTCTTTTGCATGTGTCCTTCGTTTTTTGCTAAACCCTCCCCCATTTTGTCATACACTACCTCTTCACCAATGTTTAAACCTTTGTCCTTGATCTTCCCCTCCCCACCTTCATGCGTGTTCTAACACCCGCTTCCTCCTTAAGACCTCTTCCCCTCCCAGTATCATGAACCCTTTCAAGCTTTTCAAGCTTTTCTTGGCTTCTCTGCATACTCCATATTAAACACATGAATGCAAAACTTCAACGCGAGGAAGCAGATATGACAGAGAACATGCAGGATTTATCTCATTTGGCCTATGTTATCACATCCAGTATTACTTAATTCCAATCATTTTCCCGCAAGCCTCATTATTCCATTTTTCTTTGCAGTTGATGATACTCCATAGGCTACTGCCACTGGTATTGGCTGCCCACCCTAACTAAATCCTATTGCTGAAGACACCACACACTTTGGTTGCAGGACATAAAGAAATCAAATGGGAACTGACCTGGAAACTTCCTCCCTGTTTGCTGCCAAAAGGTACAGTGCATGGCATTAAGTGGGGAAAGCAATAAGTTCTCTTACCCAGTTGTAAACACCCTGCGATGCTACAACAGTGGCCAGCCAGGCAAAATGTACTCACTAATTCAATAGCAACATGCATGCTATGGAAGTAACTAGCCACTTTCTAATTGCATTTGAGGCCTGTTACACAGGAAGTAACTCAAAACTGGTTCAGTAAATCTGGTCAGAAGCACATGGCTAAGGAAATCATGGGTGCTAGAGTGGAACTAAACAGTTTTTTCTAAATGAGTATCTTATAATTGCTGCCAAAATATTATCATTATTTACATATATATGTATCAAGATATTTCTGGACTTTTCTTTAGCATGTTTTGATTAAATCAGCCATCAACTGAAAGACTAACTCAGATCTAGGTCATTTTAACAAGTATCCAAACAAGTTTTTTCAGAAAATCTTTTATAGTAATTTTCTCTTAATTACTTAATCTAAACAGTGAGACCTCCACTGGGCCAGTGTGGAGCACATAGGCTACTCTTGTTGGTTCATTGAGGGGAACTCTGTCCTTGAGTAGAAATAAAACCCATTAAAAATAGAAGATTCTTTAAACTTCACTTTATCGTACATGAAGTCTTGTTTCCTGCTCGAAGGAATAAATGGCAGAAAGATAAACTACCTATAGCTCGTATTTCCCATAGTCTTGAGAAAAGCTCTGTGGGACCTGGCAGCTGACTGAAGCCCCAGATCCACCCTTCTAGTGCACACCACTCTTTTCTATTCCTACCTTCATCCTTTGTACAGCCATGACTGTGTCTGCTTGCTTAGTTCCTCCGTTAATTAAGAAGAACCTAACATAGAATGGATTCCCAAGTGGGCAGTTTCACTTCGAACACTTCAATATTTCTAACATAAATAAAATCAACAAATTGTACACCTTTCAGAAGCTTATCAGAAGTCTTTCAAGTTCTGAAAACCGTGTATCTCAAAGCCAGGTTTATCTGAGACATATGCACGATAATGCTTTAATGCTTTAATGTGATCCTTGGCACAGATTCCTGCTAGAAGTCTCCCTTTCTCCACACTTGATAATAAAGACTTGTGCTAGGAACTTTACAATAGGACTGTGCCTTTTAATACAAATTAGGGTTTGTTCCCAGGTTCTCCAATCTTATATATTACTTATCCTCTGGAATAAAGTTGAGCTGATTCACTGAAGTCTGTTCCCCAGAGGGCTGTCTCTGTCATACACACTACTGTCCTAAGGCTGTTCCCTGCTTCTGCTCCCTCCACCCCTGTCGACCAATGCAGCCAACACTTCTGAGGTGGAAGAAGAGCCATCCACCACCTCACTCTCATTATACACAAAGGTGTTCTCTAAGACTGGCATAGTATTCTCATGCCCCTTTACTATGTTATAATAGCAACGGTAACCTTTTAATCCTTTAGTGAAACTTCCATATTTTGTTCTTATGCACTTCAAAGTAAGAGAAACATCTTTTCTTCACTGCTTTGTTTTATCAAGCATGGGGGGGTATGATAAGAGCTGGTATATACATGCTATAAGAAACAGGAAAGTCAGAAAACAACTCTGGGAGTTGATCTCCTCCTTCTAATGTGGGTTCTAGGAACTGAATTGGATTGTCAGACTTTTAGGGAAGTGCTTTTACACAGAGCCATCTCCCAGGCTCTCTTCTCTGAATTATTATCTAATCTTTCTTAACCAAAAAGTTACTGAAAATGTATAGATTGAAGCCTGTTGTCCAGGGGCTTCAACTACCATAAGAATTATTAACTTTAGATAAAACAAACATTACATCCATTAGAAATACTTCTTTCTGAAGGTTCAATTGACAATAATAATAAAAAAAAATCCCTGTGACCTCCAAGGTGACCTCTGTGAATCATCATAAGCATGGACTAGAACAATAGGAATGATCATTTTATAGAGGCTGGGAAGATGACTCAGTTACCCCAGCTTACTGAACCCAGTTTCAGTCCCCAGCACTCACATCAGCCCGCAGCTGCCTGTAGCTCCAATCTAAGGGATCTGACACACTCTTCTGGCCTTCAGTACTGTCGCACAAGTGGTACACACACAGAGAAAACTACACAAATTTATACATTTGCATAATAAAAATAAAGACATCTTGAGAATTTACTTCATAGGAACTTCTCTAGTAATGAGGTGATACCACACTGAAATTCGTAGACTTCCTGCCACAGGGCACACATTCAGCCTCCAGTGTTGTGATGCTGGGCTATATTCAAGCAAATGAAACTTGAGACATGCAATACATGATACGAAAGCAAGTGATAGAGGAGGCCTGAAATGCATAAGCCGGTATGGAAACTCATCAAAATCTGGGCTTATTAATGAACTTTATGTACAGAGTGAATCAATGCTTCACATTTTATTACCAACTTTCCCTAAGTTGCATTTTTATTTGGATTTAAAAACTCTCTTTTCACTCTTCCAGGAACAGTACTTAGAGATGCTCAGAATGGTCCAGCATTTGACACGCTGTCACAGGCTTTCCTACAATACAGTCTCTAATAAACTAGGCTGTCTCGCACCCTTGACAGAAGGACTGTTTACATTTATACCCAGAAGGTTGGGGCAGCACCTAATTCCACAGGTAGTGTAGGATCAGGAGACATTGAGGGCTTTATGCTGTGAGCCCTAACGTTCTTATGAAAGTGTGTACGACAGGGCCTATAGTGGTGTTAGGTGTGTCAAGTATGTGACACGATCAAGCAGGCATTCTTTACTGAGAAGCAGCAAGCTGTTGTGAAAGTGTTAGAGGCACAGGCACAGAGTCGGAAAGCAAAACAAATACACAGCTTGTTTTGTATCAAAAAAAAAAGCACTATTTTTGTCCTTCAATTATTTGAAGCTTTTGTGAGGAAAGTAACAAAAGTTAAAACTCATCCTAGCCCTACTCCTTCCGAGAAAAGTTTTCAGAAAATAACCACAGACAGACAACATGAATGTCTCAAAAGGAAGTCTACTCTACTTGGGAGAACACAGGAATGGAAACTCACAGACACAAATCCTCCGCAAGTAACAATTTTCAACTTTGAGCCATGCAAGAATGCATCATATGTAACAATATCAAAGAATGCAGTTTGAGGAAATTTCCCAGGAACCTTATCTAATTGTGCTAACTCAACAGGGCCATCTGAGTTAAGCTTGGGGCTTCAAAGGAAAGACCTCTGCTCTAGACAAGACCTGCTGTTTACACAGCAACATTCTTGGACTTTAACTATCATGTCACTTTTCTGTGGATGTACATTTTTAAAATGTTTCATTTTACCTCTTACATAAACAGGAAAATAATGAAAGTATTTTGAACATATTTATATCGTAACTGCAACACAGACAACAGTCACTTCTGTCAGTAGGACCAGTGAAGACACCAAGGGTTGTACTTCAGGAATGACAGATGTGGACCAAACAGATTATCACTCACAGAACAAGAGTGTGATTATTCACCTAGGAATGTTGGGGTCAGAAATAATATCACTGAAAGTAAGTGCCTAATTAATAAATTATTAAAATTGTATATAACTAGCCATTGTGGATATATTATGTTATTCTTAAGTAAGATAAGAATACAAATAGTATCACTTGCATAAGAAAGAACAGCTCTTTAAAATGATTTCACCAGAGGGAAAGCTATATAAGCAAAATCAGACTGCTGCAATTAGCTTTGTACAAAACAATCTTACAGTCAAGTTGAAAGAACAAAACAAAATTAACATAATGAGACAGTTACAGCAAAAAGGGAGAATACACTTCAAAGTAATAGCTCTGGTGAGACTGAAAAACAGAGAAAAATCTTAACTGATAGAACATAATATTTAGAAGGAGTAAAATTGACACCCCCATCATACATGATCATAGCTCTTGATTGTCTTCAAAGACAATAAAAATACAAAGACAGAGAAAAAAATGAGTTTGGCTCCAGATGGGTTAGTTGTGAAAGCAACAAGAAATATGAAACCTTTTGTGTGTGTGTGTGTGTGTGTGTGTGTGTGTGTGTGTGCAAACCTTAGACAAAAATAAGAATACATTAATGTTTAAAGAATGTATAGTTTGTGTTTGTAGATTCAAACAGTGGATATTTAGCTGAAGAAATGGACAAAAGAATGCCTGGGTGTGAACTCAGGCCTGCATTTGGAATCTCAGTGATCTAACTCCTCCCAGAGCCTCAAACTTTCCCTGGAGATAAGATCTGCTGCCTGAAGGAATTGTTGTGTGGAGCCTGAAAAGAAAAAGAGAGAAAGGAGAGATGGGAAGGAGGAGGGGGAGGAGGGGGGAGGAGCCGAACAGAAACTCAACAAAGCTGCAGACCTCTGTAACTCATTCATCCTGGGCACTTAGCATGCTGGTGCTGAAGGGATGATTCTCCTCCAATCTGTGACTCCCCAAGTCCTTTCACCCAGACATTCTAACCAGTTCATACCTGTTTTACAACATCTGTTGATCTAACCTGAATCACCACAGAAAGTGTATCACAGGCTGAGAGAGAGACTTAAGTGCCAGTGGGGCTTAGGAATCAGTTCACAGCATAAGCGATATGGCAAACATTATTTGACTTAACTTTTACAGAAACAGGACATCTTTTAAGGTAAATAATTTCAGATTCTGAAATAAGTATAAAGATATAAAGAATACATCAGGGATGGTAAATGAAAACTAAAGGGAAATTTTATCCTCAACATACATTATATTTATAAAAATATAAACTGGGGGTGATTTTCTGTTCTATTAGCACAGTGTGTGTGCATTGCGACCACATATGAGGTGAAGTGTGGAACTTCTCACTAAGGTGTTGCATTGGGGTATAATGTGATTCAAGTTTGAACACATGGCTTTTGGATTAGCGATTCTCAACTCTAATCCCCTTCCTTTCTTTGACCCACAAATCTGACCATGTTATCCCTCTCTTGGCCACACATAACTGAATAACAATATCACCAAAATATTCAGACACTAGTTCTGAATTAAACTGTTACCTCTATCTCTGACCATGATTCTCAGAAGGTGAAATTGCGTTTATTTAGGAAGGACAGCGCACACAAAGCAAATGTGCAGTGTCGCAAAAAAGTGGTCTGAAAATATGTTTGTTCACAACAGCTGCACTATTTTATAATATCCTATTTAGAATTTGGTTATATTCAGAGGCAGGTGGATCTCTGTGAGTTCGAGACCAGCCTGGTCTATAGAGCTAGTTCCAGGACAGGCTCCAAAGCCACAGAGAAACCCTGTCTCGAAAAAGAAAAAAAAAAAAAAATCAAAGTAGCTATTAATTAAAGGAACCCCTAACTGTGTTCTAGAATAGGATTCTTAGAAGCAGACTCCAAGTAAGCCTTCTTAGGAAGGCAGTTTACTAAGGGGTTGCTCTCAGGACACGGAAAAGAAACATGGACAAAGGCTGCAGGAAGTAAATGCAGACTTCAGGGTACCCGGAGGAGGGGGGGGGGGGGCTGCTCAATAATCCTTGATACCTGAGGCAGGAGGCTGGGATTAGTGCCACTCAGCGATATGTAGCCAATTTTCTCAAAGAATGAGAAAATGCTAGGAAGATATTCAATGGGTAGGGAGTCAATATCTGCAAGACATTAAGAATTCTATCCAAATCAATAAGGAAAAATCTTAAATGAAAAACAAATGATCAAGGACTATGAGCATTTCTCAGAAGGGAAAAAATGAATTAAAAATGAAAGGCTAAGAGGCCAACTAGGTGCCAGATAACAATATAACCAAAGTGTAAGAGACTCATGAATCTAAGACCACTGTTCACTTAACAGTAAAAGACTGTATTTGTCTTAAAGCTTTGTTAACAGAGGGCATCAGAACAAAAAATCCTGCAGTTACACAGAGTAATCAGCAGAGGGCAGAATAGCCTGTCTTTTGATTTATAAAAGTCAAATTTTAAACTCATAGTCAAATAAATCTAATTTAATGGGTATTTCGTTATCAAAAATATAATAAAGTCTTTAAATGATAAATGACATATCAAAATATTATCTTCAATATTGTTTCTAAAAAAATGTCTGATAAATTCTTTTTAATTAAAGGATGTCTCTAACTCTTAAGTAGAAAATTTTAGAAGAGTTAAAATACTAAAATAAAAAACCTTTTTAAGCTAGAAACACACAGGGCTTACTCTAGGCAGCGTGGTTGCACCTGGAAAGTAAGGCAGGAGAATGCATAGGAGTTCAAAGCCAAACTGGGCTATAAGTAAGACCTGATCTCAAAAAAACTAGAACTGCATTAAAATGTATAGAACTTACTCTGTGGAAAAGAATGTATTAAAGAAGACAGTGCATATGCTAAGCACTTATAATCACGAGGGTGTATTTTCTGCCGTGTAGGCAGTCACCACACGGACAGCGGATGATATACATCAACATAGGCAGTGGTACGTAGCAGAAACTCTCAATGTCTAGTCACGTGAAAACACAAATGTTAGATCAATCACACCGACGGTAAGTGATGCTGCCATAGAGGACCCTTAACATGCTCAGCCTTGTGTGGGTTGAGAACGCTGATTCCCTCTATTATGGTGAACAAGCCTAACCAGTGTATTAATTCCATTCAGTTGTGAATTGACACCATGAGCCAGGGTTGTCAGAATCATTTTTAAAGAACTCCATATTTTTTCAGAATGTATCTCAATTTATAAATTAACCACTTTCACCAAATCCCTTATTTTACACTTATTTTGTACACTGTTTTTGGATTGTAAGATCAGAGAATTGACTCAAATAAATTCATGGCTGCCTTTTTTTTAAAAATGTGCAAAGAACATCCAAGTTTGAGAAATTATACAAATGTACACATCATATACATGTCTCTGTACTACTTCATTCTAGCTCAGATACAACAACGACCCTGTTGCTAGCCATCTTCTCACAAGCACATAAGAAGGAAAAGTTCCTGCTCAAGGAACCCTTACTATTAACACTGTCTGGTATGTCTTAGAACAGAAAACAGAAGGGGAGAGTGATGTGAGATGCCCCTCTGTATGATGTGATTATGTTTTATTACCATTAGGTAACAAAGAACCTGATTTGACCTATGGCAGGGCAGAATGTAGCAAGGCCGGAAATGCAAGCCAAGATAGAAGAGGAAAGAAGACAGAGTCAGGGAGATGCCAGGTGTCTGCCGAAGATGAAAGATACCTTACCAGTAGGCCACAGCCTCGTGGTGATAATACAGATTAATATAAGTTGGTTAATTTAAGATGTAAGAGCTAGCTAGAAATATGCCTTAGCCATTAGACAGTGTTGTAATTAATGTAGTTTCTGTGTGATTATTCAGGTCTCAGTGGCTGGAAAACCAATGCGCAGGCTCCATTTACAAAATGCTGGCCACCACCTGGCATGGATTAACATAAGACCTAAAAAAAAGTTTAAAAATAAAAGGGCTTCTAGACCAAAACAAAATGGGAGTCAATTGCAGCTTCTTGGTAACCAGAGTTTTTCAGATAAGCTCTGTTTGGTGGCCATAAGCAGAAAAATGGCTTCTTTAGGAGAAGGCTTCCTGGTTCATGTGGGAGACATGAATGATTCTGGCTCTTTTGAGTGGTTCTGCTAGGGAGCACTTATGGGATTTGTGAGCAAAGTGCTGCAAATTGCTTAATGGTGACATAGACTTCTGCGCCCTTGGAGCTGGGGTGGTGAACATGGCTCACAGAAGAACTAAACATACCTCTATTATGTGGGAAGGGAAGAGTCAACAGGAAAAACTGCAATGTTAATCCTAGCCACATCTGCTTAGCATTTCAAAAAAATACTCTCCTTTCAGATACGTATAAAAATACACAGTAAGACAGGTTCAGAAGAAAAAAAACCTCTGAATAGATCACATGGGTTTATGAAAGAGTACAGACAGTCATAGATTAAAGGAGTCAAGATAATAAAATAAATATTAAAAAGTAAGAGAACACTCAGGAGGCAGAGGCAGGTGAGGTTCAAGTCAGCCTGGCATACAAGAGCTAATTCCAGGACAGCTAGGACTGTTACTCAGAGAAACCCTGTCTCAAAAAACAAAAAATGAAACAAAACAAAAAACCTTAAAAAACATGGAAAAGGGGATAACATAAAAAAGCCACATAAAGATAGAAAAATAAAAAAGTCTGGATTTATGTAGATTACTGAGTTTTCTTTTAATTTTTTGACTGTGAAGGTAAGCGCAGAGAGACATTTCATTTGTACAGATTGCTAAGCTAAACTGACATATATATTTTAAAGGTACCTTGACTTAAAAATTTGAGTCTAAGGATATGTCACTTTAGAAAATGGTTCTGCTTTTGTTTCCATAGAAGATGAGAACCTGTGGATTCCTTCTAGGATGATGTGGGTTAATGAAACAAGACCCTCCCAAAAGGTCCTCATGAACCCTAAAACTATTTTGCCCAATGAACAGTAGGATGCAGTTTGCAGAAAACAATACCCAAATTCCCAAAATAACTGTTTATAAATATTTATTTTCCTTTTAAAAGGATTGATTGTGAGTGATTAATGATCACAATCAATTTTTAAAATAATAATAAAAAAATAATAATGGATATATGATATAGAAATGAGCATTTACATTAGAATGAACTTTGGTTTATTGATATAAATTTACATTTAAGGTTAATTTTATTACATGTATATTTCTTCTCTTATTTAATGTATTATGTTTATACAGTTCATTTAAAAATGCAATATATAATCAAGAATTGCTGCTTAATAGAGTGTCATCTGTAATAATCAAACTTTTAATTTGGCTAGTTAGATTTTCTAGTTGTACAATTGTGTATTTCAGAAGTATAGGTATTCTTCAAATCTTTCAAAGACTTAACAGAATATGGCATTTAAAATGTCTTAAAAACTTAGACTTTTCTCAACAGTGAGACATGTCTACTTCTGACATTACCAATTACTTCAAGAGGATGATGAGCATTGAAGAAACTCATTATGGAATTTTCCTTCAATGTGACAAGGGCAGACATTTGGGCAAGAAACTGATCTTGTCCAGACTGTTTGATTTTATGCTATATGAACTGGACATTTAGGACCCACAGAAAAGTGACTGCTAAACTTTCCAAACGATGGAATGTTGCTCAGGGTTTCTGCTTCACAGAGGAAACTGCCAGACATTCTGCAGGACATGGAAGAAAGTGACTGACAAACTGCCAATATAGACAAAACAGTGTTTCAAATTTCCTGCTTCATAGAAAAGTATTCAAGATACTATGGGCCTGTAGGCGGAAGATGGATGCCCCAAGATTACAGAAGAGCTTTGTGTGACTGTCCAGACAGTGAGATGTCTCTCAATTCTAGGGTTTTAGAAGTTGCTTACAATATACTTCCCATTTACTAAGGTAATATTATGTCCTTCTATTGTCTTAGATGGAGTTGAAGACAGATAGTTTTCCTTAGTTATGAAAAAGATAAATTTAGATATAAAACTTAAGACTCACAAAGAAATATTATAACTGCAATTCTTATTTGATACTTGTTTTGATATATGTAATTTTACTATGTAAAAGTTAAAAACCTTCTGTTTTATTTAGACAGAAAAGGGGAGAAGATGTGGGATTCCCCTCTGTATGTTGTGAATATGTTTTATTATCATTAGGTAATAAAGAAGTTGCTTTGATCTATGGCAAGGCAGAATATAACAAGGCAGGAATTCCAAGCTGTGATAGAGAAGGAAAGAAGGCAGAGTCAAGGAGACATCATGTAGCTACCAGAAGAGAAAGGTGACTTACCAGTAGGACACATCCTTGTGGCGATATACAGATTAATAGAAATGGATTAATTTACGATGTAAGAGCTAGCTAGAAATATGCCTGAGCCATCAGCCAAGCAGTGTTGTAATTAATACAGTTTCTGTGTGAATATTCTGTTCTGGTCTGCCAGGAAACCAATGTCCAGTCTCTTTCTACAGGAGGTGACCAAGGGAGGGAAGCAGCAGAGGGGGATGCCTCCTACTAAACTGCTAAATTAGAAGTTTCCTGCCAAGTTTCTTTCTTTTCCACATATTTCAATTGATTATCAAATCAATGAGCAACTGATTTAACAGACTAATCCATTTAGTAAGACTTGATGCCTAAAATGTGATGATGAGGTATTGGGTGCTCTGATACAGCCTCAAAGAGCAACGCTTTGGTAACAATTTTAAATCAGAAAAACAGACTAATTTTCTATTAATTCATAGATTCAAGCTAGATATAGACCCTTTATTTTATTGCAATCATTTTTCTATTTTAATGGCCAATTATTTTTAGAAACCATAGTATTCTTTGACTTTACACTGAATTTACTTCTCTTTTTAAAAGAACTAAATAGCACATATTATACATATAATATATTCATTTACTTCTTCCTGTTTAAAAGTTCAAGATTTGTTAATCAATTCAATTAACTGAGGGTTATGTTTACGTGATAATACCTCAACACTTGTGGTAGGCTGCAATATCTGTTCTGAGCAACATATTTAACTTGAGAGGTTAAGTACTGAAAAAGAATTCATAGACGTTTTGTTGGCTGTAAAGAAGAAAAGGTGTTGAGCAAAGTTGCCACAAGCTGTAAATTTTGCATCCTGTAACATTAAAGTCATCTGCCTTCTTGAAAGTGAGCTTTGAAGTTTGCATCTAGAAACCTATATTGGTTAAGTGGTTCACTCAATGACACACAATAGTGTCTATGCCAACATTTATAGAGCTAGGCTTTTTCAATAATGAAATTACATCAAATCTAATCAAATAAGGCAGACTCAATCAGACATGTTCTTATTTCAAGCAAAACACATTCCCTGTAAATGTTAGATATCTCTTTTCAACTGAGGGGTCTGATGTGTAGACTTTACTAAAGGTTTTTTGGTTTTTGTTTTGGTTTGTTTGTTTGTTATTTTGTTTCTCTGTGCAGTCCTGGCTGTCCTCAAACTTACTCTGTAGACCAGAATAGTGTTGAACTCAGAGATCTGCCTCCCTCTGATTCCCCAGTGCTGGGATTAAAACCATGTACTATCACATCCAGCTAAAGTTTATTTTTTATGAGAAACATAGTTTTATCTCATCCTTTTATGGATTTCTTCTAAGCAAGAAATTCACCAGAACAGTGACTCGTACTTAATGAACAAAGGCTATTTACTCTGCCTAACAACTTTGTGTATGACTATAATTCTTATCTGGTAAATAAACAAATTGGTCAGGTTAGGGAGGTGATGCTAAGATTAAAATGAGGTTGTAGATGGCCAACACAAAATGAACTCAATGGAATTTCTGTAGACCCTTTGTCTGGGCATTTTTTGTCTTACTGACTTTTTGTTTATATATTATAGTTTCCAATTTTGTGTTGCCATGGTGTGTGTGTGTGTGTGGTAGCATTTGCGGGGTTTTTTGTATCTGCATGGGTGTATGTATATGTACAAGAACAGGTATATGTGTTTGTACCTGAACGTATAAGCCATACATATACATGACCAGAATATATTCTATATTTTTTTTCGATAAATAAAACAGCTACAACTAGTAGACTTTCTATGAGCCTAATAATGGCATAAATATGTATTTTATGACACCTCAGTATTTATATGTTCTTTAAATATACTTTCCTCAATAGTATCAAACTGTTCATTTATATAATTTGAATTAAGGAAAGTATATAAATTGGTGATATAATCTCATTGATAAAAGCAAATCTCATTGAAAAACAGATTAGCTAAAATTGCTTGTCCTTAGAAGAAAAGGCTTAGAAGCATCAAAAACAACTTTCCAGCCACATTGGCATGCCCATTTCTATAGTCCATAGAAGAAAAAGGAGAGTGACTCACTAAAGTATGGCCTCTGAGTAATGGTGCCCCTGCTCTCTCCAGAATTTCTATAGTAAACATGTTTCACTGAGTATTAATCCACCTTCTGACAAACACAGAGTTTGTTTTCTCAGTAGGTGAGAGGCTGACCTGCTTTAAAACATTTAAGAAAGTAGCAGAGTCCATGACAACCTGAGGAAGGGAAGCTGACAAACCCCATCACCTCTTCACACATGCACAACTAGGAATGGAAATCGAGGTCTGTAACATTAGCTTGGCTAAGGGAATCTCTGCCTCTGCAGACAAAGGGGAAGGAAGCTTGCAGTCTACTGAGTAAACTTCCATCTGAGTGACATTTTTCCAGCACACACAAACAGTGTAGTGCGTTCTCAAGGTTTTTTTTTTTTTTTAAGGGAGCTACATCTAGATACACAGGCAATGGAAAAGAGTTATGTTAAGTCACTTCAAAGTCTTCCAGTGTGCCAGTGTGGGAGGGGCACCAAAATAAATGAAGCAGTCAAATGAAATGACCTACAGAGCAGTAGTGTGCTTTGTGCAAATAATCAGAGTGATGAGATCCCAGGTGAAGGTGGTGCTGGCCGAAGAGGTGATGTCTTATCAGAATAGAAGTAATCTTCTGGGAGAGGCAAGATGAAATGAAAAGACTCTGGGTAAACATGCACTGCCCAAGACCTGAGTGATAGAGGATGTATCGTGAAACACAACGATACACACACACACACACACACACACACACACACACACACACACACACATATGTGTGTGTATATATATATATCGGTTTATTAAGTGGTGCAATATGGGAACAGACTAATAGATACAGGACAAGGTACAACCAGTTGCAGAATACTTTCATTTTGTTCAAAAGAGCTGGGAACCAACCACATGCCACTTCATGCAGCCTGACCCAATCTTCACCACCCAAGAGACAGTGTAATATCTCTCTCTCTCTCTCTCTCTCTCTCTCTCTCTCTCTCTCTCTCTCTCTCTCTCTC
>NC_022029.1:12049594-12137691 GCF_000317375.1 Microtus ochrogaster
TCTCTCTCTCTCTCTCTCCTATTAAGCAGTTGAGTACACAGACAAGAAGCCATGCCATAGCCTGGTATCCTAAGGCTATTGGTGGAATGAGTTCCCACAATATTTTCCTTTTTTTGTCTAAATAAGAAGATTCTAGACCAGGTGGTGGTAGCATGCACTCAGGAGACAAAGGCAGGCATATCTCTGTGAGTTTGAGGCCAGTCTGATCTAAAAAAGCTAGTTTCAGGACAGGCTCCAAAACTGCAGAGAAACCCTATCTCAAAACAGCAACAACAAAATACAAACTAAAAAAGAAGATTCCAAACCCAATACAAAACTATATGCAATATTAACAATTATCAAGTTTTGTCCAGGAAAAAGAAAAAGTAATAACATAAACAAAAATGGAACTACAACCAAAAAGAACAATATCAAGTAAGAAGTACATACTAAGTGTCCAGGTCATAGGTAAATGGCAAATAACAGAGATTATTCAAATAACTATCTGGTCATGAAGTGTCTAAGTCTTGTACCTAAAAGGCCCTAGCTAGGATATGAAAGGATAGTAACTGTGATTGCCTAGTCTTCAATCCCATCAAAGACCGGAGGAGGAAAATATTACCTGAGTAAGTAGTAAGTACAAGCAGGTACCTTCCAAAAGATTCAAGAAAAGACAGAAACAGTTGGCTACCTGGACAGTCTCCCAAAGTCTCTTTGCAATGTTCAGGTAACCAATTTTGTTTATAGATCTAGAATATTTGACAGACCATTTTTTAAATGAATGAAAATTTGAATGCCTGTCCTACCCTGCCTTGGCAAGATTCGGCAGTTGCTTTTCTTTGTTTCTTGCTTATCCAGAATGGACAGTGTGCTTACTTTCAGCAGTAGAGGCAAGGGCAGTGCTCTGCCCATAAGACAGTTTTGCCAAGAAGAAAACAAGCTCCACATCATTCTGCCAAAAAGAGGGAGTGAACACAGGGAACCAGGCGGTCTAAAAGTGAGAGAATAAGAATCCTGTAGGACTGGAGAAGGTCATGAAGAAATGCAGAAAAAGATGCAAGACATTTAAACTCAATATGCCTCTTCATAGGAGATGATCAACCAGTTGGGAAACCACTGCCACTATCAACAAACTGAGATAACAGGGTCTGGCTCAGAGAGTCCCAATGCAGAACAATGAGCTTAGTTTATTTTGGGGAGAAATCAACAAAAATGTTGGGTGTTCAAGACTGGAGAACTGGGCAAGGAAGAGCTTAAGAAAATGCCCAGATTGTCTCTGTTTGTTCTTTTATTTTTATGTTGCTGTTGGTTTGCTGTTGTTCTAACAGGGGAAGAAGTGCTGTTAAAAGCACTATCACAATGGCAAAATCAAGAAAAAATGAGTTGAAAATTTAGCCAAAGAGTTAAAATAAGATGAAATATTGAATCATAATGTCTGTTACATATTGAATACAAACTGTTCCTGATGTGGGGGTAACTTATTTCTATCTGTTGCTTTCATTGGTTAATTAATAAAGAAAATTACTTGGCCTGATAGGGCAGAATTTAGATAGGCAGAGTAGACCGAACAGAATGCTGGGGAAAAGGGAGGTGAGCCAGATCCCATGGAGCCATGCTGAATCTTTCCCGGTAAACCACCAGTTCGTGGTGCTACAGAGATTATTAGAAATGGGTTAATCAAGTTGTGAGAATTAGCCAAGAAGAGGCTAGATATAATGGGCCAGGCAGTGTTTAAAAGAATACAATTTGTGTGTTGTTATTTCGGGTATAAACTAGCCGGCTGGCGGGGATGCAGCCCGTTGACCACATCACTACATGTTCCTAATACACACCCTTTAAAAATAAGTTCATTTCTAGTCTCAAATTTAGAAAATATAAAAAGGTGAAGTGAAATGGAGATTTCTCTCCCACCTGAAAGTTCCCAAATAAACATTCAGAAGCTTGATATTAATTACAAACTGTTTGGCTTATTAGCTCAGAATTATTACTAATTAGCTCTTAGAACTTAAATTGCCCCTTTTTATTAGTTTAAATTTTACTATTTACGTGGCTATGGTTTGCTAACTCACATCTTACTTCTTTGATTGATGAGGATACCTCCCAGACTGTCTTCTTTTTCTTTTCTTTTTCTTTTTCTTTTTTGTATTTTCTTTTATCTTTGCTTACATTTCCCACCTGGCTCTATTCTGCCTGGTTATTGACTAAATAAGCTTCTTTAATAACCATGGGAATAAAACATATCCACAGTATACAAAAGGGCATCCCATATCAATGAAGTATATAAAAATATATACAAAAACGTATTGAAAATCACCAATGTATAATGTTAAGTTTTCCTTGCAAGAGCTCCTAACTCATCTTAGTGCAGCATTAACTGGAAACCTCATTATTGTACCCTCATTGCCCATCTGCACTCTTCAGTCTCCTGTGTCTTAGTGTTGATGGCAAACAATGCAAAGCAATGAGCACCACTTGAGGAATGTCTGTAATACTGAGACAAGGTGCTTAAACCATGGAGTTTCTGGACAATTTCTCAGGTTTATGAACTTTCCATAGAAGAATAGATAACTAGATTTTTTTTCCTAAAGAGAAATACCAAAACTACTTCCAGTTTCACCCACTGAGAAGTGAGAGGAAAGATCTAGTAATTTGTGACTAAAATAGCCATTTTATACTACTACAACAAGAAAAGCTAATACATTGTACTCCTAAATAATAATTTGATAACACAGAATGCCTCTGCTTTTTGGCTGACCCAGTTTTGGGGAATTTTTATTAATGGAAGAACCCTAATTGGTATTTTGGATTTCGGCCCAATGGCGGTATTCCCTCTCTTATAAGTTGGACCCAAATGCAATGTGTAAATGAGGCTGTTCTAAAATCAGGACACTCGTTCTGGCCACTAGAGTACCATTTAGTAATTACAACAGCAGCATGTGTTGCTGTAGTGACCAGAAGCAAGGTGTGTCTCTCCCATTCTATAGCAATGAGTTTACCCAAGGCCACACAGTGCCTGAGCACTTCTCTGCAGCATTTCGAAATATTTATATGAAATAGAATGTGTGCAAACATTGTTAAAATCTAGTGGGTGGGGATCGGTACTAAATTTACAGAAAATTAGAAACAGGTACATCTTTTCCCCTGCCTTAAATGAACTTATTATCTAATTGATCAAAATAATCAGGAAATGAAGACAGAAAGTAAGTTATACCAATATTGACTATAAATCCAGTGTAGCTGGAAAAGCGATATATAATTTCATCATTGTTTTGAGTAATTAAGTTCATTTATTAAGCATCCACTGAAATGCAGGTATCCTGTTGAAGGCAGAAAACCAAAGATACTTTTCTCTTTTGTCTGTGTCCTTATTCACTTTTGATCATACCATGAAACACAATACCTCTAAAGCAGTGATTCCTAACTAGTGGGTCATAACTCCTGGGGGTCACATATCAGATATTTTCATTATGAATCAAAAGAGTGGCAAATTTACAGTTATGAAATAGTAAGGAAATAATTTAATGGTTGGGGGTCACCAGTTGCAGCACTAGGATGGTTGAAACCCACTGTTCTAAAGCACTGGACCTAACCCTTGCTGATCTACCTAAACCACTGCTTCTCAAAGCATATTCCTTGGTCCAGCAGCAGCAGCATCTCAGAATCCACTATAAATGCAAAATCTTATTTGTCATGATGGTTTCACCATACCATCACTGGAGAATGTCAGGAGAATCCTGAGGCCAGGCTAACTGTGTAAACTGAGTTGGTCTCAAAAAAAAAAAAAAGGTAGGAAGATATGGATGAAAGCAAGTTCTTGAGTCAGACTGAGAAACAATAAGAAACTCTGGGTGGTTCCATCAGACATCTTGGAATGTCGAACCCCAAGGTGATGTTTAAGACTCAAGCTTGGTCACGTAACAGTAGCTAACCACAGAATAAGAACTAGAAACACAATTCTAACTGAAAAGGAAGAATAATTTCTATCCCACCACACAGCCAATGCAAAATTTTTCTTGCTCTCAGTATGCATTTATTTATTCACTTATTTCCTTATTGAACCATTCAAAACTATTGCCTTAGAAAATTTAGGTGTTTGTTAGTATAGTATGTGATACACAAAACATATTCTTCTTTTAATTTAATAATGAACGAAGGATACTGATGATATCTACACATATTGGTTAAAATTTAGAAATTTAGTATTTTAAAAATTTAATAAATCACTCACTCATATTTGGTTTCTAGCCATAAATAAAGGACATTGAGCCTATAATTCGTGATCCTAGAGAAGCTAAATAAGAAGGTGAACCCAAAAAACATATAGGCATCCTCCTGAATATTAACCTTCATCAGGTGATGAAAGGAGACAGAGACAGAGTCCCACATTGGAGCACACATTGGAGCACAGGACAGAAATCTCAAGGTCCAAATCAGGAGCAGAAGGAGAGAGAGCACGAGCAAGGAACTCAGGACCGCGAGGGGTGCACCCACACACTGAGACAATGGGGATGTTCTATCGGGAACTCACCAAGGCCAGCTGGCCTGGGTCTGAAAAAGCATGGGATAAATCCGGACTCACTGAACATAGCAGGCAATGAGGACTACTGAGAACTCAAGAACAATGGCACTGGGTTTTGATCCACTGCACGTACTGGATTTGTGGGAGCCTAGGTTGTTTGGATGTTCACCTTTCTAGACCTGGAATGAGGTGGAAGGTCCTTGGACTCCCCACAGGGCAGGGAACCCGGTCTGCTCTGCTCTTCGGGCTGATGAGAGAGGGGGAGTTGATTGGGAGAAGGGGAGGAATATGGGATAAGTAAAGTAACAGACCTTAATCTGACTTCCACAAAACAAAGTAATTCAAAATGTCCCTGTTTATACTGAAATTCCTTTAAAGAGTCATAGCCAAGAAGCCAGTAAAAACATATTATAAAAGCTTGTCCACTGGGACATTTAGAGATTTGTGACTAAGCTCTAGTGATACTGTAATCTGGGTAAAGATAAACCACTGGAACATTAACCATTACAACCTATATAAATCTCAATCTTAAATTTCACATTTATTTGTCCACCTAAAATGCTTCAAAATTATGATGAGCTAAAATTTATTCAAATTCTTAACTACATTACAGAAATAACAAAATATATGCAAGCCCATTATATATATATGGGCCCATAATATGTGTGATTCCCTACATAGTGTTTGAATCTGGTCTGTAGAGTAGATACAGCAGTGTTATTATCCTAAAATAAATGTATTCTATAATACGTATTGATATAAAACAATATACATCTATAAATCAAGTATAGCTAAAATGGCTTTAGTGAAACTGCAATGCATTTCTGTTATAGAAATAGTTTTTTGCTTTTAAGAATCTTTATTTCAAAAGTACCTTTCTAGATGATGGATAACTCATTTTATTAATTTACAGGTAGAAAGACTGGAAACAAGAAGAAAATGTGACATTTTATACACCTAACACCATGACACAGCCAGTATACTTAGTTGTTTTTCCTGTGGCCCAGGGAGTTGTTTTGTAGCCCAGACAGTCCTGGAATATGTAGTGATATTTCATCCCCACGTCTCATAAATTCATCTACTCCCCACGCCTAGCACACCTAGACTCTTGATTGCTGACTCTGGGAAGAAAGCAGAGTCTTTCCTTTCTTAGGAAGGTTCTGAATTCTATCACCTCTGCAAGTCCTAGGAAAGGGTGTGTGTTTAGAACTCCTTGGCCATAGGATTTCCCATAAAGAACAGAGTTTTTTTTATAATAAAATATCAACAACTAACAAGCATTGGAACATATTTGCGGAAGCTTAATTGGTATGCAGGTGCAATTAAGATGATTCAGGAAGTATAAACCAGAAGCCATATGGTCCTTAGTTCCTCAACAGTACAAGCAGGAATGTCAGCACTGGATCTGAGTACAGCACTATTGAAAAAATGCTTTGCTCAGTCATCCTGAGTGTGACTTTGAAAACCAGTTTAGAAAATGAAGTGATTCCAACATATCCAAATGTGTTGTGGTATTTGAAATACATCCAATGAAGCAAGTCAATCTCAGCATCCCCATGGTGACACAAGAGAGCCTTCTGCACAGGATAAGCCAATGCTCCCTCAGTTAGAGTTTGGCTATCCTTCAAATCTAAAAGTTCCAGACAAGCGACTATCAATGCAAAAGCAATTGTTGCATCAATACATGGCCAAAACCAGCAGTTAGCTATCTTTGACTTTATCTTTCCCAAGAACATAAAGAAAGGATAACAGATGAAAGTCAGTCCTGAAAACATCCCAATCCAAGCTCACATAGGGCATAACTAGGGTTGATTATAGCTTTCTGTCAATGTTTACTTGCAGTGTTAAAGAAAAAGAAAGCTGCCTTGGTCTGGGGATGACCTAGAGAGAGAAAACCAAGTCAGTCCCAGTGAAATGAAGGCAAAAAGTGTGTAGGATTCCCTGCCATCAACAGTGCAGAAGACATATTCAGGAAAGAAAAGGAACAGGATAGGTTTTAAACACTTTTCCAACTGAAATGTATCATGATACACATAAATAGAAGTTTGACTTTAAATGTTCCTGGCACTTAATTGCAAATGGCTTTAGCTAAGAATGAACTCTGGGCAGTGCAGTGTGAACTCATGATTTAAGATATGGGCATGGAAGGCTAAGATAACAATTCTTGCTGAAACATGATGCTGAGCTGGTATTGGAAGTGTTCCAAGCCTCCATCAGTCAGTGTGGTAAAATGCTTTGTTGAATGGCCTGAAGACAGTTTTGTCTGTCAGGAGCATCTGGGTTTCTTATTCCGAGGTTTGACTTGGCAGAATGACATTGTGGAAACTCACTGCTGCACCATAAGGACAGTCAGGACATTGATATATGACAGTGTGTATAACTGAAGGCCGTGTTAGTTTTATTTGTGGTCTCTTCATGTCTACTTTTTCCTTTCTTAATCAAGTCCAATCAACTAACTTTGATACACATCTCCTCGTAAAATAATCCCTGTGATGGCATTAAAGTTACACTGCAGCAAAGTCTCCCAACCCCCTTCCTCTTTCTACTGTGGCAATCCTTACTGAGGGTCAGTGAGCCTAAGTGAGAAGAGAAATGGAGGGAGGAAATGGGGAAGAAAGAGGGAGGAGGAAGGAACAGAGAGGAGGACAGAAAGATGGATCATGATGAGATCCCACTATTTGTTCAAGATCAGATTTTCTAAGATAAAAAGATTTAGTACCAGGATTCTGCCACCAGATCTAGTAGAATGGCTTGATTCTTTTATTCTCCAGACTCTTAAAACCAGATATGAAAAATGCTTGGATGGGGAAAGCCTTGTTAACCAATAATATTTAAGAGGTGGGTCTTAGTTAAGGCGTGGCTTTGTTGGGACCCAGGTAAAAAGCTGTGACCTCCATGTGAGCTCTCTCCGCGCCTTTTCCCAAGGGACATTGCTGTGCTTGGATTTCTCATTTCCTGTTTCATGAGCTTTCCCTTTATAATAAATAAAATATAATTGTTTTATCCTCAGCTCGCCTGGTTATTTCAACAATGATTTTATAAGATAATTTACTTTATAATTTCCCTCTTACCAACTCTGTGATTTTGTTTTGCATCGTTGATGTTTTAATAAATGACCTTAATAAACCACTGAGGATAATGATACTTCCCTCTGACAAAAATTTACTTAGGCAAAGATCTCTGGACTCATATGAAGTATTCTTATAAAACATAAATATGAGTATTTTAGTTACTTTACTTAGGTTATTGTAAAGAGAAAATACCCAAATTAATTTTCCAAGTAGCTTATAATATCTAAGTAGCACCCACGAGCCACACACCAAGATCTTAAGACATCATGTCGTATTCATTTGCTGTCTACAGTGAGTCAGTGATTTCCAGAAGCCAGGAATGTTCAGAGAGTGGGCACTGAAAAGCTCTTACACACTGCAGGCATTTATCCTCTTTTCCCTGAGTTACAGACTCTTTGTTGGAGAACTTCTCAGTCAAAATCTGAGAAAAAACACCGACAAGACTTTCCTGCTAGAGTCCTAAGTATGCTAGAGTGCTCCCCAGCCTGTTTCTCGTTTTCATTCCTCTCTCTCTCTCTGTCTCTCTCTCTGTCTCTCTGTCTCTGTCTCTCTCTCTGTCTCTGTCTCTCTCTCTGTCTCTCTCTCTCTCTCTGTCTGTCTCTCTCTCTCTTTACACACACCTCTCTTTACACACACACATACACACACACACACACACACACACACACTGGTTCTGTCATAGAGCTCCATCAACAAATACTAATCTGTAAAACATAGAAAATCAAAACTACTATAGCACACTATTACACATGGATGGTCAGATTAGCATTCAAGTGTAGACAAGTGAGTGCACAGGGCACTGTTCTTGGTTACTTCTTTGATGGCATTGTCTTGGTTTTTTGTTCCATTTTTTGTTTTGTTTTTTTCCTTCAACAAAGAATAGCACTTTTTTGTTTTTTTTAACTGCACATTGCAATTTCCATAGCCATAGAATTTGCTAAGTAATTACTTAAAAGTATCTTCAAAGTACTTAGTTATTATCAAGGTTATAACATTCTTACTGCTTTTACTGAAAATGCTTGATAACTAACAGACTTTATTTAACAAAATTACTATTGTCACCACCTTTTCCTTTCTCTGTTACCCTCCTCTCCTCTGTTATCCTCCTCTCTTGAGCTTTCATTTTGTGTATGAAGCACTTTCTCAGATGAAAAAAAAAAAACACTAAGCATATTCACACCTAAGTGATCATGTGTCTGGAAATGTCTCTCTCCATTATGCCTCCTAGCCAAAAGTAGACTTAATCACCGAAGCCAAGAAATACACTTGTGGTAAGACTATGTCAGATTATAGACATGGTGGAGACTTCTGGAAAACACAATGCCTTTGGAACAGCCAAGAAAAAAATATTAAAAAAAAAAACAGCCAGACTTACCACTTAGAAACTGTAGCAAAAAATATCCATTTCTCTCTCTTAATCTAAGTTTCTTTATCTATAAAACAGAAATAATAGTGGCTGCCCAAAGAATTTTATCATGGGTTAAATGAGAATAAACACAAAGAGCTTGAACAATGTGAAGTGTATTTTCTTTACCATATATTGTTTCATTTTAGCCATGATATACAGTATGTATTTTGTAATAGAATTTCACATGACTGGACACCACAGGAACAGCCTTCCACGGTGCTGCAAATAACCAAGACAGAGAACTGAAGCTGAAAACAGAGGAGTGATATGAGCATGCTTGGAAGTCATATACAACATGAGGACACGAGCTACAAAACATGGAAAAGCTTTGCATTTGTTGGTCACATTCGGAAGGTCACAAGCAGAGCTCATATTTGGTGGAGAGAGGCAAATGCCCAGCTTCATCATTAACTGACTATATAAACTTAAACACAGTATATAAAGTCCCAGGGCTCCATATTCCTCTATAAGTCACCTGAAATGAGAGTGGCAAACCCCATCAGGAAAGTATGCACTTTTAATCTCAGCACGCAAAAAGCAGAGATGGGTGAAGCTCTGTGCGTTTGAGCCCAGCTTGGACTGCACGGTAAGTTATAGGACAGCCAGTGTTACAGAGTGAGACCCTGTCTTAAAAACAAAACAAAACAAAAACACAGAATGACAAGTTACCACCTACTGTGATAGCTGGACATTATGCATAAATGAACAGTGTCTAAAACACAGAAAGCAAACAGTAGGCATTATCACACATGTAGACTAGCTACTCACTAGTCCATATTATAAAAGGTTTTCATGGAGTTGTAAAGACGCCTTAACTTGTAAGACATGAAAGAAAACCCTTTCCTGTCACAAGTTGATTTTGGCCAGTGTTTATCACTGGAAGAAAAAGAAAACTAAAACCCTTGCTGACTGAAAACACCACAGTAGACTTGTCTTAGACTGGAAAAGTTGATCATTAAAGGTGGGAGAAGAATACTTCCAGGTAGAGAGCATATGTTCATAAAGTATAAATGCATTGATAGATATTTTATACCTATACATAAAACTGCAAAGGGAAGCAAAAGTCAAGACCACTACAGGAGAATTAAGTTTGAGGTCACTCCTTGAAAATTTTTCATTTAAAAAATAAAGTCATAAGTATAATAATATTAATAAACTTTTATATATTTAATTTGCAGAAAGTGTAATATGGCTAAGACTTTCACTTTTTATCTCTAAGCTCTATTCTAGAACTGTATAGGAATACCAGTTGCTATGGCCTATGTTATGTTTGAATCTGTAATACCCTACATAGACACATGGCTGGAAGGCTTGATCCAGAACCAGAGTACTATTTTGAAAGTAGAGCCTGACTGGAGAGAATAGAATGTTTGGAATGGGTTCCCTGATGCATGCCATTCCTATACATTTTCAACCTAATGCTCCAATCCCTGCCCAACATTATGTGACGCATTTACTTGACTATACTCTCTCATCAGCATGAGGTCTTTCCCAAGCATTTAGAATCAAACAATTGTGGATTGAAGGTACTAAAACTGAGCAAAGTAAACCCTTCTTCTCTTAAATCACTTTTGTTAAAATAATCAAAAAGCCTGTCAGATATAAAAAATTAATACCAGAGAAATATTGCTGTCAATACACCTAAAAATGTTGGTCTTGGGGTTCTATAATTGGTTTCATGGTAGAAATTTGGAAGAGTTTGAAAGTGGAGGCTAGTGGAACCCTGAAACATTGTACATAATGCTTCTGGTAGAAACTCAGAACACAAGAGGCATGTTTTTCATATTCTTCTGGCCACAAAAGGTGAGCTTGTTAAAAAAGACAGCCAAAAAAATCTCATTGTTAAAGAGTCTCACACCACTACAGAGAATTCAAACACTGCCCTGGGGCAATGGAAAGCAGGCTGTGAGCATTTCAGAAGTTTGTCAGAAACCATCCATCCCAGGTTCTGGGGCATACAATTGTAAACTCATTGAAAAAGCTTCCCCATGAGAAGAGAGCCATCCGGATGAGTTGTTCCCACATGGCTATCTAAACACCTGTTTCCCAAGGCTCATGCCCTGGGGCATTAGAAGCCAACACAATCAGGGTTCGTGGATGCCCAGGTTAGTAATCAAATCTTGGTACCATCAGTGTTGTTCTGGACATAAACACAGAGAATTCAAAAGACACAGGGTCATAGAAGCTTTCACTTTAATTTTTTTTCTTTTTTTTAATTTATTTATTTAATTAAGGATTTCTGCCTCCTCCCCGCCACCGCCTCCCATTTCCCTCCCCCTCCCCCGATCAAGTTCCTCTCCCTCATCAGCTTGAAGAGCAATCAGGGTTCCCTGACCTGTGGGAAGTCCAAGGACCGCCCACCTCCATCCAGGTTTAGTAAGTTGAGCATCCAAACTGCCTAGGCTCCCCCAAAGCCAGTATGTGCAGTAGGATCCAAAACCCATTGCCATTGTTCTTGAGTTCACTTTAATTTTTAAAGGGCAAACAGGCCAGGCAGCATGTACCAGAAGTGGTTTCCCTATAAGGAACCACTGAGAGAGCAATGCATATAGGAAGCTTAATGGAAACGCCAAAATGCTGGAAATGCCAAGAACATGGAATTTTATAAGGACAGCTACAGACAATAGGACAGCCTGCCCAGGAAGAAGCCGTGGAGAATACAAATACTATAGCAGAGGAAGAGCCACACAAGCCCACTGCAACTCACATGATGTGCAGCTGATACGGAGCCACAGGCTTTAATGTTTTCCGTTTGGGGTTTGGTCTAATCATTCCTTTTGGGACCTGGAATAAGCACTATGTGCTAGTACTTAATGGAAATACAGTATTTTCTTCTGTATTTTTCACAGACTCACAAAGAAGAGATTGCCTTGACTCTCAATAGACTTTGAATTTGAAATTTCAACCAATGAAGTCACAGTTAAGACTGAGGATTCTGGAAACTAAAATAAATGCTTACATTATGAAATGGCCTTGACTCTTTGATATGATTTAAATATGCAATGTCCCCCATCAGCTCATGATTCGGGCTATTTTGGAAGGTGGCTGGACCTTCCTAAGTAAGAAGGTGACTTGAGGAAGAGCCTTATTGGTAGTTATTCCCAGTTGGTTCCTGTCTAACTCTGACCTCTTGGCTGACATAAAGATTGTTGTCACTGATATATTCTCACTACTGTGATGGCAGAGTGAATAGGACCAAGCAACGACTGGACTCAACCCTTCTGACATAGCTCAGAAAGTAACCCCTCCCAATGAAGTTGTCTATGCCCCAGCAGTGGGAAAGTTAACTAATGCGCCAGTAACATTCAGAGAAACGTGTTCCTATTAGAATACAGTGGCTATGCATTCTTTAAAATAACATCATTCAGACTGATCTATCAAACTCTGTTTCTCAAAAGGTATTGATAGGCCACCTGGATGTTTTTATAACTCATATCAGGTTTGCACATTTCATACACTTTGATATTCCTAACCAAGAAACAATAATTAACCTCTCTACAATAAAGAAATTTTTCATCATCCAAAGAACAAATAATATATATTGAACAGTGTAAAAACTCTTTGTATTTCACATCCACTCAAATTCCATTAACCTGCCAAGCAGTGGTTTCATTTTACAATAACCATTTGAGGTGAATGTGCTGTTTAGAAAGTTATGTGTTCACATAAACACATAACTATTTGAACTAGTAACTCTGTCAAGGCTGAAACATACAAAAGCATTAACTGTATCTCTCATTATTCATCATTTATGCCCTGGCAATGCTTAAGCATGCATGGGTAGCCCGTTTATGGCAGTTCTCCAGTTATTCCCATCCTGGGCAGTCCTAGGTGCTTGTGTTATTTTCAGACCCAAAGTTCCACAGTCTGTCTTTATGCTGTCTATCAAGCATTTTATGGGGCCTTTCTCATCACCTTATCCTGTGCACTCCTCCAAGCAGTACTATCTTCAGGTGTCTATCATCATTCATTCTCATAACATGGCCAAAATATCTCAAGTGCTGTTGCTCTATCCTGTAGTTTACTTTTTTATATATGGAGATGTTTCTTAATGTCATTGCTGCACAGCCTATCTCTTCATGTGATGCCTAGAATAATCCTGAGACATGCCATCTCAAACTCATTCAGCCGCTGTTCTGAGGCCCATTTCATTGTACAGGTTTGGAGTTGTAAAGAAGCAACTCAAGACAAGTGTCTTATATACTTGTAATTTTGTTGTTGTTGTTGTTGTTGTTGTTGTTAATGTCTCTTGCTGAACCAAACCTTTCCTAGTGCCTAGAATGCAGGCCTCACTATCCCTCTCTGGCTCTTGATGACTGAAATAGTTCCCTCCTTTGAACTGAAGTTTTCTACCAGATACACAAAGTTAACTGTTTGCTTGAGGCTCTGACTCTTTATTACAGTGTTAAAACCCTTGTGCCCCCTTCCCTTGGGTTGTATCTCAGTCTTCTAGATGTTTACTTTCATACCAACTTGTAGACGTAAGTCACAAACGATGCCACAGCAGTTTGGAATTATAATTAACAGGGTAGTATTTATTAAAAGGGGAAAAAACTTACAGATCACCGTCAGCCCTCTGTACGACCAGAAAGGGAGTCTAGCCGCCAGCCGAGCAGGAAGTGAAGAGAGCGAGAGAAGGAAGTGGCCGCTTTTTTAAAGGGAGAGAGACCACGCCCCAATGGGCGGGTATCTCAGCGGCTATAGGCTGGAGGAGCGGAAGGACCTCCCGCAACACCAACTTTTTCATTTACTTCCAACACTCTATTTTCCATGGCCTGAAGCTCATTCGGACTTTCTGCACAGTAGAAAATCACATTAATATGAAATAAAGAGAAAACCTCCATGGAAAAATGCATTAGTAAGAAGAAAATATTTGACAATTTAATGAACAAGTTTCAACACATGTATTCTGAAAACTCCAAAACATTTTCTATAGAAATTAAAGGATATAATCACTGGAATATGTCCCATGACTACTGATTAGATAACAATGTTGTTTAATGACAAAGCTTTCCAAATAAATCTTGATCTTCAATTTCCTGTTTCGAAATCTCAGCTGGCTTTATTTTGTAGAAATTGACAGACGGACCCTCAATTTAACATAACTGGAACCAGAGTAGCCAATAAAATTTGGAATAGAAAACAAAGTTGAACAACACATTTTCTCCAGTTTCAAAACATATTATAAAAGCATAGTAATCAAGACAGTATGGTAATGGCATCAGAATAAATATTTAAGTCATGGGGAAAAGATAGTTTAGATTAAACCCTCACCCTTTCTTTAGGTGATTTGCAACATGAGGGTGATAAGAAAAAAAATTAAAAAAAAAAAGAAATTTCAGTGAAGGGCTTAAACTCATTTCAACAAGTAAGTTATAGAATAATAGGATAATCACATATAGAATAATGAAGTGGAGACTCTCTTTTGCATGACGCACAGAAACTAATTCAGAATAGTCCATAAACTATAAATGGAGTTCCAAAACTGCAAACAATACCAGGGTGAATGGAAACTGTAACTTCATAAACCCAACACAAAAGTCACAAGCAACCTAATATCATTAGTGAGACTCATCCAAACTTTAATGTTGGACGACAAAGGCAGCCTTCGGTGAGGCATAAAATGTATGTGTACTGTACAACTGATACTGTGTTTATTTCCCAAAATGTGGGAAATCCTTTCCTATCACTAAGAAGGAAACAGGCCCATCTTTGTAATATCCAAAGAAAGAATCTGACTATGCCAAGAAGATGCTTAAATAGCTACAATACACAATTGGTGATAGGGAAATGAAAATCAGAACCGAAGGTGCATATGATGCCACACAACTTTGATCCCAGCACTCAAGAGGACGAAGCAGGAGGAATGCCACAGATAGGCAAGTCTGGGCTACTTATTGAGTTCCAGGGATTTAGTTAGATACCATGAGACACTCTTTCAAAACCAAACAAAACTAAACTACACTCAGAAAGTACAGTGAGCTATCACTTCCTATCCATTGGGATAGTTGCAATGAAAAAGCATGATAATAAGACGGGTTTCCCAGCTTTGGGGAACCGAAAATCCTCACCACTGTCATTGTGTGGTCCAAGCATGTGGGAAAATGTTTTGATAGATCTCTAAAACATGATACACATACTCTTTCAACAGGTTAATTTGCCACTATATTTCCTGTATATCCATGAAAAAATAACAACAAGCATTCACATGAAAAGTTTCTTAAGGAGGTTCATAGTCTCTCAATAAATGAATAAAAAAATAAATGTGGTCTACTAGGACACTGTTTGGCAATGCCAAGAATAATGTATTTAAATATGCTCCAGTATATAGGAATCTTTATTTAAACTAAGTGAAATAAAATGGTCATAGAAAATTACAAATATTAGAATTTTACACAAATGAATATCCAGGGTCAGAAAATCTATAATGACAGAAAGTGGACTATTGGGTTCTATAGCAAGTAGAAGTTACAACTTGTTGTTTTCAAGTATTATATTTCCTTGAGGTGATGAATATTCTAAAAATTTTACTATGTGTTGCATAATTCTATTAGTATATTAAAACCTACTAAATTATATAAAGGGTTGAATTATGAGTATAAGAAGCATTAAAAATAACTCCTTAACAATGCTTCCTAGTGTGTGCACCTTCCTCTTGTCTAGAGATGTAGTCAGCACCTATATTCTTATTATCTTCCCTTGTTGATGACAATTAATAAAGTTTAATGTCACAAAGACCAGACTTTCCACTAAAATGTCCCATGTGAGCCATGTGGTTAAGGGTACCGAATTCAGCTATAGTATGAGGAATTAAAAATAACAATGGCATGTATTTTCTGAAAAATAATTCCATTGTTTTTCTATAATTACATTGTTTTTCTATAATTACATTCTATAATTTTCTATAATTAAGTTTATATCTTAGGGACAAAAGTAAATTAAAAATTCTTTGAAGTTTTTTAAGTTCTACAGAAAAGTTAAACAATGATTAAATAAGTAAATGAATAGTTCTTTTGAATTCATTGTCTGAGAAGAGGAGGAGGGTCTGAAAGGCACAGGTAGTTACTGCTACCACAGACTCAGCATTCAAACAGGGCAGTATGTAGTGCAAAGTTTCAAAGTTCTCCACTTACAGATCACTGAATTACTGACAAATGATGTCATGATTCTGAAGAACTTGTAATACAGGACCAACAAAGTGAGACCCAATTAGGAAGTGGAAGACAAGGAGTATAGCCAAAGGCTGGGAAAACACACCAATGTATGGTATTGTAGTGGGGCAATGTTGTATAATTCTGGTGATCAAACCGAAGGTCTTATGCATGTTCCACAATCATACTGCCACTAAGCTACATGTTATCTTTACCACATGTGTTTCTACCACAGCTTATTTTTTACACTGGTAATGTAACACATTCACTCATTCCACACAAGGACCATTATGTTCCAGGTCTTAGGAAATCGATGGCATGCAGGAGAGACAGAGCTGGGGTCTTGATGCTGATGGTATATGCTCTTTGCAACGCACATCGATGGGCAGCTGACAGTGCTGACTTTTCCTTTGAATACTGAACTGTAGAAATTTGAAACCCATAAACCTAATCAAAAATTAAATGCTGATTGCATCTTTTGAACTTATTAAACCCAATAGAATACACAGGTTCTTTTAGCAATTTATTTAGTAAGTGTGAACATTTAAAATAAGTGTTACATTTTGTTATCTCTGCCTTTCTGTTGTTGACGCTAATTGAAGCACGGTATCAAGCACCCTAGCCTGGTCTCCAACCCATTATGCCAATCATGATGCTCTTGGCTTCCTCACTACACTGTCTCCACTTCTGAAGTGGATAAACTCCACTTCTAGGATAACAGGCTTGCACCTCCATGCCTAGGTCTGTCCTAATTCTTCAAATCAAAAGTATGTTGGCAGACACAACATACCCAAATTTAGGAGACACAATGAAAGCAGTGTTAAGAGGAATGTTCATAGCATTAAATTCCTACATAAATAAGCTAGAAAAAACACACTAGTGAATTAACAGAACATTTGAAAACTTTAGAACAAAAAGAAACAAACTCACTTAAGAGAACTAGATGGCAGGAAATAATAAAATTGAGAGCTGAAATCAACAAAATAGAAACAAAGAAAACAATACAAAGACTCAATAAGACAGAGTTGGTTCTTCCAGAAAATCAACACAATAGACAAACCTTTATCTAAACTAACCAAAAGGAAGAGAGAGAATATCCATATTAACAAAATCAGAAAAGAAAAGAGGAACATAACAACAGACATGGAAGAAATCCACAGAATCATCAGGTCATATTTTGAAAACCTGTAATCCACAAAATTGGAAAACGTAAAGAAAATGGACAACTTTCTGGATAAATATCACTTACCAAAATTAAATCAAGACCAGATAAGCAAATTAAACTGATCTATGACTGCTGAAGAAATAGAAACAGTCATAAAAAGTCTGCAATCCCAAAAAAAGCCCAGGACCAGATGGTTTCAGAGAAGAACTAATACCAGTGCTCCTCAAATTGTTCCACACAATAGATAAAGAAGGAACATTGCCAAACCCTTTATATGAGGCTACAATTACCCTGATATCCAAGCCACAGAAAGACAGTACTAAGAAAGAGAATTACAGACCAATCTCACTCACAAACATTGATACAAAAATATTCAAAAAATACTGACAAATTGAATCCAAGAACCCATCAGAAAAATCGTCTACTGTGATCAAGTCGGTTTCATCCCAGAGATGGAGGGATGGTTCAACATATGAAAATCTGTCAACATAATCCACCATATAAACAAACTGAAAAATAAAAACCACATGATCATCTAATTACATGCTGAAAAAGCTTTCAACAAAATACAAGATCCCTCATGATAAATGTCTTGGAGAGAGGAAGGATACAAGGAACAGACCTAAATATAATAAAGGCAATATACAGCAAGCAAACAGCCAACATCAGACTCCATGGAGATAAGCTCCCAGCGATCCCACTGAAATCAGGAGCTAAAGAAGGTTGTCTACTCTCCTATCTATACAATATAGTTCTTCAGGTCATAGCCAATACAACAAATCAGAAAAGAAGAAGTCAAATTACATAAGCCACCACAAAAATTCTACCAAGGGATTTCTACTACTCATACACACTATCAGTAATGTAGTAGGATACAAGATTAACTCAAAAGTCAGAATCCTTCCTTTACAGAAATGATAAATGAGCCAAGAAAGAAATCAGAGAAACATCACCCTTCACAACAGCCACACAAAGCATAAAATATCTTGGAGCAATTCTAACCAAACAAGTAGAAGACTTGTATGACAATAACTTTAAATCTTTGAAGAAAGAAATTGAAGAGGACACCTTCAAAAGTGGAAAGATCTCCCATGCTATTGGGTAGAATGAATTAACATAGTAAAAATGGTAATCTTATCAAAAACAATCTACAGATTCAATGCAATGCCCAGCAAATTCTTCACAGACCTTGAAATAATGGTACTCAACTTCATATGGAAAAGCCAAACCCTCCAGATAACCAAAACAATTGTATACAATAAAAGAACTTCTGGAGACATCACAATCCCTGACTGTAAACTCTACTACAGAGTTATAGTACTGAAAACAGCCTGACATTGGCATAAAAACAGACAGACAGCAGGACCAATGGAACTGAATCAAACTGATATTAATCCACACACTGTCAAACACCTAATTTTTGACAAAAAAGCAAAAAATATTAAATGGAAAAAAAGAAAGCATATTTAACAAATGGTGCTGGCATAACTGGATATCAACATATAGAAGAATGAAAATAGATCCATATTTATCATCATGCAAAAAAATCAAGTACAAATGGATCAAAGACTCCACATAAAGCTAGCTACACTGAACCTCATAGAAAAGAAAGTGGAAAGTCCACTTGAACACATTGGCATAGGAGACCACTTCCTAACTATAACCCCAGTAGCACAGACACTGAGAGAAACAACTAATGAATGGGACCTCCTGAAACTGAAAAGCTTCTGTAAAGCAAAGGACACAGTCAACAAGACAAAACAACAGCCTACAGAATGGGAAAAAATCTTTACCAACCCCACATCGGACAGAGGACTGATCTCAAAAATAAACAACTCAATAAATTGGTCATCTAAAGAACAAATAATCCAATAAAAATATGGAATAAAGACCTAAACATAGAACTCTCAACAGAGGAATCTAAAATGGATGAAAGACACTTAGGGAAATGTTCAACATCCTTAGTCATCAGAGAAATACAAATCAAAACAAATCTGAGATTCCATCTTATACCTGTAAGAATGGCCAAGATAAAAAACACTGATGACAACTTATGCTGGAGAGGTTGTGGGGTAGAGGGAACACTCCTGCATTGCTGGTGAAAGTGTAAGCTAGTACAGCCCTTTTGGATATCAGGATGGCGATTTCAGGGAATATTAGGAACCTACCTTTTTCCAGACCCAACAATACCACGTTTGGGTATATATCCAAAGGATGCTCAATCATGCCACAAGGACATGTGCTCAACTATATTCATAGCAGCATTGTTTGTCATAGCCAGTATCTGGAAACAACATAAAATGCCACTTGACCGAAGAATGGATAAGTAAAATGTGGTATATTTACAAATGGAGTATTACACAGCAGAAAAAAATAACTACATCTTGAAATTTGCAGGCAAATGGATAGAGCTAGAAAACAACATATTGAGTGCAGTAACCCAGACCCAGAAAGACAATTATATGTACTCACTCATAAGTGGTTTTTAAACATAAAGCAAATTAAACCAGTCTACAAATCAAAATCCCAGAGAACCTAGACAAAAAATGAGGACCCTAAAAGAGACATATATGGATCTAATATACACAGGAAGGAGAAAAATACAAGATCTCCTGAGTACCTTGGGAGCATGGGGACCATGGAAGAGGGTTGAAGAGTGGGCCAAGCAGTGATTTAACTAATACAGTATCTGTGTGGTTATTTTGGGGCTAAGCAGCCAGGAACCAACAGTGGCCTGCTGCTACAACCAGCCTACAAATCATAATCCCAGAGAACCTAGACAACAATGAGGACCCTAAGAGAGACATACATAGCTCTAATATACATGGGAAGTAGAAAAAGAAGATCTCCTGAGTAAATTGGGAGCATGGAGACTTTAGGAGAAAGAAGGGGAGAGGAGAGGCAGGGAGAGGAGCAGAGAAAAATGTAGTGCTCGATATAATCAATAAAAACGTATGTTGGCAGAATTACAAAATTTATAGTAAATTATAAGCTCTGTTACATATTAGAAAGTGTTCCTTTAAGTGAGTGTTCATATCAAATGTGCTTTTTACCCCAAGAAAACATTAATAACAACTGAGTGGTAACAAAAGGAAAAAGTATTCATATAACCATTCAAATATATGAAAGTGATCATTCACAAAAATATCTGCAGAATTTATTGGCCAAAAACCATGCAATACCATGTATCATATATTCCTGATAACATAGGTTTATGTAGTACTATCTCACTATGTGAGGATGATCATATACATTCTTTCTTGATAGGGAAAAATATGCTTTCCAAATTTTACTGTAGGAGACCCAGAAAAGTGATTGTACTAACTTTAAATGACATGAGCTATTTTCTCAGTTATTTGTCAAGCTGAAATCCCATTTTTATAACAAATGTTTACTGTATAAAAAATTATATCTTAAACCAAAGTGTGACAGCATTGAAAGCATAAATCACTTGAAAGTGAGGAATAAACCATTTCTCACAGAGAAATTTTCTTTACTATTTTTTCTAAAATTATATTTTCTTTTTACAGTCTTCCCTGGTTATCATGAGTTATTATTTTCATCTACTACTGCTTCCTCTTGACCTTTTTTCACCCCTGCACTAGGTTAGGAACTCCACAAATTTCCAGCCTATTGCTTGCTAAGGCAAATAATCATTTTTTTCATTAACTCTACTATTTGTAGATGCATATTTATATATAATTAGAAGTTTCAGCTCAGGAAAGTATTTTCTATTCTATATACATACATTGTATTCTTATAGTTTCTAACCCAGACCAATGCGTAGTTGCTTTTCTATAATGTTTTTAGATGCAGTTTACTCGTAGACTAAAATCAGAAGTGAGATCAACTGTATAGTTGATGTTTTTTATGATTTGTGTCTGTGTGAACATATACATTTACAATAAGTTAGACATCTATTGCCTTGGCAAGAAAGCATAACAATACTGTTTCAGGAAGTTCTCTCTATTATTTCCATCATCCATTCACTGTTCTGTCAGTGTTCATCACAGGACACTAGTCTCAGTTTAGAAAAGCTCAGACCGCCCAGTGCAAACATAAATGATACCATACATGACGCTAAGCTAACAGAACTTGGAGTGTACATGTACAGTTAGGCAATAAGCATAAGCGGCTGAGTGCAAGAGCTAGCAGGGGCAAGGAAACAGGGTCTTTAACACCTAGAGTCTGCCAAAATAGTCAGCGTCCACTTGTGGACTCCCTTCTAGAGGCTTGTTGACAACCACGGGATCATTCAGAGAGATGAGAGTGTGCGGGCTGTAAATTAACCAGTAGATCACTACTCCATACATTCATAGTCAGATGATGGTGTCAAGAGTGATAGGAGGTGGGCTCTCTGAGTTTGAGACAAGCCTGGACTACAAAGAGAGTTCTAGGACAGCCAGGATTACAGAGTAAAATCCTGTCTCAAAAGAAAAAGAAGAAAAGATTATTTCTGACCAGTGAATTCTTCACAAGGACGTCAAACAGAAATTTTAAACTTAACTACACAAAATTGACATTTGAAAAATTATAAGAAATATTTTAGTATGCATATAAAATAATGAGTTTCATTATGACACTTTTATAGACATAACTGCATAATATATTCATATTTGCTTCCCATCACTACTGTCCCTCATCCTGACTCCCTACAAATAGTCCTACATCCACTTTCATATGAAAAGAAATCCAGATTTTCACCACAAAAAATGTGTGAATATTTAGAAACTGACATTTCAAAGATCAAAATTCATTCTTTCACCCACTTCCAGTTGTCAGTTGACAAACTTTTGAACCAAGAAAATGTCAGTTTTAAATATCACGGACACAGGAAGCTCTGCCTGGATTCCTCAGTCCAGAGAGGATGTCCAATAATTCTGGAACACACTCTCTGGTTTAATTTTCTGGACATTTATGACAACCTACTAGCTTTACTGTTTGTTCTTCCAAGTGGTTCTTGGCATCTTTCCCAAGAAGAAGCAACAATTGTGTGTCTGTTGTTCTCAGTCCGGCCAGTGACTAGAGCATGAAGTAGCAGCAGGTTCTAAAGAGTGTATCTTAGAAATAGAGAATTTTAGAATATTTGATTTTTAGGGAAAGCAAGAGAAGAGCCAGAATGAAAGTCATTCTTGTTGAATTGGGCTTATTATATATCTTTATCAAACTTAAGGAGAACTTAAGAGATTTTATTTCTTTGCCATATAAAAATGAACAAATTCTATTTCAGTAAGCAGTACACTAAAAACTGCAGTCAAGCACAAGAGCAAAGCTACACATAAACAGAGTTGGGGATTCAGGATTAGATAAACCAAGCTGAAATTTTATTTCACCACTTTTTAATAATTTAAAACTTAAAACATTTGGCGTGTCTGAAATGACTTACTCCATGTTAAATAGTGGTATACACACCAACACATGCATTATTTTAAGCATAGAAGCATGTCAAAAATCGACATGCTAATGTATAAAATTTAAAACGCAAATGGCCTCATAGTTGAACATCTTCACCCACAGGTGTTCCTTCGTTATTACAGTTCATCACTGTAAAGGCTTCCAATGAAGATGTGTTCCACTTCAGATGCCAAGGTTTAGGGAGCTCCTCCCCCCTACTTCACACCATAGCTCCTCCTTTCCCCTTTGTACACAATGCTTCTAGAATCAGACAAGCTTCTGAATGTATCTACAACATTGTTAACTTCTGCCGATACAACGTATTCCACTGTGCGTAAAATCTGATGATTATTTATAATCCAAGGTCATTTGTCGGCTGAGGACATGATATGCCTTGATCTAAACACACATAGTACCACATTAGACTATGGAAAGTCCATGCATTCCTCGGGAAGATTTTTTTTTTCCATTTAGCAAAAAACTCTTTTGAACTATAGCATTTATTAAGTCACCTGTGCAGCAACCTCTCTCATTATGAGAAAATGATAGCACAACTTTCACAGTTCCTCTCTAATTAGAAGTAGGATAAATATCCCTGAAAATTCTCAACATCATCATTGGCATAATGGGGTGGTAGGAAACAAAAGGGGATTTGGTAATTCACTGCTGTGATAATTATTATTTTCATCATTATAATTGCTAAGTAGTAATGATAGATAAATGAGAATCTATAAGTGTGCTACAAAGTAGGAATAAACACTTAATTTCTGCTATGTGAACTAAGAGATAAACATGAGAACACTAGCGGGAAATGCAACAGCAATGGAATGCTCCTGCTTATCAGAAACTAATGATCTTCTAGAGCAGTAATGCAGGCTCCGCTCTCTTATGCCAGTTGGATTTCACCATTTATATGCTTTAAGGAAAATGAAAATATAAGAGAAGAGTGATGATATCTAACACTACATTTTCCTCTTTAAATTCCCTGCTGAATTACTAAATCCATTACGTCACTAACCCCCGAAGAACCGAACATGAAACTTGCAATTTGTAACTTGTAGAAACTGCACTGTACCAATGAAAAGCCAGCACCCCAGACATGCCTAATGCAGACTGTGACTCTCTGTTCATTTCTAAGCTGTACGCACTAGGGCATCTGAACTTCCACACGAAACATGGCAGAGGCCAAGACTCCTGCAGAACCATATATTACGGATGTACCAGTTAGCAAAGAAACCAGTGTTGTGCCTATCTCACGCAGCTATTTGGTGCTCAGTCAAGTGTGGCACATAACCGAGTGGCCTGTCTAACAAAATGCAGAATCTTGTTGTTTTCCAACAGAATTTCCACAGCAACATGAAAATGATTCACTCTGGGGGTACTTGTTCATGACAATCTATTTTATCTCTGGATCATTTTCATTACCTCACCCTCAACTTGTCAGCCATACTTTGGACTGTGAGTGACTGTGGCCCAAAGGAAGCTTTGGGTGGCCCCTCCCCTCAGTATCATGAACTGTAGCCCGTGGGAACATTAGGAGGAAGAGCTGAGTGGAACATTTGACATTAGTGGCATGCCTTTAAATGGGACTGTGGGGACCTTTGTAGTTTCCTAGCAGTGATGGCCTGGGCCAGGTGGGGCTCCCACGTGTTCCCTCCCCTCAATACCAGTGGCTAAGAGTGATAAGCCCTTATGATCATGAATTGTGCTCCTAAAACTGTGAGTTAAAAGAAACCCTTTCCTAAGTTGAATGCCTGGAGTATTTTGTCACAGTGACAGAGAGCTAATACACCACTTCTGCTATCAATGGGTTTTTGCACTGCTCGTCCAGTTTGTACATTTCGGGGTAATATGGTAAAAAAAAAAATCAAAAGCCTATAAATAAGAAAGACATTAAAGTTGTGGGCATTATCCACTATAACTCCTAGGATCCTGAAAGATGAACGCTCTGCTCTATTCACAGTAGATAAATACAAGTTAAATAATATCTTTTAACATCTCCACTGGGAGCTTTCATTGTTATGTTAGGAGATTCTTGTTCAGGAGCCTCTTAGCACTATGCATTTCTTGCCCACTGCACAGTGGGGACATGCTGAGCACACTTTCTAAAGAAGCAGCTCTCTTCTGTTCTGCAGAAATGTGCACTTAGCATTTACTCCCCGGTGCTCACTGTCTAGCAACCTCCTTTTGTAAACCACTTGTCTGTCAGAACCATTCACGTTGAAATTTTTTTCACTCTGTCTAATAAACTAACAATCCTCCCTTCTTTCAAATAAAGCAAAAATAAAGCACCTTGAGCACAGACTACAGAGCCAAGCAAACTGTCAAAGCAACTGCAACTTTTCCGTCAAAGGCTTGCTTACCTCTAACATAACAAAGCATAAACCATTCAAATAAAATTCTTCTGTGTTCTGCCTTCCAGGGGAATCCATGATTGACAGTGTTAATTCACAAGTTGAAGCAATAATAGATATAAATATCAAGAAAGATTCATCGCACACTGTGACTTTAGAAAGAACAAACCAGTTTCATCCAGAAATTATTAATTAGGATATAACTTTTTAAACAACACTTCTGATGCTCATACACCTATGTCTCCTAAATATGCAGTATAGTTGACTTGCTAACATATGATGACAGCAGTACATAGATATAAATATGTAAGACAGTGTCTACAGAACATCAGAAAATAGTGAATTTTGCTCACCTATATCATGATAATGATAACAATGGCAAAGGAAAAATAGCCTGGCTACTAACAGTTATTGAAACATTTGTGTGTTTCTCATTGCTCCAAAATCAATATTGCTCTTTAGCTCTGCAAACGGATGAGTTACTATTTCTAGCTCAGATGCTGGGAGCAGTTTCCTCGCTCATTAATAAGAAATACAAATGGCTTTAATTGGAATGGAGAATATCGATACTCTGATATGTTTATGATCCTGCCATTGATATTGATCAATATTAAAGACCATACTTGGGGCTATCAAGATGGCTCAACAGGTAAAGGTGATTGTTGTATGGTGTGGGAAGTCCTTCTGTGTGTGTTGCTTTTATTGGTTAATGAATAAAGAATCTGCCTTGGTCTGTGATAGGGTAGAGTAGAGCCAGGCAGGGAAAACTATACAGAATGCTGTGAGAAAGAAGGCAGAGTTGGTAAAATATAAAATAATGGAGATGGGTTAATTCTAGATGTAAGAGTTAGCTAGAAACACATTTAAGCTATTGGCCAAATAGTAATGCAAATAATATAGTTTCTGAATGATTATTTTGAGTCTAAGCAGCCAGGGATAAATTAGTAGCCTCCAACAACAGTTGTACATGACTAACAACCTAAGTTTGAGCCCTAGAACCCACAATGAAGGTGGAAGTGAAGAACTGACTCCATAGGGTGTTCTCTGGCTTCCACAGAAGCACCACTGTACATGTGTGCCCCACATCCTCACCTTTTTCTTTCTCTCCCTCCCTTCCTTCCTCATCCTCTCTCCCTGCCTCCCTTCCTCATCCCACTCCCCTCTCTGACACACACAGGCATATTTTGCGTGCACCTGGCAGCTAAAGTACATTTTTGAAAAATGTGATGTTAGAAGAGAAATATCCATAAGCGCAGCTACTACATAATCTTCAGTGGACATCTAATATTAGCCACAATGAGTTTGTGAAATAAAGAAACACACCAGTGATGTGGGACTCCCCTCTGTATACTGTGAATATGTTTTATTAGCATTAGTTAATAAAGAACCTGCTTTGGGCCTATGGCAGCACAGAATAGGGCAAGGCAGAAATTCCACGCAGAGATGGAGGAGGAAAAGGAGGCAGAGTCAGAGAGATGCCATGTAGCCATCAAAAGAGAAAGATGCCAGATGAAACCTTACTGGTAGGCCACAGCTACATGGTGATATACAGACTAATAGAAATTGGTTAATTTTAGATATTAAAAGTTGGCAAGGGATATGCCAAGGCTATCGGCCAAGCAGTGTGGTAATTAATATAGTTTTTGTGTGATTATTTTGGGTCTGGAAGGCTGGGAAATGAACAAGCAGCCTCCACCTACACACCAGGTATAAAGTGAGACCTGTCTCTGAATGCATAAATAAATACATGCATTGTGATCACAAAAATAAAAATTCCCTTTTTTCTTTTCAATGGTGTTATCCAGCAGAAGTTGCTAGAGGATCATTGAAGGATGAGTTGTTCTCTCCTTTACATTCTGGCAGCATGTAGATTGAGAACATTTGTAGAGTTCTTGTTGAAGGAACCACGTCAGGCTGCATCCCCTGCACCCGGCCGCCCGCATGGCTAGCTTATGCCCCCAAATAATTACACAGAAACTGTATTCTTTTAAACACTGCTTGGCCCATTAGTTCCAGCCTCTTATTGGCTAACTCTTACATATTGATCGAACCCAGTTCTAATAGTCTGTGTAGCCCACGAGGTGGCTTACCAAGGAAGATCTTAACCTGTGGCTGTTTTGGGTGGGAGAATCATGGCGACAGACTGACTCAGCTTCTTTCTCCCAGCATTCTGTTCTGTTTACTCCGCCTACCTAATTTTCTGTCCTATCAGGCCAAGCAGTTTTCTTTATTAGTTAACCAATGAAAGCAACAAATAAGAAACAACCCACCTCCATCAAGTTCTGACTCAAAGACACAGAATTTCACATTGGATGGTTCCTTGCCAGTCATGAAGCAAACACCTGATTAAAAGTTTCCTAAGACTCTTTTCATAGTTAAATGCTCACTGGTGCCAGAATACCTGATTGGATCTATGTGCTAGAGGGCCAAACTCTACCTCTATATGCCAGCAATGCACTGAGCCCATTGCTGGCCCCCATAGGTTTTAGCATGGCTGCCCAAACTCTGCCCATAGCTCAATATGTGCATAGAAAATAGGCCACCTCCAGCTTGTCAGCTGGATACTAGAACTTCTCTGATATTCAATCAGGTGAACTGAGCCTTCTCCAAATGCTCTGAAGCCCATGCATATGAAAGAACAGATACGCATGTATCCTAAAGTACTGCATGGATTTCCATGTTCCTAATATACACATTCTCATAGCCTGGTGACTTTGTGCTGGGTTTAGTAGTGCATTTGTACAGCCCCAGAACTCAAGAAGTTGAAGTCAGAGGATTTCAAGTTGAGATAAGTCTGGGTTTCACAGAAAAGTTCCAGGCCAGCCTAGGATACATACCAATACTCTCTCAAAGGAAAAAAAAAAAGGTATCAGACCTGCTAATTTGTCTCCACTTTATTTGATCAACCTGAACTTGCTTATCAATCAACGTGTCGGTTTGTTAACATGCTCATTTCATTAATATGTGCTTTCCATCTCCTACCAGAACAAACAGAACACATATCTTCTAAATATGATATCAAATCACCTGCAACTTATATCTTGAGACAATCATAGGCTACATCCAAGAACAAAATATAAATGATTTACTTAAAAGGAAAAGATGCCTACACAGAAAGCACTAAGTCTCTAAGCTGTTACTAGCATTGAGTGCAGCCTCACTTTCTAACTGTGGCAGCCTTTTAGCCTTAGGGTGCCTGTGTTTCCACTGAAGATCAATGCTTTAGGAGCAGCACATGAGTCAGTGTCCCAGGGTAATCAATATCTCTACCTGGAGCCTTCGCTACCAGCATCATTTACAGAGGTGTCAGTGCACTACTTCCTAATTAGTCACAAAGCCAGCCTTCTAATGTGTGAAAAAACTCCCCAAAGTGTGTGTTTAATTGATGTTATCATTTTTCAACAAAACTATGAACATAATAAGTAAAAGGTGATGTGAAAAGCCGGGGCTTCCAGGACACCATCTTTACAGGCTTCTGTTCTGTTGCACACAAAACAATAGCTGAAACCTAGGGGTTAAGAACAAAAGCAGCCACAGCATTTGCTAGGCATGGTATTTCCTGGAACACATTGGTGGTCACTTCACAGAGGGCTAAGTTTGCGGGTGTCAAGTGACCCTTGAGCCCCGGTTTTACAATGCAAGACAACTTCCTAATGCTCCTTCAATTTTCCTTCTGTAGAGCTTCCTGTAATCTGAAGGAAACACGTGTGAAGAACCTTAATCAGCCAGTCAGCAGAGGTGGTGATTAATAGGCCTTCTGACCAACCCTGCACGCTCCTATTAGACAAGATAAACAGGTCAAGTCATACAAAGCACAGTGAATTCAAAGAAAGGTTGACTTTTTGAGCCACGGTAAACTTATGTTTTTTTTAACAATGTATTTTGACAGCATTTTCCTTGTCTTATCAGCACCTGGAACAACGCAGGTTCTCGTTACCAGTACCTCACCCTCAACTCTGCCTCTGTTCCCAAAGGATCTGTTAAACACGCAGTCACTGTAACAAACACTCTAGGGAGCAGGACACATGATTCTGATGGAGAAAACTATTGAATATTAACTAGCAGTGCTCAGTGAGACAATAGTAGAGAAATTTGCCCTGGAAAACACCCTGCAGAAGCCTGCTCCTGAGGAAGGAAATGTTGCAACTTGACAGCTGCCCCTGCTCTGGGAACCAAGGAGCCTCCTGTTATTTCAGTCTAAGCTTCCAGTGAACTCATCATCATTAACGACCTGTCGTTATTTCCAATTTAAATGCCCTCTTCACAGTTTAACAAATTCAGAAAAAAAAAAAAAGCCTTCCTGTGGTATACTTCAGTCTAGAATTAGCAAATGGACTTTAACTCCAGGAAGCTCTAAGCTTTACATTTCTAAAGACTCTCTAAAGGATTTAAGGCGTTCTTGTTTATTTTACAAATTATTGTTGTACCTTGTTCTAGTTTCTTAAGAGTTCATGAAACAAAGTTTTCCATGTATTATAGAGATAAAATTGATTTTTAATCTACACAATAAAGCAGTTCTTCTGTCCAATAGAAATCTGAATTCAACTACTTTCAAATTCATTTCACTGCAATGTTTGCAGGACAAAGAAACACCTGTGTGAGAAAGAAACGGGAGGCTCTGCACAAACACTTGCTATCATACACTGAGTGAAAATACTGAATGTGAATGACTGATGAGTGAGTACTCCTAAACACACAGACTCCCACGTGCCACTTGCCAGCCTAAAAACTTCACCGCTTTTACTCTACATTCTGACATTAAGAGAACATTATGAGGACAGGAGACGTAGGCTGCAATTAAGAACATAAAGCAAGATTACTACATATTTTAAATATATATACATATATATGTATATATATACATATATTTGTCTTGGCACTCAAAAGAATAACTTTATACATGAGAAAAAAGAAAAAAATTAAAAATAAATATGCACATTGAACACACATTCACACATAGATAGATACACATGCACAGTTTCTAACATGCCTGGATAACTTTATACAAATACTTAACAAAAGTCACAATGCACATTGATGAACTGCTATTTTCCTTGTATAATGTGCTGAAACATTTTTCAAAGTCCTGGACCCAAATGAACCCTAAAATCCACACATTTGGTAAATCAGGAATACGAGCCCGTTTAAAAATGCATGTGTCTACACATTACTTACCAACACCCATTTTAAGTTTTTAAAAAAGTGAAAATAAAAACACACAACTGCTATTGTTCTCATTGGAAGGAAACATTTTCACTGTACTGACAACAGGAAGATGGCTTACATGAGCTTAAGGAAATCTGCCTTCCATGCAGATGATACTGTACTGACAACAGGAAGATGGCTCACATGAGCGTAAGAACATCTGCCTTCCATGCAGATGATACCGGCCAGGGTCTCTGTCCCACTCACATTTCCTTAGTAGGCCATAGGGATGTAATTTTAAAAATAGAAAATGGGGGAGGAAGGATGTAGTGAGGCATTTAAGAGCTATCTTCCCCATATGTTTTCTCAATTAAAAAAACCTCAAACAGACTTTGGCTTCCAATTAAAAAGTCCTGATTTTACATGTCCTTAATGTGTAGGGATTCACAAAAACTCACATTGCTCCTTAACTCCTCTGTGCTGTCAAGCTGCCTTTCAAGTGATTAAGGACTTTGAGAGAAATATGGGACCACCCTGACCTATAAGATCACCTTGGCCCTTTAAAGCCATTTGTTAAGACGCATATAAAAGACTGATGGGGCCTCAAGAAAAGATCTGACTTTCTACACTCTGGTCATTTATTTATGTATCTGTTTATGTGTTTGTTTGTTTATTTATATGTTACAAACCCACACTGAAGCCACCCTTGCTTGATGTCAAACTATATATTTTGTATTTTTAGTAATTAATATCGTTTGATTCCCGCAGGTACTAACAAAGTTGTATTTGTTCAAGATGTGTTCTTTGAAACTAAAATACTAGATGAGGAGAGGATTCCACATTAAGACTAAGTACATTCTTTCCTGGACTCAAATGTTTACAGTCCTGTTTCTAGGGCTAGTGGGTATTTTACACCAGGACAAAGGGCTTCTAAAAAAGAAACTCTTTAAAGAGAAGAGGAAGACTGAGGGGCACACTTTGGTTCCAAGCCAGTGCCCTAGATGCCAGGGATGAAACAGGCCTCTGGTTGTCTTCTGTTTGGGATTCCTGGCCTGAAGCCTACATTCTGAGGCAAAGGACTTCAGGTAACCATTACAGAAATCTAAAAGAAACTGTTCCCCTGCAGAGTTGACCACCCACAGACAGAGAGAGCCAGGCTATTGTCATCACTGGCAAGGCAGCATCAGGGCAGGCGCTGGTGGCAGCACTGTGGACAGAGGCGGTGCAGTTGGTGATGACACACTTGGAAGTGAAAGAACCCTCTTACCTGCTACCTTGTCCCACAGTACCCACAGGCCAGGCCAGGCCTCCAAAGGCAGCAGGTGACAAATGAAGCCACCCTGCTTGCAGCTCTCAAGTAACTGAGAGCCAGCAAAGGAAGGTGACAGACAGAAAGACACAGCGACTTGGTGAGCAAAGGGGTGAAGTAATACAGTAAGACAAGTAGCCTGCATCACACAAACGAGGCACAGCTGGGCTAAAATCAAACACTGCCACTCAATAGCCCAGCATTCGTAAGATGAGCCGCAGTATATCTCATGTTATCTAACCCATCTAACACCATAAACCTGTAAAATGAAAAAGAAATCTTTAACTAGTCAGATTCTTCTAATTGCTGAGATCACCTACATAAAGAACTATTATGACGGGTAGCAGATAATAAGGGATCAGTAAGGATGACTTTTAGAAATGTTCCCTCCGGGCAGATAACCTCGCTCTAACTTTTCCTGCTGTGTAAACACAGGAAGTATGGGAAGCACAGGGAGGCTAGAGCCGTATTTTCTGACATTCGAACTTCAAATCTTCAAAGCATTTGCTTTCAGTACAAATCACAGAATCACATCATGGAGAAAACAAAACAAACTCTACTGTAAATACCCAAAGTCATTAAGTAACTCTCAGCACGTTTTAATTGTTTGTAGAAAGACTACATATTGAAACGCTACATAATATAACAGGACACATATGTGGAAGCAGATTAACATTTTCTCTGTTGTTATTTGTTAATTATCCAAGATAGGGGATGTTGTTCATACTACTATACCACATATGAAGAGAATAAGATGAAGTATTATTTTCTAAAGTACAATAAACACCAAAGGTAATAGTTTCATGGGTCTTTCTCTTTAATCATCTCCAGTGCTACTGTTGTCTCCTCAAAAAGCATATATGTTTCCAGTAGTATAATTTAAATATAGTCTTTTACTGGCCACTGTGGCATCTCTATGCATCCAGACTAATTTTAAATTCAAATGTCTACACACAGATGCAAATATTGGGAAGTGGTTATAACATGAATGTGTTGTTGCAATTTCGAGATGAATCAGATTTTCCAATAGTGAAATTCATGATTTAATAGGTTCCTTCCCCATCCCAAAACATATCTCAGGTTGTGAACCTCATTTAATTTTCTCCAGCTATGAAATGCGTGGATCAGGTATAGATCATAATACGAGCACTCGGCAGAGCTGGAAGAAGCCTTCTGTCAAGTGGGTTTTCTCAGATGAAAGATGCAGATGCCTGGCCCAACCAGGAAGAGTGTTGAGAGAAGCACTCTGAAAGGCAGAGAGGGAGCAAGCAGGGCTGTGCAGGAAAGCCCCCAGACAGCAGGGGAGATATGAGAGAGAAGAAAGGGATCACACACTGGGCAGGATAGCAGTGCAGGCCTCAAAGTCACAGAATTCTGAAGAGGACAATCCATCCAAGTCCACTAGCACCAGAAATGGCCAGTCTCCTGAACCCCATGTTCAGTCACAGGCTGGGGGAAAAAATCTGTGTGACATGGTCTGAGTATTTCAGGTTAGCTGAAGAGCATTTTCTTTGTAAAAATTCTCTGAACTTGATCCATTTATCCACCTGCTGCTTCTTAAATGATTTGAAGTCTCAAATATGTCCTATGCCTCTTACAAAATAGGCCTTCAAACGTTACAATTTTTCCCTATGACTTGAATCTTTAGTTATCTGCTTTTAACATTCGAACATATCCCACATAGAGAAACTAGACTCCAGGTTTTCCTCATGTCCCTGCTAACTCAGGAATAAATTAAGAGGACAAAGCCAGCACTGGAAATCAGCAGATATCCAGACGTTTCTACTTCCTAAAAAACCCCACACTTCAAGGCTTGAAGCACCTTCTTCTTCTTCACTGATGACCACAGTCTGGGTGAGTCTGTTTGTCTGGTGTTTCTGTTGACAACACTTTTTAGGTAGCCAGCCCCATACTAGAGGACTTGAAGGTAGAGTCTTTATAAGCACTTTTGGGCTCCACCATCCCTTTCCTCAATCACAAACTCATTTTTAGAAATGGAAAAATATCACAATTAGCCTCCGTAAAATTTAAAACACCATATGAAGGGGAAAGCAGCATCATGATTGCTCTGAAGATGAGAAACGGGATGCAAGATGTGAAGGAAACAGCACTTTGTGGAGGCCGGGTAAGGAAGGGCTTCTTCCTGGAAAAGCACTGATATTTTACAGACTAATTTCTTCTTGTTTTCTTTAAATCATTTTATTCTACTCCATTACATTTTTTAAAACCAAAAAAAAAATATTTCTGGGTCAGTCCTGGGCAAAAAATTGACATTCCAATTTTCTAAAAGATTATAACAATGCAAAACATATAATTACCCCTTCCCTTACAAGTTAATTCAAATGAACCTGTCAGTTCCTGAACAGGAAACACCCCTCTAATGTATTCTAAGAGGATGGGTGGAAAAATCAGCTACTTAATGAGATATCACACTTGCAAAGCCCAGAAGCCCCAGCTCTGATGCAGCTGCTTACAGGTCCTCCCTGCCAATCCTGGTCACATTTTATTTTTTACTCAAAGAAAGTAACTTTTACATTTCTAGCTCCCTTTTGTAGATTGTGACAAAAATCCTGCACCTCCTTTGCAAGACTGAGCTTGCCCTGGTGCTCTAGACACTGCTCTCTCCCCTCGTTTACCCCCCACCCCTCTCCTCTTCTTTCCTCCTCTCTGTCTCTCTTTCTTTCTGAAGCTTCCCCATCATATGCAGCTACACACAGAATCCACAGATGAGTTTGTCTTTTTCTAATTCCAAATGCAGGACTCTCCTCTTCCTCTAGCCACTGCCTCGATCTTCAAACTTCAATGAAATCACTCCCAAGTATCTTTCTGCAACCATTTTAAAAATCTTTTTTTCTATAAGACCAAGAACCCACCGAAGGGATCCTACGCTGTGTCCCTGGTAAAATGTAGGTTATTCTCCTGGAGCATCAGCTAAGACTGGAATCCAAAGAGCTTCCTGTCTCATCCCTGGGTGAGAACTGAGAAGGGGGGGTGGGGAGGACCACTGCCAGCTAACCAGGCTACTTTCTAGGTCTTTGTGTGATCTTCAGAAAGGTGGTGATCCATGTTATAGGTCAATTCAGGGGACCAATAAACTGAAAGTGGAAACTACCAGGTATTTCAAAGTCAAGGCCAAGAACTGGTGTATCTATTTGTGACATAGGTCAAAACAAGATGCAAATTTATCTCCTGGGCTCAAGAAGAAGGGGGAAAATAGAATTTAATACTGGATAGCAGGGGCAGCTGAAGTGTTTGTGGCTAATTCTAGTCTAACATGAGGTTGCAGCCATTCTTACCAAAAGTTTCACTCTCACGGAGTTCAGAAAAAGCAGAAGTGGGGGAAAGAAACAATAATGCAGAGAGAAGGCACCGTCATTGTCACAACAAGCAGGTTCAACATCATCAGAAGCAGATGGTAAGAGCTCACAATTGGCTGGCTGTACAGCTTCAGAGTCTCATTCTAGAAAACTAAAGACTAGTTTCAGCCCTTTCTAGATAGAGGACATGAATGCTCTCATAGCCTCTGACAACCTCTGTTTCCCTAATAGGGAATAATAATGAGGATGATATTAATAATAGGGTACTAATACCTCAGGACTATGCGAGAGTCAGATGTGATGACATCTCTCGAGATGCAGTGTTAGTCAAGTCTAGAGACCAGAGCCTGGTTCCTTTCCTCCACTGTAACTTTAGGAGATTATGAGAGTCATTTTAGACTCATCCATGCGCTCTATTAGATGGGCAGAAGCAGAATACAGAGGACCAAATTCAACTGAGACTCTCTTGAGTCTTATACACCCATGTGGGGACCACAGAGTGCTGCTACTATTTGTGAGGCAGAGCCTCGAAGCCTGTGGCATCCTTAAAGAACACACAGTCGGGGCTGGAGAGATGGCTCAGAGGTTAAGAGCACTGACTGCTCTTCCAGAGGTCTCGAGTTCAATTCCCAGCAACCACATGGTGGCTCGCAGCCATCTATAATGAGATCTGATGCCCTCTTCTGGCATGCAAGCATACATGGAGGAAATGTTGTATACATAATAAAGAAATAAATCTAACAAAAAAAAGAACACACAGTCATCTTTGCTTGCCCTAAGAGGCACTGGGCTAATTATGATCCTAAGAGCTACAGTTGTTCTTCTACAGACCCAGCAGTGATGGATATGGCAGCTACCTTCTGCATTATTAGAAGTATAGTAACTCAAGTACTATCATTCATTTTCTCAAAAAGTCATCATCTGCAAGTGTCTATGGCAGTCCAATCAAAAGCAAACATTCTTACCTGCATAAAACAAGCCTTAAATCAAGAATAAAATAAGGTATATTATGTGATATGTGTGCTATCAAAATCATTTTATTATAATATTTAATGAAATAGCTACAAATAAAGGCTACTGGGCACAGCAGCTCAGGTCTATAATCCAGCACTGGGGATTAGGGGGGACGGAGTTGGGAGGATTGCAAAGAGTTCAAGAATAACTAGGTAGGGCAATATAGTGAGTTCCTGGTCAGCCAGGGCAGTAGGGTAAGACCCTGTCTATGCGAATATATTTTTAACATATATCATAAACCACAAATAATGAACTTGGACACACTGTAAAGAAAAGATGATCTAAAAAAAATCCCACCACATTACTCACTTTTCATCAGAGCCAGAGCTCAAGGCTCAGCCCACTGTCACAGTACAATGCAGCACCCCGAGAAATGCTACACAAGCCACTGCCTCTATAAAATGTCTTTAAAGCGATCGCACTAAGAATAGAAAGGTACACTGGGAAAAGTGCACAAGCACAAACGGTGGTGATCCCTCAGAACAGGTCAGCCACGGGGTCATCCTTCCTAGTCTTCTGAGCAACGCTGGCGCTCCGACTGTAAAATCAACTTATCAGATGGGCTCTGTCCATAGCTAGACATAAAAAATCTCCTACCAGTAGTAATGAATGATGCAGCTACTCAAAACAAAAAAACAAATCCATCCTCTCCCATACGAATAAGGAAACTACTGACCTACAAGGGTGTTAGGATAATGAGCACTGTTACAAATTTTATCACTGCCTCAGATCTCAGGCAGCAATAAAATCGGAACTTCAAACCATACCCAAACCCAATACACAACTAAAGCCCTTTGAGATGTGTGCACCAAGTACTCAGTGCATTTTACTATTTTCTGAGCAAGTACTTTCTCCTAGCCCTCATAAGTAAGCCTAGGTTAAAGGTCTTCAATAAAACCTCACAAGTGTTTCATAAACTGGCTTGTCCTAAAATCCTCTTCAGCACTGAAGCTATGAACCCTGGTTCAGCCAGAGACAAGGTGCCTAGAACTCTTGGGGAGTTCCTCAAGCTGCTGAGAGTTACAGTGGGCAATGGTACCCACTTGACCTGCAATCCAAATGCTGGCAGTACTCAACAAAACAGTGATATTTGTTTTCTTTTGTGTTTATTTTCATGTGGACCACAAGTCATCTCACTGAAATTACTGGATTAGTGGGGTTGGTCCATCTCTAGTGATGTGGGCAGGCCCAAGACAAAGTAAATTTACAGGCTCAATGGCTCTACATCCAGTCTTACACATAAGCATGCATGAAAAAAAAATTAATTCGGTCCGTATTTCTGACCCTTCTGTTTGTAGTCTGCTGCAATCTGAAACAGTTAAATAGATCCGGTTGATTTAGTTAATACAAATAATGAATGATACTCATCTCCATCTGTGAAATACGGAGAACTAGTACTTTATCCTGAACTGCTCCTCATGAAGTCAAGTCTCCATCATGGTCTTAGCCTTTTAATCAAAAAATTATTGGAAAAAATAAACATTGTTTGTAACACACAGGAACTACAAAGTCAAAGCACACAGATAGATACAGAGTACAAGTTAATAACTGAAGAGGTCACTGAAAACTGACCTCAGAGGTGACAGAGACAAAGGAGAGGTGAGCAGAGTCACATAAGGGACCAAGAGGAAACCTTGGTGGGGGAGAAGTTCAGCATTACCTGGACTTTGATGGTGAGGACACAGTCCATGGAGTGAGAAAGAGTGTATAACTAAGCACACTGCTAAAAGACCAAACAGAAAAGTGGTTTAACAGAACCTGTGGTGCATGGATATACTCATATCGCTATCCTGAATGTAGTAATGTATCAGAACCTATGGTGCGTGAATATACTTATATTGCTGTCCTTAATTTAGTAATGTATCAAAACTTATGGTGCGTGAATATACTCCTATCGATATCCTCAATGCAATAATGTATCAGAATCTATGGTGCTGGAATATACTCATATCACTGTTTTTAATGTAGTAATGTATCAGAACCTGCGGTATGTGTATATACTCCTATCGCTATCCTGAATGTAGTAATGTATCAGAATCTATGGTGCTGATATCAATATCCTGAATGTAATAATGGATGAGAGGTAGAGAAGCTGAGCAAGGGGTCACAGGATTTGTTCATAGTACATGCATGTGAGCCTATAATTAACTCAATAAATTTTTAGTGAAAATAAACATGGAGAATATCTTTTCATAAGTGTCCCAGTGTTGAAAGTTATAGCTGAGAAAGATAGTCATGGGCACATAAATAATAAATACATAGGTGGAAAATAGGAAAAGAATTTTTTAGAAAATAATACGGTAAGTGCTCTTCAGTGCTCGGTTAATGAAGCACTTCGAAGATTAAATAAGACATAAAATACAATATAGAGTAGGCATGGCTAGCTGCATGATCTGTTACTCTACGCTCACTCCCACATTTACACTTGGAAACAATGTGCCGAACCTAATTTTCCCAGCACCCACATCCAGCCAAGCCGAAGCTGGCATCTAGTACAGAAGCGATGCTGAAGTGACTCACCCGCAGGACTCCTGCAGACACCAATGGAAACGTGGAAATGGTTGGCATTAATTATGAGGTGAAAGAGAAGAAAGGAAAATTAATTAGAGGGTATATTAGATTGCAAAGGATCAAAGGACATTTTAAATGTCAAGGCTTTCGTTCAGACCTCTCTTTTCATACACTAATGAGAACTAAAGGTACGCGTGTAGGAAGAGAAGGCCTGAGGAACATCGCATCTGTAGGTGTCTCTGTAGAACAGGAGTCTACAGGAGCCTGTGCCTTCTCACTGGGGCTGTCCATTCATCCCCCCTGGCCACCAAGCTTCATTCATTAAAGCTGGAGCTACTGAGCATTGCCTGTATGATCATATTAATTCCATCACTAGGACAAGCTTGTGGCCTAGTTTACTTGAGGCAGATAGTTTTTACAAATCATTCAAACATGACCATTAACATTGTTCTTTTCCCCCTTCAGACTGCTTGGCCATCACAGTAAAAATTAGAACAAACATAGAATATAATGTACCACACAATAAGAGGGGATATTTGTTAGAGACTAAAGTGGAAATAGAATTGTTTAAGTTAGAGAGTTCAGACAGGAAGAGGCTGCAGGCAGCCACAATGGGAGCAACTCCTTGCAGCTGTCCGGAAATACCTACTTAAGGAACCCAAGGCAAAAAATGCTTCCTGGGGAATGAACTCCAGCCTGTCAGGAAAAGCCATACACAAGCAGAGGTTTGGAGCGAATAGGAACTCCTCTACCTCGTGGACAGAGATCCTTCAGGACTCTTCATGGGAACGGTTCCCTGAACTTGACAGCAAAAGTTCCAAAGAGTGTTTACACTGTGCTTTAAAAATATAAACTATAAGGAGAGACAGAGACCTACTGGGTGCACACGGGTATGTTTGCTTCAGTGAGGTGTGTGACCAAGCTCCCGCTGGGAGAAAGAGAGATAGAGGAACAGAGACCTTAGTCTGAGTGCACTCTGGTGTTTCTGTTTCAGTAAGGAGTGTAACCGAGCCCCCTCCAGGAGAGAGACCTCAGTGCACGCTGGTATAACCAAGTTCCCTCCAGGATACTGCAGCCAATGTTAACAAATGTACGAACACACATGTGTATACAGGCATGGACACAAACACACACACACACACACACACACACACACACACACACACACACACACACACACATACACTGATGAGAATTTACTGCTTTGAGAAAAGAAACCACATAAAGGCTGGCTTTTCTCTGTTAATTCAAAATTACTACTCCTCAGCTTTTCCACCCATGAAAACACCACAAACACAACACACACTTGGTGTCATCAGTCTGAGAAACCTGCTCTGTTGATCCAAATTAGCCCTATTCTGAGAGAAAGAAATCATCTGAGCTATTATCAGAATTTTACAAGGGGAAACCAAGCCGCGTCTGACTTTCAGGTGGGGATTTTTATGTATTTAATATATAGGTTCTGGCTTGCTCAACTAAGCATACCAAACACCACCAGTATGGTGAGATTTGTTTCTGTTGTTTTGTTTTCTAGTGCAGATAGCTAGCTAGTCTAGTAAAGCTTTCCTGGACCTTCTCTATCTCCTTTGGGCTGATGACTTCAGATAATGAAGCCAAACTCCTGTCAACAGGATGAAACACAGTTGCCACCTCAGTCAGGGATAAGATGGAAGACATCTTGGACCCAGTATGCTTGCCCTCCTGGTTTGGGTTTTAGCATACCTTTCCTTCAAAACAAAATTGTCTTTGAGCAGCCACTTACACTGTTTCACATTACTAGGTCTAGCACTAGGACACCTTGTTTCTCATGAGATTAGCCCCACTTATATGTAGTATAGGAAGTATCTGTCCTTGGAACTTTCATTTTACTGCTGCGGTAGCTCTGTCCAAATAATCAAGACTTTAAAACTTTTTCCTTTTTCCGCTACCAAAGCCTATTGTAAGAAAAATGGTAAGAAGTCACCACCCCAAGAAGACTAAAACAAGACATATTATGTATTGTCTTATTTTTATAATTTTTAAATAAAAATAGATATACCTTCCAATTTAGCGGTGATAAAGAGGTGAAAGTTTTGGCCAATTCTCGGCGGAACTCCTGCACTCCTAAAATGACAGTATAAGGCATCTCTGATGGACAGCAATGCTGCCCTCACAGTATGACACACTTCCTACGGTAGTGCCTGCCTGTGAGCAGGCCCAGAGCAAGTCTCAGCGTATGTAAGATGTTTTATACATGCTGAACTCAAAAGTGTTTGTAATGTCACATCATCATGGACACCTATCTACTCAAACTTTCTTTAATGTCACCTATAAGCATGCCAAGATGTAACTTCCATATACTCAAGGAACTACACCCATAACATGTGTGATTATCCTTTCTCCATGGAACTTTGAGGTCATCTTTTTTCATAACACTGGCTATGTTTTCAGGAGAATGATACAGGATGTTTGAATCTCATGTCTCTTACTTTTTATCCTCTACTTAAAGTATAAACTATTCAAGTGAATTATTGATACAATAATTTGTTATTGCTAGAATAAAGAACCCATGCTTGAAACCTGGCATGCAGTACTGTTTCATTAAAGTCAATTCCTACTTACGAACATTTAGTTTTAAAATAACCCTAAAAGTAAAAAACAAGCCAAAGCCAAATTATAGTACAATTAGTTTTAGCAAATGATTCAGTTTGCACAGTTTCATAGGTACTGATTTTTTTCCACTAGAAACAAATGAATTAAGGAAAAGTAACAACATAATGTATACTGAAACATGTATTTCTGTATATTTGCGATTCAAGGATATATCCAAATAGGTTCCAGTCAGTTACTGTGTTTCAGAAAAAGACACATACCTAAAATGATCAGGGGCAACTCTGGTTGGCTCTTATAGATAATTTCAGAAAACTGTCCACTGCCAAGTAAATTAAAGTGATTCATCAATGTCATCATTGTCTCAAAAACACAAGCTTGGTGATCAGAGGTGGATGCAGAGCACAGAAAATGTGCCAGGTGTGCCATTTGTTTTAAGACAGGATATACATTTCAAATATGGTGACATCTATCAAGTCCAATTTTTTGTTGTATTGTTAGAAATGATTTTTATTAAAATATTGAAGAATGATAGCTAAAAAAAATCACTAAAAAATAAATCCACATTAAAACAACATTAAATATTCTTATTTTTCATATTTTGCTCATAGTTAAAAGCATGTTAATAAATGTGAAACACTTTCCTGTGTAGAGAAAAAAACGTCACATGGGTTTCAGTCAGAAAAAGATTCTCCTGGGAATGTGAGGCTCAGTTCCGCTCCACTGTGCATGTGTTTGACGTAAGCACTACAGTGGTTGGCTGGCTGCTTCTCTGCTGCAATAAACCACACTGACACAAGGCAACTTGAGGAAGAAAGGGTCTATCTAGCTTACAGACTACAGTTCATCATCAAAGAGCTCAAGGCAGACCTGGAGACAGAAACTGAAGCCATGAAGGAATGCTATTCACTGATTTCTCTGGCTTGCTCGGTTACTTCTTACACAGGTCAAGCCCTCCTACATGAATTAGTAATTTAAGAAAATGGCCCACATACACGTCTACAGGCCAACATGATAAAACAAATTTTTCAACTGAGATTTCCTCTTCCCAGGTATTTCAACTTTGTGTGTACCTGGTATCCAAAAAGATCAGAAAAGCTTATTAGATACTTTGGAACTAGAGTTTATAGGTGATTTTGAGCTATTATCTATACCAGTGCTGGGAACTGGACCTAGGTCCTCTGCAAGAACAAGTGTTTTTAACTACTGAGTCATCTCTCCTGCCCCCAAAGTAACCTCTTTTTAATATAGTCATATCTGTCAAGTATTCCCACTGTCTCATTTTTCCATTGCATTTTGTTTTGTGTATATTAAACCTCTGTCTGGCATTAACAACCCCAGTGCCAATTCCATGCAGTAGTCTGCACAGCAGGAAGTCAGGATCAGGACAATTTAGAATCTACTCATAGTGTGCAACTTTCTTTTAAAAAATGCAGTTCAAGCCAGATTGCTTTTTAGTAACTTTAATCTTTTATTTTTTTTTATTGTATGTTACAACTTTTAGAAAAGTTGTCAGCAGAAATCTCTCTTGCAAATGGTATCTTGGAGGGAACCCTGACTGTGCACCTTAATCACTGGTGTTCCTACTGGCAGTTTTGTAGCTGTAAATCCTCAGGATGACCTTCATGTACGTGGACACCTGCAAGCTCACAGACTCCAACCACAGGTGATAAGTCACTGACATTCATAGCTTAGTATTTACAAAGAAACGATTACACTAACACCTGTACACTAGAGACATGTTTCTCCAGTTTGTGCATTTAATGGAAAAAACACTCACTCAGGAGACAGAGAGAGAAAATAATCATTGGGGGGGGGGGCGGGAAATCCTTTCAGTTTGGAACAAGCCATACTTTCTACATTCCTAAGGAGCTTGCGAGGATGTGGGCACAGCTGACTCAGGAACCTCTTCTGAGTCAAGGAGGAAGTCTGTGCTGTGCAAATGATTTCTGTTCCTTTGTACCAACTCACTCATACCCTTCCAGGAACACAGAGGGACTCCAGTGGAATTTTTCACAAGGGGTCGGTGTATTTATTAACTTGCATTCATACTCATGGAGAATGCAGACACAGACGTGACATGCAACATACAGTCTCTGTCTTCTGGGCCTGTCGAACAATGACCCCTGGGCAGTACATCTTCCTCCACCTTCTGTCCTACTTCATCTTCCCGAGTCAAAGCGCTGAAGGTTCTACAAGAGTGGCAGGATTTAATCTCTACTTACTGTTATATCATTGCCAGGAACCTGAAATCATTGGAAATTTTCTTAGCTACTATTAGAGCCAGTATAGTGATCACCATTTATCCACCAGTACCTGATGCCTGTTTTCTCTATGACAGAGGACACCCTCACCACAGGCATTAACTTAGATAATCTCCTGAAACCTAATAGTGACGAAAATCTGATGTTCCCTACCATATACATCCTTCTCAAGTGTTTATCTACAAATTCTAAGACCATGTGCAAGTAAGTATTCCTAGATATTTTCTAACTGGACTCATATTCTTCTTGACATTCACACAAGTCAGCTTACAAAGGATAACTAAACTTCCTTACTACAATGAAGGTAGAAAGTAGTTTTCTTTCCTATAAACAAGTAGGTCGAGAGCATCACTCTCCCAGTCAGCGTGCTTAAGGACTGCAGAGATCTGTGAGAGTTCCTACACATCCATTCAACTGGAAAAAGCACAGATGCTGCTCTTAAAAGGAAACATTACACTGTGCCCTTTTAAAGGCGTCTACAACATCATATTGTGGACCGCGGTACTTCATCCGCTGAGGACCACTCTTAACCTATTTCTAGGAAACAATGCACGTGCCTAGAAAGAACTAATCTACCTTCTATCCGTTTTCAACTAACCCATTTCTTTTGATAGATTTCTATTCACTTCTATTTAATGTGAAAAGAAAAACACAGCACTTAGAACACTCCTTTGTGGCTCATTTCCTACGAGCTTTGAAAACTAGAATTCTTACTCCTATTTCTTCACTTAATAACAAATCTGTCAAAAAAGAATTTACATAACTCTGCAATAAAACACACAAACTGAAACCTAAACAGGAATGCTCTGTTAGAAGGCAAAAAACTGGAATAAATTAAAATGCATCGCTCCTGGTAGAGCATGGTTCTGAGCCAAATAGTGCTCTCTGGACAACGCAGTGAGACGTTAACAGTAAAAGGCAGAGGATTCCTCTAGGAGAGCAAGCTAAAATGCACCTCTAAAGGCCAGTCAATCAAAAACTCCACATAATTGGTCTAATTCTGAATTTACTCTCACCTGGGACTGGATTAGTCAGAATCCCAATAGCTCCCTGGCAATAGAGCCACTCCCCTGGCTAGTTTCACAGTGAAAAGCTTTCTGGGGACTCTTACCTCCTTTCCATTGCCTTGAAATAACCTAGCAACTGAAGGCCAGAAACTGTTCTGAAAGAGCTGAAATGACCATTGTGAAAAAACCACCTGTGTTTGTGAACGGCATTTATTTATCTCTAAACGATTCACATAAGAGAATAACAAGCCCCAGAACTCAGAGTGTCTGAGATGCTCTCCTACAGCCCAATTCATCTCTTTCTGGGACACCTGAAGGATACAGCCACGTTCCTTCTTCTACCTTCAGACTTCCACTGCCTCACATGACTGCTGTCACACACATGGGTCATACATTAACTCAACCCCACCCCCCTACACAGGGAAAGAGTCACAGATACCCAGCCTCTTGCCTCAGTTACACACATAGTTCATATGTATGACCTATGCCTGCTTCCTCACAACTGAAGTCCATCTCTTCCCCTGGAAACCTTTAGAAGGGGCACCTTGTTTGGTCTGGGTGGACAAGACTTTCTTCATATTCCCAGTGTCCTCCGCGCTGGGGCATTAGTCATTGTCTGGTCTGAAGGATATTTGACATATAATTCCCTTTCTTCTGTCACACCTAATGTTTCTGTGTTCCTTTACACTTACAGTTCACCTCTGAACGTGAGACTATCTATATAAACCTTTTGATAAAATACATCAAAACAAAGTTGGTATAATTAAAAATAGAAAAGATGCATTTATCAGATATTTTTCATCTTCAGATCAATAAAATATTTTCACATGAAAATACTGTAATTATTAGGTACTTATATTCCCATGACGAGTTTAAATAAATAAAATCAATTTGCATATTAATACATTAGCAACTCAAGCAGATATAGCAGTGTTTTGACAAAACAAAGCTTGGTGTCTTTGCTGAGAGTCTAGGAATTCAGACATGCTTATGTATGTGCTTCTGTTAAGAGTATAGCAACAAAGATGCCCAATTTGATCATACATCTTGAGCCAGAAGAAATAAGAGCTGTGTTCAAATAACCTGATAGCTAATTTCTGGTTGATGTCTGCATTTGTGCTTGACATTACCTAGCTGGGCTTTCTCCACAAAGAGAAAAGTTCCCTTTCAACTCTCAGGCTATTTGATATTGTGTTCTTTTCTACTTCTTTGTATGGCTTACGGATGTGCTCAAGACTCTGAAGAAAGACCAGGAATTTACTTGATTATCTTAATTCTCTCAGTTCATCAGTAAAATTCTACAATACATTTCCAGTTACAACTTTATTATCTAATTTTATTTTTCATCAGCCATAAAAGGGGATTAAAATTCTTAGGGTAGCCTTTACTAATGACTGCAACTGCATCTTACAGACAGGCTATCGGAACATCCTCATCTGCCAGCTGCTCATCATCACAGGCTGAGCCAAAAGATGCTGTTCCGGAAGCTTAGGGGGCCTTCATGCTGCCTCTATATCAAATAGAAAGCAAAGGAGATAATATAATCATGACTGCAATGCTCTTCCTAAATGCCTGTGAGCAACACTCAGAAAAAAATCCATTCATCCATCTCTGGCAAAGTATCAGGGCACAGACCTATAATCTAGCACTCTGGAAGCAGAGATAGGGCAATTACAAGTCCAAGGTCATTCTCAGTCCTACAGCAAGTTAAAGGCCAGACTATGATACATGAGACCATGTCTCAAAATAAAAACGAAAAATGTCTTCCCTCTTAAATATGATCTTTCTTGTTCTGACTACAGTAAAAGCACCTACCATGGGGGTAGATTACCAGACTACCTGTGGCATGTCTAAATGAACATAGAATGTTGGTACACTCACACCATGTAGGAACAACAATCAGTGGAGTTCAGGATTAATAAATTCACAGATTTCCAAGAGTGTCAATTGTAAAATTCAGAACTTAAGATTGTCACATGAGAATATTTTAAATCTTCTAAGATACTGTTTTTAAAGAATGATTTTATTAGAATGATGGGAAGAAAATTTGCTAAGTGTCCAGCTACTATATCATGTGATTATGCAAAGAAAAGATTTGTGAAGCTATACTGTTCCCTAACATTTAGTAGTGCATTTATGGAATATGTTAAAGCCTAAGTGTGTGAGAATATATCTAAGAACCTTAAATAAAGAAAGACACACAACTCCCAAGGATAATGTAATTATTACCAACTATCTGAAAAATATAAGGACATGCTCATGGAAACCAAATTATCTTTACTGAAAAGAATGACAGAAAATTTAAAAACTCACATGAATTTTTCCACTCTAGAATATTGGTGTAGTTATATTTATTAGTCATTGAATTATAAAAAGTATGGTCTTACTTATGCATGCATATATTTTCATTATTTGTGAAGATGATGAAAATATTTTGGAGGATTCCTTAAGTTTTACTTTCGTGAAGTATCTTATTTTAACAATGAAAGTGTGTTTGAAAACCACTTCTCCAGTGCATGACCTGCATGTGAGCTCCATGGCCAAGGTTTTTACAGTCAGCATCCTTTACTTCTGAGCATCCTCAAAGGCAAAGATACAACAATGTAGCTTAAAGATCTTAATCTACTTCTAAATAGAATAGAATAGAAAATAGATGAATAGAATGGACAAACTTCACAATGATATGAACAGATGAGGATAAGTATTTAGACAGAAGAAGACTAAAGAAGACAAACAAAAGAAAACTGAACATTTCAATATCATTTTCCTCATAAAACCAGAGCAATAATAAAACAAGTACATAGCCTACTCCAGGTTGATGTGGCATTTCCCACTGTATACTGTGATTACCATTGGTTAACAGAGAAACTGCTTTGGGCCGAGAGCAGAGATATAAGGGAACAGAGCTAAGTGGGGAAAACTAAATGGAATGCTGGGAGAAAGGAGGCAGAGTCAGAGAGAAACCATGGAGTTGCTGGAGATAGATGCTGTGAACTCTATCCAGTAAGCCACAGCCACCTGGTGATTACACATTAATAGAAATGGGTTAAATTAATATAAGAGTTAGCCAATAAGAAGCTAGAGCTAATGGGCCAAGCAGTGATTTAATTAATACAGTTTCTGTGTGATTATTTTGGGTCTAAGCTAGCCGGGTGGCCAGAAACCAACAAGTGGCGCCCTCCTTCTCCAACACCAGGATATGGGTTTACAGGGACTACATGTGGTCATTCATGTCAATTGAAACTGCCTATTTGGGGAACTTTGTCTCTCTCCTTTATTTCTCAGAAAAACAGATAACAATTGAGTTTTGGTGACAGGGAACCTCAGCAGGGTTCTGCATTCTGATTGTCAGTCTGTTCTGTTGTGGCCCAGAATAGGAACTCAGTCCAGAACAATAGCTTCCCAAAATGTTTACATAACAACACTAAAGCTCAGTACCAGAGAAGAATGCCTTCCATAAAAGCTTTAGATTCTCTACTCTTCTGAAACTACTTCTTCCCACAATCATATAGTTGTGAACTCTGCAGTCTCCATATATTTAATTTTGATTTAAACATAGTAGAATAGCTGAGGGTTGCACATAAACTAGCTATAATGGATGCAGACAGAAATGATTTGAACATCAGGTTTTCTCTTTAATAAACAGTGCACATGCAATCATCTTTAAGACCTTACGACTTAGTTCTTTTCCTGTAAATTTTTTTCAGAGTAGTATGTAATAGTTACTGACTCATTTAGAATCATTTAAATACAAAATATTGAGGCATAAACCACTCGCCCACAGATAAAGATTGCTGAAGCAAACAGGAAATAGCTGAACTTCTTCCTTGATGAGGGAGGACATTTCACCTGCACATCTCTTTAATCATTGGGAAGAGTGGGAGCAGAGAGCCTGGAAAGGCAGAGGAGGGATTTCTTAGGTATCAGGAACAATAATGAGGAGGCCTAATTCTTTACTACATTATTGCCATGTCATGGATAAACATCAAGATCGTGAGAAAAACTGCAGCAATTTTAATTACAGACAAAAATGAGTGGGAGGAATTACAACTGTACAGACATGAACCCAAATCAATAATGATACCTTTTGGTTGATTCCAAAGATATTTTTAAAGGACAGAATCAAATCATAACAAAGATTGAAGATTAAGCCTTAATATGACAAACATTTTTAAACTGCACCATATTGATTTTCTTAATTAAAAATACTAACTTTATATCATGTATAATTGTTCTGAGGCCATTTATATTGGAGCAAAAGTGCTAATAGTGTAATCTTACACAAAACAAAGGAAAACTGAATTTTTAATTATCACATAAAAATATGTTTCTATTATATATTTTTTTTTCTCAAATAAAATAAGGGCTGTGCTAGGACCCATTGTATCATGAGATGCCAGCATTGTATTCTAGGATAGGATCCTTTTTGAAGGGTGATGAGCATTAGGGGGTCCTTTGGTAATTGAGACATAGGAAATTCAAAACAAAACATTCAGGTGTCCGTCCAAGCAAGCAAACTACTATGGTTCATATGTCACCTTTCTCCTTCCTTATGGAGCTCGGCTGTACACAACCATCATCTGCACCCTGCACTGCTGAATGCCAACCCTGAGTTCCCCTCAATCAAAGCTCTAGCAATGGCACCCGCATTGAGAGGGTGCTCAGAAGCAATCCAATCTTTCAACTTAAGTGTGCTCCCCATTGGGTTACCAGGACTTTTATTGCCATCCCTCCCTGGGTGCACACAGCTGTTTCAATAGCTAGATTTCCTTGCCTTTCTACAGTGACGGGAGGCAGTAGGGATTAGCAGACTATTTTAATGGGCTCTATGCTAGGCTTTCCTTTTTAAAGGACAAAGATGCTCCAGACACAGTCTGAAAAGACACAAGCATGAATTCTGAGACCAGTCTCCAGCAGACATTCACATTTACTGTCAGTACCGAACTTGACAAGAATACATCACAAAGAACACTCAAATACTTCACCACAAACAACAAAATATTTGAATAGTTAGCCTACATGTAGAATATCTACGATGGTTATAGCTATTTCTACAGAAGAAATTGCAGGCAAGTACTTTGTGAGAATTAAGCATTTATGCATTAAAACTAATGATGAAAAGTGTTCAGTCTCCTGTAATTTTTTTTTGAAAGTCCTTTCAAAATCAGTGAGCAATCAAACACCGACTGCAGATATTCCCTGGCTTTTGTAACTGATGAATATTTAATGGGGTACAAACAAAAGTATGGTGCCTATCATTTATCAATTTACATCAGTCATTAGAAATTAAAAACGCAGCTGTGGTTCAGGAAAAACGCATTTCCATAGATGAAAAGATAGGTGGCAATTTCAGTGAATAAATGAATAAATGTCATCATCTAACTGATTGTGACAGGCTATGTAATTAGAAAGATACAATTAGAAAGCATTCCTAAATTCTGCAAATAATGATAAAATGTTCCCCAAATGCAACTAAGGCAGACCCATGAAAGCACAGAGTACATTAGAGCAATACTCCCATGTCCCTCTCCAAATAAGGCATTGGGTTCACGAGTGCTAGTCGCACTAAGGAGTGTTAGTCATGAAATAAGACCCTATTTCGTTCCAACAAATAGAGGAAAACTTGAGCAAACTCTGAAAGGTATATAACCAAGGAAATCTGGTATGGGAAGAGTCCCTTCCAATAGGTATTTGGTGAGTTACGTTTGAACATATTTAAGATACATGGGTATATGTTTGTGTAATATCTTGAAGCACTATTATTCCCTTGACTGCTTTTGATTTGGTTCAATGTTCCTAGAGAATACAGTAAATGTAACACTTTCATTAGAACCTCCTTAAATGGCACAGCAAACTTTCCTAATCGTAATCTGAAGTCCAATATAAACTAACAAAACGTTCAATGGTTAAATGGCACAGCAAACTTTCCTAATCTTAATCTGAAGTCCAATATAAACTAACAAAACGTTCAATGGATAACAGAACTCTTTTCATTAAATCAACTCAAAATCTAGCATTCCTCTTTAAGACACAAATGCTCTTAAGTCCAGGACACAGAAGAAATGCCTACACCTATCACCTCCTATAGATACAGACATTCCCTAAACATCTGTGATTGCAACATCTTGCTAAACTACTCAGTGCTGTTGCCTCCAGCCATGCACTGACACTCTAAGTACGCCTAGTTCAAGTTGAGAAGTGCCATAGTACACATGCACACTGGATTTCAAAAACTAAGCATAAACCATGTAAATTTTAAAAATTTTATACTGATCATTAGTTGAATCTATATTTTAGGTACAGCAGGCAGATTGAATACATTCATACAATTGGTTTTACATGTGTGTATTTAGGTTTTTCTAAATGCAGCCAAAGTTTTAATTTTTTAAGGGAGCAAGGCTCAGTTTTAAGTACGTCTCTTTAGGAAAAGCTGAATTTGGTTCCCAGCATTCACACAGATTCACAACTATATAGAACTCCAGTTCCAGCAGGTTCATACCCTTTTTCAGCCTCTGTAGGCACTCAAACACAGGTGTCATCTATACACACATACACATGAATAAAATTAAAACATAAGATTTAAAAATTTAATATAGCTAGAAGCAACCTTAAAACCACAGATGATAGCCCATATTTTTATTAAAGTACTCTATCCTATTCCGTCCATTTTACTAAATTACATAAATTACATACTATCTTGTGCTGACTGTGAAATGTCTTGTTCTTCCATTTTCTTTTCCTCTTCAGCAAGTTCTTTTCGAGCAGGAGAATGCAATCTACAAAGAGGCCAGGAAGAGTTGTGCAACCATAATACAGTCATACGTGCTTGTGCTTATTAAATCACATAGAAGTTATTGTTTAATTGCCTTAATTGGCCCACTGGCTCTTGAAGCTTATCATCTGCTGAGAGAACGGTGAGTCAGGGTTGTCAAACCTGTTTCTACACTCCAGGCTCTCCACACACCATCTAGCAACTGCTTTGCTTGGACATGATGTCAATGTTTTCTGTTAATAATCTTTTCGTATTTCTAAGCATTTTGGAGGAATTATGTTTTCTTCTGTGCTAAGAGCATTTTGATAATAGTTAAGTCATCACTTTCAGTCTATCAGTGTGTCAGGAGGTAGACTCTGTATTCCTCGTGGCTAAGCTCTTTTCTTTCTGTAGTTTAAGTGTATTTCTGACACAATCCTGTTGTAATCTGGGGAATATTTATATAACAATTTATTTGGAAAAGTTTATAATATATTAACAATATAAGATTGGATTTCAAAGGCCTTCCTAATCAAATTGCTTTTTATTAATGCACTAAATATGTTTTCAGACTATTGATAAAGTTTTTAAACGGTTTATTTTATTGAGGGAGTCAATATGCAACGGCCCAACTGAAGTTCAAAGGACAACTTAGCAGAGCTGATTTTCTCCTCTACCGCGTGGGTCCCCAGGTTCGAACTCAGATCATCACTGAGCCATCTCACCAGCTATCCCGATGAACTCTTAACATACCTGTTTCCTAAGATTACCTTACGTTTATTAAGAACTCCAGAAAGATGTTTATTCATGAGTGGAGTGCATTTCTCTGCATTTTATATCCTTTTCTAGTGCCTCAGAAACATTGTCATTTAAAAAAACAGTTAACAAATAAATAGCAAGGTCAGTGTAGACCACTGCAAACTCAAATTGTGGGTTAAACATACCGAAGACGCCAACCTGTTTAGGAAAACATAAGATAAAGAAAATCATCATTAATTTTATAATCTTCTGTAGAATTTAAGGGGCAGTCTGAGAGAGAATTAAGTCTGAGGTAGATGGGTCCTATTTACTTGCAGAAAGGATTCAGGTGAGCTCTGGTCCTGAGATATGGACTGCGGGGAGGCGTCACTGTATGCCATTAGGCTTCAGTTTCCAACAACAGGGTGATGAGAAACATGTTACCCAAAGTCAGAAAGAGAGGGGACAGAAGTGCGTATTTAACATGAATAAAATACTGCACTAAAATCAGATACCCATGAACTTAACCTTAACTCTCTCACCTCCTTGCTATGGGCAGATTGATGAAGTGACCCTGAGATTTGCGTGGGTGTGTATCTGTGTGTGTGCATGTGTAAAAGGGAAAGGCAAACAGTGAGTTTTGTAATTATTTTAATGACTACTAACAAGTATAGAAAAACAAAGAGACTTCTAATTCAAGGTTACTAATTTTCAAATCAAGAGATGACAACCCTGAAATTCTGAAGGAAGAAATACTGAATAGACAAAAAAAATCTTCTTTGTCTCACTGTCTCCTCTGATGGTTGTATATGACACTTCTTATGTTCTGGAAAAGGGACAGGGAGACTCCCCCTCGCAGCCTAAAAAGAATTACTTATTCTTCACCGTTTAGTAAACATTAACAGTGAAACAGCATAGTCCCACTTCTTTATTGACGAACTGTTTGCTAACTCAGCATAATTTGTTATTGTTTCATTTGCGTTTCACAGTGCCCAGTGTTAAACATTGGTGGATGTTAGACAACCATTTCCTCCAGTTGTAAAATTCCCTACTAAAGGGATCAAGGACACTAAAGAAACTTGGGAAGTTACAAATGCACAAAGCCATGCCCCATGGTTATATAAGCAGAAATAACTGAGGAGATTCTCAGTCAACTAAGCTGCTGCAACCCATGCAGGGACCTCAGAGATGTGGCTGTCATGAGTCATCGCCCAACCCCAGTGTGCTTTTTGTTAACATAGCTGTCTTTAAAACACTTGGCTCCTCTAAGTACCCCTATAAATTCACTGGTAGACTTAGGTAAGCTTATTTCTTTTCCCTATGCTCATGTGTCCCAAGGAAAAGTCACACAACAGTAAACTCTATGTCAAATAGTCTTCTTCTGGGATTTCTAATTTTCATGCCCCTTCACATTAGAGCAATGATTACATGACAGCTATGGTTTTTGTATTTGGGTCTTCTAATCGTTTTGTTGATTAGTCTAACTAAAAGTTTGTCATTATCACTTATCCTTTTACAAAATTGTGGGCACTGACTGGATAGTGCAGAGAGGAAAGAGCCTGCCTTGAAGTCAAGAGGACTTGAGTTCAATTCCCAGAAGTCACATAATAATGTAAGGCATGGTGGCAGCAGCTGGGAGATGGAAATGGGGGCATTCATGGAGGTCTCTAGCAGTCAGTCTGACTGGTTTGGCGAGCTTTAGGACAATGAAAACTGAGTCTCATAGGAGGCAGATGAGGGTGACACTCTGGTCTAGACACGTGTGTGCATGTGTACTCAGAAATGGGGGGAAGAGAGAAAAACATGCATTTAAGAAAAACTCTATAGAGAGATGGCTTAGTGGTTAAGACTAATTACTGCTCATGCAGAGGACCCAGATTCATTCCCAGTGCCCGCATCAAGTGGTTCAGAACCACCTGTAACTCCAGCTTCATGGAATCTGATACCTTCTGGCTTCTCTGGTACCAGCACCCGTATTGCATATAAACTCATATAGACACACCCATGTTTAAATACAAATAATAAACATATATTTAAAAAAGAAAAACTGTTTCACAGATTGTTTGCAAATTTTAATTACTATGTTATTTATGCTTCAATCTTCAGTCTTTGTTCCTTTCACTTACTAATTTTGACTTTGGTTTTTTTCTTGTTCTGATTTCTCAAAATTCACCATTGGATTGTTGATCTGAAATATTTCTCCTTTTCATGTGGAAACATCACTGCTAATTTCCCACTGAGATTTGCTTTTTCAGTATCTCATAGATTTGGGCATAGGCCTTCATTTTTCGTTTATTTAAGAGATATTTTGTTACCTTTTTTATTGCTTCTTGGGTCCAGATCTCTAAGGACAATCAATGTTGACTTTCACATATTTGTACAATTGTTAAAGTTCCCCTTGTTGCTCCTTGTTAATCTGAATCCATGGACAGAGAACACAAAGGCTACAACCTCAATTTCTGCCTACCTTGCAAAGGCTGGTTTAGCAGCCTGCCTTGTAGTCTGTCCTGGGTAATCTCCATGTCCTGAAGAAAAGTATGTGCACTTTGTGGCTGTTGCATGAACTTCTCTACAACGTCTTATTATGTCTGCTGGCATATCTATCACATGACCTGCCATCAATGCTTGCTGCTTACAGTCTGCTTGAATGGAGATTTCCTTTGAGCTCTACCTGGTGCTTCAGCTGTTTTAGGAGCCCCCTGGCCCACCCCGACACACCACTCTCTTTTTTTGACAGTTCGCTATTTGTTACGTGCCTGGGAAAGAATCCTTTCTCTCCAATGAGCTTTCTCAGCCTGCATATTTCTCAAGACTTGGAGAGCTATCAGCAATTGTTTCCTTGAAATCTACCCTTTGCCCCCTCTCTCCTTCCCTATGGTGACTATGTCTGCTTACTGAACAGTGACACAAAGGCCTTCCTCATTCTTGTCAGTACTTTATTGTATCGTATTTATCGTCAGGGGGTTATTAGAAAACACTCATCCTAGATCATGGATAGTCTCTCTCCCTCTACTCTTCTCGTGAGGATCGCCACTAGATTTCCTTATTCTATTTGTTGAGTTCATCATCTCTGAGCGTTCTGGTTTATTTTTGGCTTATTATTTCTATTGCATTTTAAATTTCTTATTTTTTATGATTTCTCTGAAGTGTAAATGAGTATCCTTTTACATTTCTTTGTTTTCTTAAGATCATCATTCAGATTTCCTGCTCAGGCCAGGGATGAATTTCACGCTTTTTGTGTTCCTGTCTCCCCACATTGTGATTTCTGTGTCTAGGAGACAGAGATGAGGCCTTCTCCCAGCCCTAATGATGACCTGCACATGAATCCTAAGCTGGTAGGACAGGCTGAAGAAGCTTTGATTACAACTGGGTGCTTTCCTGTGGTACTTCCGTAGAATCTTTAGCTGTAATCAATCCTGATACCTTGTGCAGATATCTCAGCTGACCAGCTTGGAGGGCTGTGGGTAACAAGCCTTAGTGGGATCTATCTCCACTAGGTAAGGTGGGTCACTGGCAGCTCTGGGCATGATGTACACAGATGCAGTTGTGGGGCCCTCGTCAATTTCTATGGATCATAGGGAACAACAGTACCACCAGGTAGCTGATCTCAGAATAGAGGGTGTCACAGTATAAATGAGCTACACAGGGACCAAGATGTGCCAATTGCTACAAATCCAGAAGCTGTCATTAACCAAAGTGGGCATGAGTCACTTTGTTTGGCCTCTCATTACTGAACTGCCCAGGTAGGACTGGTAGCTGCTTCCTGTGCTGAAGATGAACAGACAGGGAGTCCTGGTTGTTTCGCAGGGCCTCAGTGGGACATACATCTCAGAGCAAGGCAATTTAACTGCTTCTGCAGGATGTTGTTGCAGCTGCTTCCCACTGAATTGTACTTTTCAGCAAAACTCAGGGTAGAATATTTGCTGATTCCTGGGTTGTGCGTGAGTTAATAAATCCACCACTTAGCTTTGCAGGACTTCTGTAGATCAACAAGTTCAGACGGAGCTACCCAACTATGTTCTTGGCCAAAGATTGAGAGGAGTAGCCACGTGACAACTTCTCGGGGATGGCTGCTTGGTACTTTCCAGGATGAAGGGTAAGTCAATGACAGAAGTAGTTGTTCAGAATGCTTCTAAGGGATATAGGGTGGATGAGCAGGACCACATGGCCACTTCTCAAAAGTCAGCTGTTAAGCAGAAGAGAAAAATTATTTCCTGTAGGTCTTTTGGGGACTGACACTTTCAATGGGCTTCCCAAGTATTACCTGGAGTATCTGGAGAATAGGTGGAGCCATCTGAGAATAGTTTGTAACCTGCTACACAAGAACCTGGATGGGCAGGATCTCAAAACTGCCGTTAACCAGGAGTCAAGTGAATTATAGCACAGGGTAGGCTGAGGCCTTTCTCTGGGACAATACAGCGGTGTGATAACCAAACAAGTGCAGCCTTGTAAGCACCACAGGCTGTTTGGGCAGATGATGACGGGTTGAGCAAAGACTGCTGGGAAACTCTTGCTTCTTATTTCCTTGACGAGTTAAGTCCTCTTGTTTAGAGGGTGAACTAAAGAAGTAGAAGAGTGGACAATGCTATCTTAAAAGCATTATTTTCCCCTGCGCAGCAGCAGTTCTCATACTCAGTTAATCATGCTGGAGGCAGATGTGCTCCATTTGCGTACTACAGTCAGATACCTGCTTTTTCTTTACCTTGAGAGAAGGTGTATCAGGCACTTCTAATCAGCCTTCTGATTGACAAAACATGAGTTTGTACAACTTTATCATTGTGAAATAAATTTATCATATGATAAAGCTAAAATCCCTTCAAGTATACAAAATCATTACATGGCAACAACTATAAAGTAATTTCAATTAGATCGTAAGCAATATTTTCAAGTATGCCATTCTAATGTAATAATATGTAAATATTTTTTAGTTTGACTCACAAATTTTCTGTTACAACTACTTTTAAAAATGTTTTTCAAGGGTAGAAATCTTGGAAAACCATAGCTGAAAAGACCTGAATAACAACTCTATTTGAAAATTTATGTGTGTTTAAAATGTTTCTCAAAATTATATATGTCAATATAAACTATTGACTTACGTAACCTGAAGTGACTTATCTTTAATATAAATTGGGGAGTATCTTTGAGTATGTGTATCACACACTTTAAAAAAATATAGGAAACTAAAGCTGTTGGCAATGTGTTTCCTTATAAATCAAAGATATGTTAGCCCCACCACACTCACAATAAATGGAAGTCTCGTAATGATCAAATAGACTTCAAATGCCTTATACTGACATTATACTGGTGCTGGAAAACCTTGCAAGTTGGAGTTCAGAAAAAAGCACTATTGATTCTTCATGACTTTCTGCAAAGGAGGTCTATTTGGACTGATGGTTTGTACATTACTATCAAACGGCCTCTTGCATGATTGATTTGAAATAGTTCTTTTGAAATGGAAAGGTCAATAAGCATCCCTTTTAGTACTGACTGCAGATGGCCAATTGGAGTTTTGTGCTGAGGCCGAACCCTCTCAGAATTGAAATTTATCACAAGATGAAGTTTTCCTGAAATGTCACATTCAGCACCCCAGATGATCTCTATTTGGGCAAAAGCATGCCTCGCCAGGGCATTGAAAGCTTTTTAGAACTGTGTTCCCAGTCCTTAGCAGCACTAAATCATGTTGCTGTAATGTTGTAATACAACAAGTGTACATTTGGTTTCTGCCTCCAGCTCCTTGCCAAATGATTCTAAAACACTGGGAATCTCCAAAGTAATGAGTGACTATGTGTGTGCCTAAAATAATAACTGATGACAGGGTCTCCTACACGGCCTGAGGATGGAAGTGATCAGTGCCCCAACCAATGCCCTGTGCTGGTCTCGTCAACCTAAATAATTGTACTACCCAGTTTGATGTAAGCTCTGAAAACAAACAAACACCCAGACATTATAAAAACAGAATCTTCAAACATTTCAGGAGAACTATGAGTAACTAATATGCATGACCTTCTCAACATAACCATACCCATGTGTCTCTAAACAACACTCTGCTTCCTGTTTGTTATTCCTCAGCTTGCCCTTAAGTTGACAAAGGCTACACTAAACAAAAGACTTGCGATATATATTTAGAAAAAAACCACCCGTATCTCAAAAGGAAATCCTATCTATAACTCTCATAGCTACAGAAAAAACTCAAAGACTGGCTTCTCTACTACAAAGGAAAAGTTGGTGCTCCTCTGGGGGTGTCTATAGTTGGTAACTTTGAGCTAACACCAATCTTTCTTTGCCACCCTTAAATCCTAAGGCTCATAAAAATTGTATTCAGTCTACTTCCCTTGTAGTACGCAAATGGAGCAACAGAGACTGGCTGGTAGCACATCTGCCTCCAGCATGATTAACTGAGTATGAGAACCGCTGCTGCTCAGGGGAAAATAATGCTTTTAAGATAGCATTGCTCAGTGACATGGTGCTTAATCACTAAAGAGCGCCAATAGAGACACACAACAGAATTAATATTGTTTTCATGCCCGTTAACACACCATCCTTCCTAAAGGCATGGATGAGGGAACAATTCCGGTCTTTTTCATAAGGCATTATTTGTCATACTGATTCTTCTGATAGAAAGTAAATTTAAAACAAGAGAGCACTGCTGTGATGGGCCTGACCATGCTCTTTTGTTTGAAGGAATATGGACCTTGAGATTGTGGATTGGAAAAGCAGCTGAAGTTCTTTTCTTTGAGTGCTGCTAAATAGGCCATTCTGGATGGAACATGAAAGACAGTGTTTCTGCATGTGATTAGAACGCACATGGACCAAAAGGTTCCAAAAGAGAAGAACAATCTAGTGATATTTTGCAGAAGAATGCAGTTGCTTTCCCCCCCTCCCCCTGGTCTGAAGAGTATGTGTGAGGCTAAGGTGGAAAGTTTTGGATGAATTCTGTTGGCAGAGGAAATGTCAAAACCACCTGGTATAGACTCCGTTGTGTGGTTACTAGTGTTAACGCTAATGAAGATACGTGATGAAAAGAAGCAAGCTGAGCAAGGAAAAGTATTTGAGGAGAAAAGGAGCACCAGAAAGTGGATTGGAACGAAGTCCTGTGTTCAAGAAGATAAAAGAGACAGAATCAAGGAGTGGTGACCTCAGGGAAAGATGACACCCAGCTACGTTTCCAACTGGTGGAAAGGAATTAAAGAAAAGCTTAGAGCTGGGTGTGGTGGTACACGCCTTTAATCCTAGCCTTCCAGATGGAGAGGCTGTTGGGTCTCTGAGTTTGAGGCCAACCTGGTCTACAGACCAAGTTTGAGGACAGCCAAGCTTAGGCAGTGAAGAAAATGCTGGAAAACAGAAAGCTGGTGAAGATGTAATTGAACAAGAGGGTCATCTTCCAGCCACAGCAGGCAGAAGAACTTGGCAACTTTGCCCACATGGTTCTAAGTAAGAATCGCGGATAAAAGAAAGGTTATGGAATCTCCCTCTGTGACTAAGGAAAGCTGCTGAGGCCAGGCATATGTAAGGGGTGTCCCTGAATGGACACGTAGAGAGACCATTGTATGAGGCTGTGAAGTTACAGCCTGAAATGCCTTGGAGATCCCAAGATGTGAGAGATGCCAGAGTCCTGAGATATTTGCAGGGAAAAGCTGACAGAAAGAAGTGGAACAAGCTGAAGAGAAAAAAGTATATCGCATTCAACAAAGCTGAAAGGAGTTGGAGATGTGAAGAACACTTTGTCATCAGACATGAAGATTTAGAGTTTGGAGTTTGCCCAGCTTATTTTCAGTCCAGTATTTCATCGATATGCTCCTTTCCCTGTGTTTTGAAATAGTAATGTATATCCTGTGTCATTATATGTTGGAAGTATGTAATCTGTTTTTTTTTTAAATAGGGATTACAGTTAAGAGATTGCATGAATCTAAGAGACTTTGAACTTTGGACATTTAAACATTGTTGAGACTATGATAGACCATGGAGACTTTTGAAGTTGGACTGAATGTATTTTTTGCATTATGATATGGCTACAAACATTTGGGGGCTAGGGAACAGAATGTGATTTGAAAGAAAATGGCCCCAAAAAGGGAGTTGCACTACCAGGAGGCCTTGTTGAATAGGAGTAGTCAGTGAGTTAGACCACTTTCTGTTGCCTGTGAATCAAGACTGAAAGACACTTAAGAAAATGTTCAACATCATCAGAGAAATGCAAATCAAAACAAGTCTGAGATCCCATCTTATACCTATACGAATGACCAAGATCAAAAATACTGATGACAACTTATGCTGGAGAGGCTGAGGGGTAAAGGGAACACTCTTGCATTGCTGGTGGGAATGCAAGCTGGTACAGCCCCTTTGGATGTCAGTGTGCTGATTTCCCAGAAAATTAGGAAACAACCTTCCTCAAGACCCAGTAATACCACTTTTGGGTATATATCCAAAGGATGCTCAATTGTGCCACAAGGACATGTGCTCAGCTATGTTCATAGCATCATTGTTTTTCATAACCAGAACTGGAAACAACCTTAATGCCTTCGACTGAAGAATGGATAAGGAAAATGTGGCACATTTACACAATGGAATACAGCAGAAAAAAATAACAACATCTTGAAATTTGCAGGCAAATGGATGGAGCTAGAAAACATCATTTTGAATGAGGTAACCCAGATACAGAAAGACAATTATCACATGTACTCACTCACTCATAAGTGGTTTTTAAATATAAAGCAAAGAAAACCAGTCCACAAATCACAATCCCAGAGAACCTATACAACAATGAGGACTCTAAGAGAGATATCCATGGATTTAATCTACATGGGTAGTAGAAAAAGACAAGAGCTCCTGAGTAAATTGGGAGCATCGGGACCTCAGGAGAGGGTTGAAGGGGAGGGGAGAGGCAGGAAGGGGAGCAGGGAAAAATGTAGAGCTCAGGAAAAGATCAATTAAAAAAAAACATAAGAACTCTCAGCTCCTTGTCCAGTACCAGGTCTGTCTGCATGCTGCCTTGCTTCTTGCCATGATGATAATGGGCTAAACCCCTGAACTGTAAGTAAGCCACAACAATTTAAGGTTTTCCTTCCTGAGAGTTGCCATGGTCATGGTGTTTCTTCACACCAATAGAAACCCTAACTAAGACACCAGCAAAAAGAAACAAAATCCATGACGCGATGTCTAAAGCCATGAGCATTGTTGTTCTAAGACTATCTGGGTTCTCTTTTCCACAGAAAGGAAACTATATATGACATACTATCAACAGGGTCTTCCACAAAACTCCATTGAATTCTGCATTTGCACATCACTACAGAAAAGTCTTCATGTTGACAGACATGTTCAATATCACTGCTATTATTCACTGCATTAAAATAACATTTTTTTATCAATCTACAGCAACATTTTCTCGGGTTGCAGCTTAAATATAACTTTTCTGGATATAGGGAATAACCTCTCTTTTTTATTTGATAATTAATTTAACAAACTATTTTAGAGCAGTTTTGTAGTCATAATAATACTGAGCAAAGGTTAATACATTTTCCACTTACTCTCTATGCCCACATGAGCATAGCTAGTGTTTATATACACCACTGCACTTAGAGTCCACACTAAATTCAGAGTTCAGGTGTGCTGCCTGTTGTGCTGTACCACGTGTCTGGACAGATGCATGATGGCACAGTCGCCAATGCAGTATCACACTTAGTACTGCCACTACCTGATCAATGTTATGCTCTTTTCCTATTCATCCTCTCCACCGAAACTGTAGAAACCATTAATCATTTTATTGACTCCACGATTTCTCCTTTTCCACTCTGCCATGCTGTTAGAAGCACACAATGGACAGCCTACCAAGACTGGCTTCTTTCCCTCAATGTATGTTTAGGTTTTCTGGTGTTTTTTTCCTGGCTCCACTGCTCAATCTTGAATGGTATTATCTGGAATGGATTGATGCAGTCTGTTTATCCAGTCACTAACTGAAGGACATCTTGATTGATTTAAGTTTTAATAAATTTGATGCTATCAGCAGGCCTGAAAAGCTGGCTTAGCAGGTAGAGGTAGTTGACACCAACCCAGATGGCATGAGTTCAATCTCCAGACTTCACATGGTGGAAAAAGAGAAATTTCTGATCTCTACATACATATTGTAGCACACACATACTTGCCCATGAACACACACACACACACACACACACACACACAAAATTGAACTAAAAGAATAGAATAAAATCAGTGCCAGAAACTCCCATGAGTAAGTTTTTTAATGGACATAAGTTTCTGGATTTACCAGAGAACCCGTTCTGACCCCTGAAGCCAGGAAAACCTCATGTACTTCCAAATACTACTTGGCATTTATTTCAGAACACTGAAGTGTAAGACTGTACTAAGATTAGAGACATAATTTCTCTCATGTCATTCAGTAGCTTTTTGATTAGTATGTTATTTAGTCAATCCAACTTAAACATTTGTGTTTTATTATAGTGGGAATTTTTATAAAGATTCATTTTATATTTTAAATATATATATATATATATATAATTGTGTAAATGTACATACACTTGTTTGTGCGGATGCACATAGGCCTGTGCACTCGAGCAGAAGCCAAAAGAGGGTGTCAAAGTCTGCCTCCACCACTCTCCTCTATTCCCCTGAGACAGAGTCCCTTCTTGAATTCAGGACTTGTATGTCAGTGAGGCTGGAATCTAGTCAGCCACAGGCATCCTCCTGTCTCCTCTATATTGGTGCTGGAGTTGCAGATGTTTACAGGGAATCCCCTGCTTGTTATGTAGGTGATGGGATCCAAACTCCTATGGTCTTCACTATTGTGGAGCAAGCGATCTTAAGCATGAACCATCTCTCCAGACCAATGTTTGTAATTTTTTTTATTTTTAGAAAACAAGGGGTGACTTTATTTGAAGGACGATTGAGCTTGTTTTCTCACTATTTTCAGAGACTTATGGATATAATAAGCATCAGATAAGACTACAGAAATGACAATGTAGTCTTACATTTAGTAAGTTCTGTATACATGGTCAATTATACATACATAGTACAAATTTGTTTAGCAGATTTTAGACATTAATGAACCTTAAGTTCTAAATCTGGGGAAATATAAAAAACAATGAAATCCAAACCATATTAAAACATATTAAGATAAAGGTGTACATAACAGAAATATTTACATAGAGTACTGCCTATAGTTAAATTTATAGCAGAAAAATAACAATATCTTCTAATAGATAAACATTGTTTATAAGTTGAATACTGTTTGAAATGTTCTTTAATAATTTATTTAATGTCCATTAACGTAGTAAAGTATAAAAACTTATATGCTCACTTTCCAGAAATAACAAATAAAGCTTATATTAAAGAATTTGAACAATAGTAAGTTATTAAGAATTAAATAGAGTGGAATTCTGATGTATGCTATTCATGTGATAAACCCACACAAACAAAAATAATAATAAAAATATGCTTAATAATAAACTATAATTTTACTGTCCTTACTTAAATCAGGCAGTTCTAAGAACATTATCGTAGTTACAGATTGACTGGAAGGACCAACTTACTCAGTGAGTAAAGCCACCTGTGACACAACCCCTGGTTTGAGTCTTAGAACTCATATGACATGAGAAAACTCCTGCAAGCTGTCCTCTGATCTCCATATGCACACACAATAGATAGATAGATAGATAGATAGATAGATAGATAGATAGATAGATAGATAGATAGATAGGTAGATAGATAGATGATAGATAGATGATAGATAGATAGATGATAGATGATAGATAGATAGATAGATAGATAGATAGATAGATAGATGATAGATAGATGATAGATAGATAGATAGATAGATAGATAGATAGATAGATAGATAGATTGAGATAGATAAATGCAATTTTTTTAGACCAATGGATTTTAAATACAAAGATGACCCAAATTAGTATAGTATAGCTGATTAAATGACTAGATGATTATGATATCTGCAGTTAATAGAATGTGCATGTGAAAATGCATATGTATTATAAATGCCCATGTATTCCAGCTTGAATGTGGAATGCCTCTCATGGCTCATGTAGTTGAACACTTGAGCCTTAGCTGATGATGCTATATGGGGAATTTATGGTACCTTTAAGAGGTGGGGTTCATTTGGAGAAAGTCATCACTGGGGCTGGACATAAAGGCTATATAGTTCAGCCAATTCCTGCTCAGTTCCTGTTCTGAGCAGTGAGTGGATACAGATGTGTTGTGACCATGCCTTAACTGCACACTGCTCTTCTTCACCAAGATGGACTGTATTTCCCTGAACTAACATTCAGCGTAAGTACCTTTTCCATTAAGACGATTTTGATGGGTATTTTTTCAGAACAACAGACAGTAACTGAGACAGAAACCAGCAGTGAGAAGTTTGCCTTCACTGTGATAAGGTCACCACGTGCTACTCAGACCCGTGGAAATGGTTTTCAGGAAGAATGTGGAAGACTTGGGAACTCTGGGCTAGAAAATTCCAGGAATGCCATAGGCAAGCCTTAAAGGAGTATTCTGGTGGGCATGTTTAAGACACGAAAGAAGAGAAAAATACAGACGGTGGAGGCTAAGATCATGAAGTTTAAGAAGGGAACAAGGAACTAGGTAAGCAACCATTCAGCTTATATTCTGGCAAAGAATCTGGCAGCATTCTGCCTGTATCCTGAGAACTCAAGGCACATTAAATATAAAAATAATGGCTTCATTCCCTCAGCAGAAGAAATTTCAAGGAATTTCAAAACTGAGACTTGTCGTGGTCACTCTCATTGCTCTCATTCTGATCTACCATGAGCGAGACCAAAAGAGATGAATAAGAGTTAAAACCATAGCCTTTGCCCAGGAAAGGTGTGTGAGAAAGCTTCAAGTTGTCAACAGAGAGAGCATATACAACAAAGCAGCCCTAACTGAACACAATAGCACCATTAAAGAGAAATCCCCTGTTCCGCATTAGGACAGTAAGAAAGGTGTCCTGACGTGAGGATCTCACCCACCTAGGGCACAAGCTGAAAAATTACAAATTAGCTTGAAAGGAGAAGGCCTAAGATAGAATACTGAAGAGGTTTCCTACTCCTGGAACAGAATTGTCTAGGGAAGAATTGCATGCGGAGCAGCAAACAGAACTTGACACAAGTGTGCTCCAACGGGTCAGGCTGCATCCTGAGCTGGCAGCAGAACTTGAAAGTATGATCCACATGGTAGCAATTTTGGAGGCATGAAGGATGTAAGATTCAGGGATCATGGAGTATTGCCCACAAGTTTCAGAGAGCATCTGTGGCCAAATACTGTGTAACAGAGTATGAGTGTCTGTAAAAATACCCTGAAAGGGGTGTTTGCCAAGGACAGGTGTGTAGTAGGATTCTTCTTTGGGATGCCAGTTGACAAATAATGACATGGAAACTTCCTTTTAACTATGAAAGCTCGGCTGAAAGCTTAGGTTTGTTCCTCATTAGCTCTTAAGACTAAAATTAACCGATTTATACTAATCTACATTCTACCACATGGCATTACCTCTCTCTGTCTTGTTCCTCTTGTTTCCTCTCTGTCTATCTGGTATCTCCTCCATCCTTCTTCTGAGAGTCCTCTCTCTGGTTAGAAGTCCTGCCTAGTTATTGACCAGCTTTTTATTACACCAGTAGCAGCAATTCATTCTCACAATGTACAAATATCCCATAACACAGATGCTTGCATGAAGTGGATTTAGCCCAGGACTGGGGCTCTGAATGCTACTAACAGTAGAAAGAGAGAGGTACACAAGCTAACCTTTTTAGAACTGAGGCAATTCTTCTCTGAGTCCAAGATACTGGGCATGCAGCTACAGGCTTTTGCCTTGCTGACTTTGGGGTTTATTTTGGTCTGATTTTTCCTAGATTTTGCTGCCATCCCACCTCTTACAGAAATTAAAATGTACACTCTGTGCCATGGTGTGTTGGAAGTATGTGTTAAGTTTCATGCCCCGCTTCCTGTTCACCTTCTGCTTCCTGGCAAATAATACAAAGGAACTAGCCAGCCGTCTGCTTCTGCCACTATGCCAGTCTTAACTGTTTTCATGTCTTCATCACTATGATGGGAGAGTCCAGAGATGACCAGAGATAACTGGGAAAAGACAGTCTATCTGAAGATAGTGTTCTTCTCTATCTAAAAGGTGTTCAAGTAACATAGAGGCATATGTTTGTCCAACAGCTTATAATTAAGATTCATATGTTTCGCTATCTATGCTTAACCTCAAATAAAAAAGTTGCATAAATTGAGTTTTAGCTGATGATGGGCTTGTTGGAGAATTTAGAGAATAGAGGACTAGTGTCTTCAATTTTCTACAGTGGGGGGCCAGCTAAGCGAAGTATAGACAGGTCACTCAAAGGAAAGTTTTTATTTCCACCCATTATCCCTTGCCAGAATAGAACTTGGCCCTCAATAAATTTAATAAGAGGCCTGAGTCTCAGTTTACCCTGAAGCAATACCTAGTAGCAAGAAAGAACCACAAGCTTGGGACAACCCAACTCCCACCCAAGAGCAGGCCATTCAAAGGAAATGCCTGGCATTCCAAGCACTGTAGATAGAAACACCTGCCAGTGTACCTCACCAGGACACCCCTACACAAATATCAGACAATCAGGGGTCCTAAACCTCAGACACCCCTCATCCCCACATTTACCAATTAAAAAACCAATTCTAATTGAGCTCGGGGCTCTCCAGTTATTCCAATTTGTTGGATGCGCAGAGAGACGGAGTTTGCAAACTTGATTAAAATAAAGGCTCTTTGCTTTTACATATGGGACTCAGGTTCCTTGTTGGCCTTGAGGGGACTTCACAGATTTGGACATAACAATACGTATTTTCATATTGAGCATTTGTTCTAACACTAAACATACAGAATTTATTGAATATACCGATGAACATTTTCTTCCTTTCTTTATGCTCATTTTCCCCTATGAAGTGAATTATAGTTAATACACAAGCACCTTCCTGAAACAGAATGTGTTTTGAGCTTTTTAGTGACCTATATTTTTAAACTAAGTGGAATATTAGTGCTATTGAGGAAAAGTAATGGAAAGTGGCTTTCTCAGATTGCATCCAAGGGAGTACGAGAATAGATGAGAAAAAGGGCTATATAATTAGGTGATCAAAGAAAGTAATAACTTTCAGGAATACATATTGCAACAGTGTAGCTCCTCAAGTGATTCTGCCTATTATTAGCTTACTAAATCTACAAAATAACCCCATAACCGGAAAAATCTACGAACCATCCCCAAGTTACCGGAACTCTCTTGTGTTCATATGTGACTCTTAAATTCCAAATTTAGTAGCCTCGGTGCTATAATAGGGACTTGTTCTCTGCTTAGCACAATACCTGAAATATAAACAGAAATTTCTCATTCCTTTAACAACCCTGTGTTTTTGCTGAATGTCAACTTTGTGCCAGCTTCGTCTCTGAGGCAGACTTGGTTTTGCCTTCGGTGTAGCAACAAGAACTTGGGTTTATGGCTCCTGGGGGAAGCCTACATTTTCAAGATTTTCCACCTATGGCTTTTACACATGCATTTTAAGAATATCACGTTTTACTTTGCAAAACTAAAGCACACATGGCCATGCTGATATGTTGCTGCTGCCAATACACAGAAATTGCTCCTGCAATTCTCAGTGGGGTGCCATTTCATGCTGAGGTGATAATAGTTATCCTAGTAAATTTTATTTTAAGATTTGATGTTATGTGGTGCACAAGCTGTTCTCTAGAAAGGAACATGATTTTGTTCCTCTTTTTATTATTATTATTATTATAAAGCAGTGTGTCTGCATACACCACGACAAGAGAAATGTTACCGCATTCTTCCCTGAATTGTTCCCATCCCCTACCTCCACCCTTGCTTTCTATCCAAGCCTTGTCCTCTAGAAGCACAATGCTTGACTTTTTTTTTCACAACCTGCATTCCTAGAAAACTACTTCTAACTCAAAAGCAGACCTTACCAGTTACAACACATGCAATATAAATAATCTTGATTATCAGGCGCCATGGCCCAGGAACTAGCTCTCCATGCTTTGCGAATCTGTCCTCACAACAATCTTACTTACCTGCTTTAAACAGAAACAGTCTGAGGAGGCTCCGTCCCTGTTACAAGGACAGACAGGTATTGTGCAGCAGTGCTGCTAAGCAGTTCAGGCTCCCAAGCCAAAATTCCCAGCCACTAATGTAATAAGCTTCTCCAAGCAGTCACTCAAGAATTCCTGTTGTGTGCCCTGAAGGCAAGCCCTGGTTTGCATGCACATTCTCCCTGTTCTGTCATGTCCACGCTTCCATTCTTTCTGTTTCCATTGATTTTTGAGAGGTAGGGAAGCAAAACATTATACACAGATAAACTCCATGTGATATCTTCAATGCACAGAAGAAAATGCCCATATTCTGACAATCCTCATGCATCACTCTATTTCATAGGGTTTCTTTCTGTTGTAAAATATGGAGTCATCAGAGAAACTGTACATATAATACATCTGATCTTGTTTTCTCCATTCTAGAGCAGTAGCTCTCAACCTTCCTAACAGTGCAACCCTTTAATACAATCCTTCATGTTGTGGTGAACCCCAACCATGAAATCATTTTGTTGCTACTTCATAGCTATAATTTTGCTACTGTTAGGAACTGTAATACAAATACCTGATCTGTGACCCACAGGTTGAGAAATGCTGTTCTAGACGGGAAAACAGACTCTGCTTTATTTGGTATACAAGTCTCACTTCCCAAGAACCTGCAGCTCCTTTTTCAACGAGAGATTTTGATTACACAGAATATGAAAAGCAGCTGACACCCTTTTAATTCAGTAGAACTGCTGTGGTTTAAAGACAAGTCTTCTGGGCCCCTACCGCGTCCTGTAACCAGGCTGCAGGTGCAATGCACCTCTCTCTAGACTCTCCACTTCTCCTTAGTAACTTGACTGTTTACACAGATTAAATTACCCAGGCTAACAAAAGTCCAGGCAATCCAGCCAGCTTTGAATTAGGCATTAGGGACAAAGCCTCTCTGCAAAAGCTTGGCCATTTTTCCTATAAGCCAGAAGGTAGACTTCAAACCAGGCGTTTCAGCCTGGAGTCATAGCAAGTAGTCAGAAAATATAGAAAGATAGAGAGAGGCCTCACCACTTACTCTAAGTTGCTTTTAGCAATGACTTTCTGGAGAGCCATGCCGAGAGAGGGCTTGTCCGCCACATCTCTACCTTTTGGACAGGGCCTAAATCAAGGCAACTCACTATGAGCACAAATAATCCCTCAGGGAGGCTAGTCCAAGAACAAGACCTTAAGAGGCATGGCCAAATTCCCTAAATATTTTCAACTAGGACTCAACTCTCATTAGCATGTCAATAAGCTTAATAACAGCAGATAAAACTTGATGCCCTTTTTGTATTTGTATTAAAAAATAAACATTCCCCAGTAGTATTTTATCACTCATCTGACCAGTGCTTCAGATTTCTATTTCAAAATTTCTGCTATTGATAATCATTTTGTTCCAAGCAGTAGGAAGAAGTCCCTGGTGCAGATTAATAGCTGCACCTAGCATGCTGCCCAGAGAAGTGTTTCTTCCCAAGCACAGGATTGACTAAAAATGACAAAAGTATCCCAATGGCCATCTGGCAAGAGCAACAAACTCAGACCCATCCCCACAAGCAAATTCTCTCAGTATGTTAAGAGCAAGTGGCTGAGAACTACCTGCCCTCAGCACTTGTAATGTTGTGTGCTACCCAAGCCTCACAAATGTATACACGTTCATGGAGAGCCCTTGTGTTCAAGTACGGGGAGGGATATTTGAGAGCTACAATATAAACATGTGGTTTCCTTTAGTGTAAGCAGAAACTTGAAAGGTCTTTGAGGTACCTTCACTCAAAAAAACTCTGTATTCTGAGCATGATCAGTGCCTTGTGAATACCAGCATAGCCAAGAAAAAAATGTGACGGCAGAAATGTGTGATGATCCCAAAAGCAACAACGTACAGCGCTGTGAGCTTTCCTCCCAGTGACTGACACTGGACTCGGGAGAGGGTTGAGGGCCTGCACACAAATGTGAAGAATGCTTGATTGTGTTTCTTTTAAAACAGTATCTTGTTGGTAGTCCAGGCTGGTCTTGAACCAGCAACTCTTGCCTCTGCCTCCAAAGAGCTAAAAGGCAGGTGTGTGCCTCACGCAGTTCACGTCTCCTTCTCTAGAGTCCTAGCTCCAGTGGCTGACTCAGAGCGAGAGCATAGTACTCACTGTTCTTTCGCACTTGCTAACTCATGAGGCATTTCTTGAGGAGCTGCAGCTACTAAGCACAGAGTGAAGCACAATCTGTAAATCTTTCAACCTCTGCAGCCACGTTCTTCTATCAGCAAGACTATTTCCGAGACGTTTTTATTGTTCTACAAAGACAAAATGTAAGTAGATGCTGATGTTTTAACCACCACCCTCCCCCCAGCAGTAGCTATAAATGTCATGAGTCACTGCATGGAACAATATGCTTTGCATTCCTTTCTTCTAGCAAGCAAAAGCACGCAAACTTGATTGAAAATATGCCACTCATTTTTTGCCAGTAATACTGAAAATAAAAGTTACACAAAATTCTCTATTAAGAAAACATTGGAGCCGGGTGGTAGTGGCGCACGCCTTTAATCCCAGCACTCGGGAGGCAGAGGCAGGTGAATCTCTGTGAGTTCGCGGCCAGCCTGGTCTACAAGAGCTAGTTCCAGGACAGGAACCAAAAGCTACAGAGAAACCCTGTTTCGAAAAATCAAAAAAAAAAAAAAAAAAAAAACATTGGCAATGAAGGAACTAAATATTTAAAACTATATACATATATATATATGATGTAAACACCCAACTAAGTACCCATGCATATTTTTAATTAAGCAAATATATGGAGACTTACAGGAGAGATAGTTTGAATCTTCAGAAGATTAAAGAAAAGAAATAAAAATATTAAACACATAATGTTGCTGTAGTTTAATACATTAATTTTATATATGCATAAATATGTATATATCAATATAAATTTATATGTGCACATATACAACAACATAAATAAGCCTATTGTAGGCATTCTTTTTTTTTTTTTTTTTTTTTTTTTTTTTTTTGGTTTTTCGAGACAGGGTTTCTCTGTGGCTTTGGAGCCTGTCCTGGAACTAGCTCTGTAGACCAGGCTGGTCTCGAACTCACAGAGATTCGCCTGCCTCTGCCTCCCGAGTGCTGGGATTAAAGGCGTGCGCCACCATCGCCCGGCTATTGCAAGCATTCATATACTCAGAAACCACATAAGCCAAGTGTGACAGAGTTGAAATGCCTCAGCTCAAGGGGCACAAAAAGGTCACGTGACATGATCCTTCCTTTAGGCAGTTGAGTGCTTAAGCCTGGCAAGGGCCTGGCTGTCTATTCTACACCCGGAGCTCTCTGTAGAAGGAAGCTCCATATAGGAATTCTGTATAGGCTACAGTCCATTATGCTTGTAACAGGCTCCCAGGTGCCTTTCTTGAGAATGCCTCATTTCCCAGATCTTGGTCTGGCAGGATTCCACTGGCATCTATATACAGTGTGGCATGGCAGCTAGAGGATTTAGCTTCAGACGGAAATTCAGAGTTCAGTGGGTGCAGGTGTATATGAGAAGATGACATTAATTTTTGGAAGCACGCCGTCACCACAGACCAGACATTCATTTTCAAAGCTCTGACCTACCTGTAGGCAAATGCTTAAGAAGGGTGAGACTCGATTTCTGTACCGAGGCCACACGAATCCCTTCATCTGTATCCAGCAGCCTATGTTACCATTAGTTCTCCATGCTTCGCGAGCTTCATAATTTCCTATTCCAACAGTCACATGATCCTGTCCTATTTCTTATTCACTCAGGAAACTTCTCTTCAAAGATTGGCAATCTAAAAATGCAAATCTGGGCTAAGATGCTGAGAAAAAGAATAAGCTTTAGCACTAACTTTTAGCACTAGAAGCATTCACTGTTTTGCTAAGGATTATACATACTAAGTAAGTTTGTGGGGAAAAAAAGTAGTAATAGCAGCCTGAGTGTCACACGTATTCTGAAATCTGACTCTGTACAAACATAAAGCCTAATACTGATTTGGATTTTCAGAAAGTTTCTAAGTACTAGATTATAATAACAGGTTAATGGAAATCCTACTCATTGGCAAAGTACACCAAGAACTATTATCCAATGGCAAAACAGAACAAGTGTTACATTTGAGAAGCCTACACCTGCAGTCTTCGCTTTTGAACTTAAATGGCAACAAAGTTTTACATCGTCGTGGAGCATCTCAGAGCTGGCGCACAATGTAGAAGGAGTGCAGCGGTGGAGTCTGGTAAACCAAACTGCAAAGATTATTTAAATAAACACGCCTCTTGCCAAGATGCAATAAACTGCATCAAAGAGGGAGCCATCTGAAAGCAGGCAACGGGTCTGTGCGGTAGAAAATCGGAGAGCTTTCTTTCAGAGGCGGCCTTAAGTCTCAAGAGCACAAAGAGCTGAATTTTAGCCAATTTTCTGACTGAATTTTTTTGCTGTCACTGTTGATGAGCTTGCTTTTGATTCTGCGATTGTTTCTAATGTCTTCCAAAAAGAAGGAATGACACTCTTGTATTCAAAATTGTGTCTCACGTGATGGGTAATTATGAACACAAAGCCTTTTTATCTTTAAAAGATAGACAGTCCTTTAAGATACTATTATCTTCTATAACAAAATGAGGTGGTATAAGAAGAAAATCAGGATTATAAACGACAGCTTTTAAAAGTAGGAAATACACAGCATGAGTAGATGTTGTCTGCAGATATTTCTTACAATATCTTAAACTAAGTCAAAAAAAAAGCATTTTTAAATCCCCTCTACAAAGCCCTAAAATTGAAAATGAAGCTTCCACTGCAGCTAATTAGAAATTCCCATAGTTCAGTGGTCACATCATATGTATTTATTAGTTTTAAGTTTGTATGGTTTTGTGTGTGTGTGGTGTGTGTGTGTGTGTGTGTGTGTGTGTGTGTGAGAGAGAGAGAGAGAGAGAGAGAGAGAGAGAGAGAGAGAGAGAGAGAGAGTTATGTTTGAAAATGGGGGAAGTAGTTATCATCTAGTACAATGTTAGTAGTTTGAAAAATAGAGAAAGTAAATATATTTTTACTTAGAGGTTAAGAGCACTGACTGCTCTTCCAGAGGTCCTGAGTTCAATTCCCAGCAACCACATGGTGGCTCACAACCATCTGTAATGATACCTGGTGCCCTCTCCTGGCCTGCAGGTATACATGCAGGCAGAACGCTGTATACATAATTAATAAATAAATCTTTAAATAAAATAAAATAAAATTTTAATTATCATACAGATTATCTTGTTTCATCATGATTATGGAATTTTTCAGACAGAATTCGTTCCACTGATTCTGCTCCTCCAGCTTCTCTTGAATACCTAGCAGCATCCACTCTGCCCTTCCAGTGCCCCATAGCTTCCCATGTGTCACTGTCCTCCTCCCTTCCTAAACGCCTCTACAGTCCATATTCATACACACCCCCACTTTTTCACACAGCTGAGGAAAGCTGCATATGAGAAAGACTATATGATTTTTGTCTCGGGTAACTCATTTTATATAATATTTTATAAACCCATTCATTTTCCTGAAATTTGCAATATTTCATGTTTTACAGGTGAAAATAAAGTTCTGTGCATTTAAATACACATCCATATGGCCACACACGTGTGTATGTATGTAAATTTTTTTCGGTATTCACCTATTTATGGGCACAGAGCCTGGTTCCATTGTCTTGTTATTGTGAAAACAGATACGATAAACATGGACGTGCCAGTGACTCTGAGGTTGGATATAGACCCCTTTGGATGTATGCTCAGAGCAGTAAAGCTGGGAGACAGGAAGTTCTAGTTTGCTTTTGGAGAAGCATTCACGATTCCATGATGGTTATGCTGTTTTACGTTCACACCAAGAACATACGGAATTCCCCTTTTCCCATCCTCACCAAATGGTTTTGTTGTTTGTCTTGATGACATCCGTTCTGATTGGAATGAGATGGAATTTTAAAGTTGTTTTAAAATTTGTATTTCCTGATGGTTAAGGATGCCGAACATCTAAAAAAAAAATACTTATTGGCCATTTTCATTTCTACTTTTGAGGACAGTCTGATAATTTCAATAGCAGATTTGTTAGTTGGCAGTCTAAATTTAAGGGTTATTTAATTTGTAGAATTCTTTATATAGTCTTAGGTATCATATCGGGTGATGAATAGTTGGCACAAACTGTATGCCATCCTGAGGCTGTCTGCTCACTTTGCTAGTAGTTGACTTTGTTTTATTACCACCACCACCCCATCTTTGTTCTAAATCAATCTAAGGTATCACCTATTTTAGCCACACTGTTTTATGTATCACTAAAAGTGAACAAATAATGCTGCCAATCAAAGTATGACACACTGCTTTCTTACTTTAAGAATGTTTCCTTGTAGACGGAGAGATGACTCCACACTTAAGAATACTGGATACTCTTCCAGAGGACCCTGGTTCAAACCTCAGAGCCCAAGTCTTGACTCACAACTATCTGTACCTCCTGTTCCTGGGAATCAAATGCCTTCTTCTGGCATCCATGGGCACCAGGCATGCGTGCAGTGCCGAGACATTACATGCATGCAGAACACCCATACACATAAAGTAAATTTTTAATTCAAAAACAGTGTACCTTTGATTCCAGAGATGTTCAAATGTGAAAAATACCCATTACGACACTTTTCCCATGTGACTTGTCAGCAAGCTTTAAATTCTCACTCTGAGCTATTTTTTAAAATAAGGTTATAATTCTAAAAAGCCCTTTTCACATGCTAGCAGATTAAACTATTAACTGTCATTAAGATGCATTAATCAATTAGCAGTAGTTAAAACTGTAAGGACTATGAATTTATGAGAGAGTCACAGCAAAGAGAAAAGAGAAATGGTGAATAAAGAGATAGAAAGCAAAGGAAGATGCTGATTCAGCTCTTCAAGCCACCATGGTGAGGGTCTCCTGGCCCACTAGAAGGGAGAACTGGGGAGCCTGAGCAGCAATGTGTTAAAAGCAGAGAGAAAAATCAGAAGTGCGCAGGGCTAAAAGCAGGCTTTCAGTTTTACCTATATCCTATCTGGGAGCCAAATTAGAGACTGATGGCACAGAGGGTCTACCCCTAAAGAAACCATGCCTATATTTTTTATTTAAAAATTTTGGTTCATTTTGCATAATAACCACGATTCCCCTTCTCTCTTCTCCCACTTCCCTCCATCTCACCCCACTTCCACCCCATCCCCCATCTACTCCTCAGGAAGGGTAAGGCCTTCCAGGGGTAGTCAACAAAGCCTGGCACTCAACTCATGCCTATTAAGGCCTCTGAGACTTTGTAGTGATAACTGTAGGTGAGCATTTGACTGCACAACAGCACAGTGCTAGCAGGTAAGTACCCTAACTCTTCCCAAGACTCAAACAAGTTAGTACCTCATGAACTCTAATTCGTACTTGATGATCTGTGACCCCTCTTTGATATAGATATGAATAATTTGTATTAGTATAGATTTCGCTTTATTGATAGAGATTTAAGGTCAATTTTGTTATATGTATATGCATATTTCTGCTATTAAGATATTGTGATTATGTAGTTCACTTAAAATGTAAGCTTGTTAATAGATAATCATAATAGCCAAGTTTGTAGTCATGTTAGTTAAGATTTTCTAGATGTGCATAGATATATCTTAGATAGGCATTCTTCATATCTTTCAAAGATTATAGAATATGACATTTTAAATATTTTAATAACTTAGGACTTTTCATGACAATGAGACACTCTGCTCCTGGCAGCACCAATCTACTTCAAGAAGAAGATGGGCATCGAAGAGGATCCTTATGGAGTTTGATAGCCATTTGGGCAAGAAACTGCTCTTGTCTGGACTATTGCATAAACTGGACACAAAGAACCCGCAGAGAGAGGACTACTGAACTTGCCTAAAGGTGAGATGATCTTTTGGGGTTCCTGATTCATGAAAGAATCTGTGAGACATTCTGCAGGACACAACAGATAGTGACTGAACTGACTTTGAAATGTCCTGCTTCATGGAAATGTCTGCTGGAAACTATGGGCCTGTAGGCCGAAGATAGATGCCCCAACAGTACAGAGGAACTTTGGGTGACTGTCCAGGCAGCGAGATGTCTCTGTCATTTCTAGAGTTTTGGATTTCTTGTTTGCTTGGGTAATATTATATTCTTCTGGAGTCTTTGATAAACTTGAAGAATGGTTAGTTATAGTTTTCCATTGTTATGATAAAAGATAGGGTAGATATAAATATTGTAATGGTAATTCTTGCTTAATAACTGTTTTGTTATATGATATTTTGCTATGTTAAAGTTAAAGCCTTCCTTTTTTTGTTTAAACAGAAAAAGGGGAAGTGATGGAGGAAGGTCATTGGTTAATTAAATAAAGAAGCTGCTTGCCCTGATAGGTTAAAACAGGAGGGAGGAGTAAACAGAGCAGAATGCTGGGAGGAAGAGGAAGTGAGGTCAGACTCCACAGCTCTGCTCTCGGGAGCAGATGCCTCAGAGAGACGCCATGCTCCCCTCTCCTGGGAAGATACACTCCCGGTAAGACCGGTGCTCACTAAGACCGGAGCTCACAGATTATTAGAGATGGGTTGATCGGGATATCAGAATTAGCCAGTAAGGGCTAGAGCTAAAGGGCCAAGCGGTGATTAAATGAACACAGTGTCCGTGTAATTATTTTGGGCAAAGCTAGCCGGAGGCGGCCGGAGTGGCGGAAAGCAGCCCACGGCTCCTATTACTACACCTCTTTTCTAATCGAAGCTACAGAAAGACACTGTCTATATGACAGTAAGTTATAGTATTCCCTTCAGGTACTAAGAGAGTCTACAAGGCACACAGGTCAAACACTGAGAGTCTTACATAGCCACACCACTGGCTTCCTGCAAGACATCTACAACTATTTAACTTTACCTTGCAGGATATAACCACTGACACCTCTTGTAATAACAGTAAAGTTGTCAGTTCATGAGAAAGGGACTACATTAAAATATGACATATGGGGTTAGGGGGATGGCTCTAAGGTGACAGGCACTGGCTTCTGACCTGGCTTTGATTGTCAGCACCGTCATGGTGGCTCACAACCATTTAACTCAGGGTCCAGAAATTCCAGTGCCCTTTTCTAGCCTCCACCAGCACCAGGCATGTAAGTGGTGCACTGACATCCTTACAAGTAAATGATATGCACATAAAATAAAAGGCACATACAATAAACAATTAAAAATAAAATGTGACTTGTACTTTGGGACCTGGAAAAGGAAAAAAATCAATAACACATAATAGGTCTTTGAAAAAATCCTCGTTGGTGAATGTCTGTTGAGCCAATGCTTCAGGAACATAAAAAGCACTTTCTCTACACAAATGTTTGGAATTTGAACACTGCTCTTATTGGTTGCTTTTCAGCTTGACATAAGCAAGAGTTATCTGGCAAGAAGGAACTGTAATTAGGACAGCCTCCATCAGATTGTCCTGTAGGCAAGTCTGTTGGGGGCATTTTCATGTGGGAGGGCCCTGCCCATCACAGGTAGTGACAACTTTAGGCACTTGGGTTCTGGGTTGTATAAGAAAGCAGGTTGAGCAAACCGTAAGTGCCCATGTCGGTAAACAGCATTCTTCCATGACCTCTGTTTTGCTTTCCCCCCTCCAGGTTCCCCCCTTAAGTTCCTTCCCTTCATGATGGACTGTGACCAGGATGTATAAGACAAGACCTTTCCTCCCCAAGATGTGTTTTTGGTTCTGGTCCTCATCAAAGCAGCAGAAAGCAAACTAGGAAATATCTGAAAGTGTAAGGTGCTGGCGGCTCAGTTTCCTCGTTCAGGCAGTCCTGCTGATGGCAAGACACAACAGGACGACCTTGATGTGAATACTGTCCTCACGTGGATAGACTGGTGTTGCACACTTTCTCCTTCTCCTAAACCAACAAACTCTGGGAACTACAGACGTTTCAGTACAGATGCATCAATTCTGGCACTATTGGTCCAGTTGTGTGTGAGGGGGAAGAGCAATGACTGCCTTGTGGTCAGAAGCAAAGTCCACTGTCAGGGCATCAGGAGCTGCACTTACTTTGCCTGCCAGACTCTTCAAAGCGACTCCATTAAAGACCTGTACCCGTGTCTTGTGGTCCATGTCCTAACACCTATTATCCTAGGAATCTGACAACTGTGTGTCAGAGCATCTGAAAAACACCATATTGACTTATTTTCAGAATAGCTGTACACTTCTGGTTTTTCCAGAACTAGTTCAAGCTGGGTTGTAAACAGAGAAACTTTTCATTTTAGTCAAGAGATAAAAATTGCTATGTCTTCAGCCTCTGACACTGGCCCTTCTGAGCACTTCACACTAGGGATGCTAGGAAACCTGCCGCAGTCTGTAATGCTGCCCCTCAGAGTATTGCTCGCTGGGGAGCCTGCTGTAGCCTCTGAAGCTGTCCCTTAGAGCACTGCATGCCCGGGGACATGCTAAAGGTTCCTCTACTTCCCAGACTTCACTAACATCCTGTAAAATCAGACAGAGTGCCACAACAATGCATTTTATCAACAAAATCTTTTTTGTTTGTTTATTTTTTTTAGTTGTTGCAAAAAAAATTCCCATTTCCCTCCCCCTCCTTGCACACATCGCCCTCTCTTCCACTCCCCTCCCCCCCTCCCCCTCCCCCCACTCCATTCCCCCTCCCTCTCGAGAATGAAGAGCAGGCCAGATTCCCTGTCCTGCAGGAAGTCCAAGGTCCTCCCACTTCTATCCAGGACCAGGAAGGTGAGCATCCAAACAGGCTAGGCTCCCACAAAGCCAGTTCATGTATTAGGATAGAAACCCAGTGCCATTGTCCTTGGCTTCTCATCAGCCTTCATTGTCCGCCAGGTTCAGAAAATCCGGTTTCATCCCATGCTTATTCAGTCCCAGTCCCACTGGCCTTGGTGAGCTCCCAATAGGTCAGTTCCACTGTCACAGTGGGTGGGTGCACCCCTCGTGGTCCTGACTTCCTTGCTCATGTTCTCCCTCCTTCTGCTCCTCATTTGGATCTTAAGAGCTCAGTCCGGTGCTCCAATTTGGGTCTCTGTCTCTATCTCGATCCATCGCCAGATGAAAGTTCTATGGTGATATGCAAGATATTCATCAGTATGGCTATACGATAGGGTCATTTCAGGTTCCCTCTCCTCAGTTGCTCAAGGTACTAGCTGGGGACACACAAAGGATAAGGAAGCAGAGAGGGAAATCAGAGAAGCATCACCTTTCACGATAGCCACAAATAGCATAAAATATCTTGGGGTAACTCTAACCAAGGATGAAGGATCTATTTGACAAGAACTCCAAGTCCTTGAAGAAAGAAATTGAGGAGGATACCAGAAAATGGAAGGATCTCCCTTGCTCTTGTATTGGGAGGATCAACATAGTAAAAATGGCAATTCTACCAAGGGCAATTTATAGATTCAATCCAATCCCCATTAAACAAAATCTTAAGAAACAGGATGAGATTTGGAGCCAACCTGAGACATGGCCATGGCATCACTTGAAAAGGGCCCTCATACAGGTTTTCTCATAAACTCCCCACAGGGGTCTTCACACAGATAACACGGTGCGGGATTGGCCAGCACTGTGTTGAATCTCAGATGAAAACATGTAATTACCTCAGAGGTGTCGCCGAATGTCTTAACTAGTTTTATGAAATATATTCACAGCTATTTAAAAGCTGTTGTCCCAAAAGGCTTGAGTGTTTGTACCTGTTCTTTAGTGTAATGTTATCAGAACTGGGACCTTAAGAGATGTAGATGAGGGGGAAAGCCCAGGTCACTGTACTGTGCAGACAGACTTGACCTGTGACTTTGTAAGCAGTGTCCCCTCCCCCAATCGCAGTCCAGCAAGAGGTGACTGGCCATGAGGCTCCATGGACAAACCATGACTTGAGAATTTCAAGCCCTAAAATTGAATGTTAAATGAAAAGATGGTTATCTTTTTTTCATAAGTAGGCTGCCTCAAAAATGCTAGGGTAGTTATGAAAACTGAACTGATAGAGCCATGTAATAGACCCCCCCCCTTTTTTTTCTGTGTGTTATTTTTAGGTGAGCACTCCGAGTTTCAAGCACATAGCAGCCACTGAGGAGAAATTTCCATTCAGATGGGCTTTATAATTTTTCTCAAAATAAAGTTTATTTATATAGAAGGCATACATAAAACATGCGTATGATTCCACAGTATCACTCACTGACATATCCACCTTTACTTCGCAGTTTATGTAGACAGAATTTAAATGAAGTTTCTTGAGATAACAGTTACCCTGAAATGTTTCATTTGAATGTGTGTAAAAATAGTTTCTATGTGTATTTTTTTTTTTTGCAGTGAAACAAAATTGTCCTTAATACTGCACCACCATGACCATGAAGAAGCTAACTTCCATTGATTTCTATTGTTGCCCTTATGACTAGCTTCCGGGGTTTACAAGGGAAAAGCTCAGATGGGAATATTTGCTTAAACACCTTTCTAGAGGTGTCATAATGGAAGGTGATGATTTATTCACACATCACGTGTGTGCGCGTGCGTGCGTGCGTGTGTGTGTGTGTGCGTGGGCGTGCGTGCGTGCGTGTGTGTGCGTGTGTGTGTGCGTGCGTGTGTGTGTGTGCATGCGTGCGTGTGTGTGTATGTGTGTGTGTGTGCGTGCGAGCACCTGCATTATAGGAGAAAGCATTTGTGCTCTGCAATAGAGAGAGTGAGTAATACTGAAAGGTCTTCACCCACAGATGACGTCACCGTGAGATTAACATCTCAACCTAGTCTTCCATCCTTCAACACTTCCTTTCACAAAACGGAAATAAGCAATCATAGACTTTGCATCTAAACCTTTATTAATTGTATCATATAAGAGGTTCGCTATTAACCCAACTCTATGGTTACAACTGGATTCGGGAAAGTGTATATACATTTATATGTGTGTATGTATATACATGTGTGTATATGTGTGTGTTTGGAGCTTACGATGATCGTTTCCATGTGGACTGTTGTATGTTAGTTGACATGGACAGACCTGGTCCACCATGGGCAGCACCATCTCCCAGGCATGCATGCATTTGTTTATTCTGTTCTTGACTCTGGATGCTATGCAACTAGCTGCTTCAAGTTTCTGCCTGGATGGACTGTATCCTGGAGCTGGAAACTGAATAAATCCTTTCTCCCTCGAGGTTCATTTAAATTCCCTTGGGGAAGTTTATCACAGCAGCATAAAGAAACAACCACAGAAATCATTACACAAATGAGAGGAAAGTGACTGAGAGTAATTATATGATGGGTATTTAGTTTAACATAATCTTTAAATATTTCTTCACGGTGCACAATTTTTAGACATATTTCAGAATGCTAATGTGCAATGGTTATATTCTATGTTTATGCAATTGAGTAGAAGGAAGCATCCTAATCTGGAATTAGTCAGATTCTGAAATGTTTTACCACTGAAATGATGCCCAAAATTTGGATACACCTGACTTCATGTGACAAGTCATAATCAAAATGCAAGTACATTAAAATATTTTACAAAATTATCTGTAAATCATGTATATTATACACACACATATGTGTGTATGTGTGTGTATATATATATATATATATACATATATATATATATATATGTGAAGATTAAATTGATTTTTCTGTTTGGACTCAGATACCAGCCCCAGGATTTATATTATTCTGTATTTTTAAATGTTTAAAATCAAGTCTCACATTCAAAGCATTTTGGTCCCAAGCATTCCAGATGAGAGAGACTTGATCTTTGCCAACTAAGAAAACTAAGGACTTAGAGCTTAGAGATGGCTATAGAAAGGAAGAAATGGATTTGCTATTTAATTTTAACTTGATTCCCTTCACTTCAGCAACAGTTTGCCCCAAAAGAAATACAATTTAATTATATGCAATTTTTATTAAAGCAAACATCAGTAAAAGGAATGTTAATCCCCTTTCTTATTAAACTCTCCTTTAACATAAGCTCTCCTCTTACATGTCATTCATGAATGCAATATTCTATTCAGAGCTAAAGCATTAGTAGGAATTATTTCATTAAAATATTAGGTATATATTTGCTTTTCGAAGAGTGTACCTTTCTTCCAAAGCTTTATTGTTTCCTTTTCAAAACAGAGGTGAACAATATTTACTAAAATTATGCAAGGATATTATATTATTTTCAGTTACCTAAGAGAAGCTTAAATAATAATTCTTTTCCTGAAAACATCATTCATAAACACTGATTTTTTTTTAAATTTTATAACCAAGGACTCTCACAATTTTGAATCTGTGTTGGTGTAACAGCATGCCCTGTAAGGTCCCCATCACATCTGTGTAAAGAAAATGACTCTGAGAGCCTGAGACATAGGTACACAATAGCGGAAAGACTGGCCTTGCTTCTTTCTTCTAAGACAATTACTGAAAAACAGCAATTGCTCCAATTGAACTAATTTTGCTTCCCAGGAAATTCTCTTCATAATCATGATTTGTCTCATCTCCGGTCTTTTCGGGCCAAGTAAAATAAATCAAACCAAAGTCAAATACTTTCTAGTATTCTAACAACAGATGTGACTGTCCAAGTACAAAAGGCAAATCAATTCTACCTTAAATCTGAAGAAAAAATATGATGGCCAAACAAACTTAACTTACAGTTCCTAATTAAAGGAATCTTTAGGGTGTGTTTTTCTAAAAATAATATGAGTCTTCGTTTCACTATGCAAATGAACAGTGTGTTTAAGACAGACCAAGCACACAATCTCTACATTCAACCCAGCAGCTATCATCTGTCGCATCCACCCTCAACCAGCAAGGAAAACGCAACACCCGGAGCTCTTCTTGCAGCAGTTTTCAGGACTTTATTTACAGCAATCTATCTCCTTCTCCTTCTCTTTCTCTCGCTCTCTCTATGGGCAAACCTCTCCCAGCCCTTAAGTAGGCATGGGCTGCCAACCCCGAACTGCCAGGTGGGCACTGCCCATAGGTTCACGCATATGCAGGCAGCTGATAATCATTGCGTGATCATAGCATAGGTCAGGTCTTAGCCATCTCAGGAGTTGATTATACATCTCCATCAGGTGTGACACCACGCAGCTCACTACAATCATCAAGTGATACCTTATTATAGTTCTAATCCTGTGACCCCTTTTCCCCAACCTTTCCAACCCAACTTATCTATGCTCATAAAATTCCTTCTTACAGGGTTTGCCACTTTCCCCACAGTCAGAGGGCGGGGCAATGTCAAGAAGACCAGAGCCAGGGCACCTGGGGATTTGTCTTCCCAGCTCCCAGTGTCTGCAAAACCAAGGAAAACTCCTTTCCTCAGTAAATCTCGAAGCTGTCACAGTTCCTGCAAATTCATATGAAGATGAGGCAGACAATTACTGCGAAATCTAGTTTGCTAATCAAAGAGTTTCTCTTTGAAGCTTGGATCAAGGAAAACAGCGCTGCAGAGTTCATTAGAGCCCTGGGCTGGGAGTACCCTGCCTTCTCGAACATCTTCCTCTGGCTCACTGTTTATTGTTTTTGATGTTTTCTCCCATGCTTTTTAAAAATAGTCTATTTTCCTTTTTCCTTCCATTGTCCTTTCTTGGGTTGGGCTACATTTACGAAATAAAAATAAAAATGGAAGAAGAAAAGTAAGAGATACTGATGCCTTCTGTACTAGACTTACTTGGAAATAAATTCTATTTTCACCTAAATTGTAGCATGTATCAACTTTTTGTTTTTGTTTTGTGCATAATATGGCACAGGTCTTTTCTCTTGTCTAAAACAATTAGGTGCTACTCTTACTACCAGAACTATCTACGTATTGATGCAAACGCCTTTGTCACTACGCTTGTCTCACAACACACATGAGATAAGTTTGTTGTTGTTTCAGGGCATGGATAAGACACTGAAATTCAGGGAGGTTATAACTTGATGAAGGATAAAGGGTGGATGCAGAACAGAGTAACTACAGAGTCACAAAGCAAGCTCTCGGTGAAGTTATACCCACAGTTTATATTTCCTACAATGACATTCATCTCCACGCTTATTTGTTGACAAATTCAACAAGTACTTACTGAATGCTCATATCCCTTTCTCAGTTTTCAGAATTAACAAAAGTGAGTGATTCTGAGCTGAAAGCAGGGAGTGTGACAGGCCTAATCTGCCAAGTCTGTAACTCAAACCTAAATGTCTAAGAAAATCGCTCACTCAGACTAGTCAGGACACAGAAGGTCAAATTTATCTTTTTACTATTAATTTGGAAATGTTTCTCATGCCAAGGAAAACACACTCACATTTAAAGAACACATAAAATTCACAAAACCCACTTAACTCCCTATTGCCCACTCAATGAAGTGAGAGAAAATGATAACAACACTTACGTAACTACAACTTACCTGTTTTAGGACAATGGATACACACGTGGGAAAACTACCTGCTAATCTAAGGAAATTTCAGTCAGTAGAGCGTGAGACAATCTGAGTCATGCTTTTGTGTCTCATGTTGAATGCCATATGTAAAGGGGGTTTTTCTTTCCCACCTGCCAGTTCCCAAATAAAGACTCAGAAGCTTAATATCAATTATAATTAGCCAGTGACTCGGGCAAATTACTGACAAGTTTCACAATTAAATTAACCCATTTTTATTAATCTGAGTATCGACACATGGCTGTGGCTTACTAGTAATGTTCTGGCATCTTACTCCTTCGGCAGCTACATGTGTCTCCCTGACTCTGCCTTCTTTCTCTCTATAACTCTGTTTGGATTTCCCACCTTGCTATATTCTGCCCTGCCATAAGCCAAAACAACTTTATTAATCAACCAATAAAAGTAACACCTATTTGCAGCATACAGAAGGACATCCCACGTCACTATGAGGGAAAACCGGTCTTTTATTACTTATTATATACGCTTTGCCCTGATTCCTGTGACAGTTCCAGATCGCCTGTGATCTAGCTGGGCGGGATCTGCCAAGGCTGCCACCTTTACTGTAGATATCCCTGACATCCTCCTACCTGGGTAATTCCCCGTAAGGAAGAGAGTACAAGCAGTTTGGAAGATTGTTTTTTATTACAACTTCTACATCATTGAATAAAATGGATCTATTTAAATTATTTATTTCACCTTGATTTAACTTTGGTATAGATTGTATATACAAAAAATTCATCCCTTTATTTTCAGTTTTTCCAATTAGGTGGAATATAGATTTTTAAGGTATGTCCTTATGATCCTCTGAATTTCCTCAATGTCTGTTAGAATGTCTTCCTTTTTACCTCTAATTTTGGTAATTTTTATCTTTTTCTTCCTTTGGTTAATAATTTGGCTAATAGTTTGTCAATCTGTTTAACTTTTCACAGAATGAATTCTTTGTTTCATTGATTATTCATACTTTGATTACAACTTAATTAATTTAAGCCCCAAGGTTGATTGTTTCTGCCTGTCTACTCTTTTCAGATGTCATTTGTTCTTATTTTTCTAAATCTTTCAAACACATCAATTAAATTAGTAAGAGGAGATCTCTCTAGGTTTCATTTTGGTTTTGTTCATTTGTTTGTTTGTTTGTTTTGATGTGAGCACTTATTATATTTAAGGATTACTCAATAAGATGGAACCATACCTGACACCATCAGTTGAGATCAAGAATCAGAAATTAGATAGCCATGGGCCTGAGAGAAAAACCAACTACTAGTATTCTGCTAAATCACAATAATACAACTTCTACTGAAAAATTTGCTATACCCATAGGTAAGTACACCACTCACCCCTCATGGGAGAAGTTTCTTGTAAAAGATCGTAACTAATACAGGAGCCTACATATGATCAACACGCAGAGGATAAGAGACTTTGGAATGGTCAACCCTAAATGGTTCTATCTATGTCACATTTCTCCCCTCAAGGCCCAGATAGCTGTGTGAAAGAGAGGGCAGAGATCTTGTAAGACCCAAGGCTGGTGGATGAGTTTAAGGAAACAGCATTTTTCAGACACAACAGGGCAGACAGACACATGATCTCACAGAAACTTTGACAGTATAACCAAGACATACACAGGATCAAGCAAGACAAGATGTACCTAGCAGATACCCACAGAACATTGAACCCCAACACTAAAGAATAGGCATCCTCCTCACCAGCACATGAAACATTCTCCACTATAGATCATATTTGAGACACAAAAATGAGTCTTAATGTATTCGGAAAAATTATTTTTGTATTTTCCATGACCATAATGTAATAAAGTTATTTATCAACACCAAGAGAAATTACACAAAGCACACAAATTCGTGGAGAATAAACATCACATTATTGAATGATAGATATGTATCCTAGTTTGCTCTCTATTACTTGATGAACATTATGACCAAAACCAATGTGAGTGGAAAGGGTTTATTAATGTTTACAGTTTACAGTCCATCATGAAAGGAAGTCAGAGTAGGAACCTGGAGACCAGTCCTGGAAACAGGAACTGAAGCAGAAGCCAGAGATGAACACTGATCATTGACTTCTCATTTTCCTTTCCTATAACACAAGCTCATAACCAGGGTTGTGGCACTGCCCACAGTGGGCCAGGAATTCCCACATCAATCATTAATCAATAAACTGTCCCATAATTTTACTTCAGGCCAATCTGATGCAGGCAGTTCCTCAAATGAGATTCCATCTTCCTAGATGACTCTAGCCACAGGGGCTACAGAATAAGTCATTATGCAAATTCAAAATTTCCAATATTTGAATAAAATGAAGATATAACTTATTAATCTATGGAACACAATGAAAACAGCCGTAAGAGGAAATTTATACTGAAATCTTAAATAAAAAATTTAATGGTGAACGTTACAGACTTGGAAAAATAAGAATAAACTAAAACAAGAGTAGTTGATTGTAAGAAATTACTAAGGTCAGAGCAAATATTAATAAAATAGAAACAAAAATGTAAAGATTTAATGCAGAGTCAGTTCATTGATAAAATAAATAAGATTGACAAGCTTTTTGTCAAATTTACCAGAAGAAAGAGGTGAAATTAATTAGAGATGAAGAGGGCCATAACACATATCACTGAAATTCAGAAAATCAGACAGATGTAGCTTATATTCCACCAAATCTGAAAAAGTCTGAAAGAGATGAATTTCTAGATTCGTATTTCCTACCAAGATTAACACAAATGAAATAAAATCATCCAAACAAACTAAGAACAAACAAAAATATTGAAGCAATAGTACAGATTTTCCCAACCAAAACCAAAAGGTTCTCAGCCTTTAAAAAAAATTTTTAAAAACCGTGTATAGCACCATGTCCTTATGGCCCAGAAGACAGAGAAGATAAAGTGCAGGATCTGAAGAGGGAGACGAGGAGTGAACACTGTCATGTAAGCACACGGCAGCTATGGAAATCATGCACTCGTTGATGAACCTACTTACTAGCCCATGTCCTACACAGTTTGGGCCTGCCCAATAGTCTGCACTGGATGACATTTAAATTAACAATGGGCAACCAACATAGACTAGGAGACAGGGAAGGACAGTGTCCAGTTGTGCATCCACTAGTGAGTCCACCATGCTCCAAGGAGAGTTCCAAAATACAGGCAGCCCAAATTAAACTCTGTGGAACACAAAGCAAAAGAAATAGTTAAGAATGTGAAATATGCGTTGTAGGGAAGAGAGGTGGGTCAAAGTTTATTAACAAAAAAATGAAAAAGAATGTTTCAACTTTTCTAACTTAACTGTGTATTCATTTCCAATGTGGCTCATACTATAAAATTCCTAGGTAGAAACAAAAAATGTTTCAGATCAGCAGAGAAACAAAACAGCAATAAGCTCTTCGGTATGTCTGTAATCACACCAGGGAGAATTAACAGTCTCATTAGGGGGAAAGGGCAACCTAGGATAAACACCAGAGAAGAATTTGTAATGAAAACACGGGGTCATGTACAAACAAGGACCACTAGAAAGATTTACGGGACGCCCATGGCCAGAACACTCAGCAGACATGGCAAAAGGCTCCCAAGTCCCTCAGGAAGTAAATCCCTCGTATCTCCTGGAAACTGCCAGCTCACTTCTCACACACAATACCTGTTTGCCACAAGTTCGCATCCCAAGCAACCGCTATGCTATTTTCATTTGCTTCCATCCTAACTTTTTATTCTGTTTGTAAAGACCCTGTGTTACGAGCGCCCAGTTGAATGCTTTCTTCAGGGACACTGGTTACCTGACTGATCTTGTAGTTCCCAGAATTGGATGCCTTCATAACACAGCTGCATTTACTGTCAGGAGCTGCTGCCTACCCCCACCGCAAGGCTGGTGAACTGCAGAATGCAAGAAGCAATCTCCCACAATAGGGGTGTGTGTGTGTGTGTGTGTGTGTGTGTGTGTGTGTGTGTGTGTGTGT
>NC_022029.1:12137791-12155180 GCF_000317375.1 Microtus ochrogaster
GTGTGTGTGTGTGTGTGTGTGTGTGTGTGTGTGTGTGTGTGTGACTATATGTACACATAAAGTTTTCCTTCAGATGAATGGTAAAAGAAAAGAATTTTGAACTTCAGTAAATTCCAAGTATTAACATACATCCAAACAATTTCACATTTGGAGAGCATATTATATGAAGATTCACAAAAAGACTACAAACACACCTTATGCACATAACTTAATCATCAGAAACTTCCATCCTTAGGAGCAGAATTATCACCATGAGAGTTTTGGAGGAATTACAAGTTTATTTCAAGGATATTTCCCAAGTCCAGCATGCCCACCTGGCATAGTTTCTCATCCCTTTCTCCCCAGCTTTCCTCATTTATTGAGAGTGAACAAATTGTTCTTTATAGAACAATCAGGATACTCATTAACACTTATTTATATTTACTTTTCCTCCATAAGGATACATAACGTTATAATGAATATCACATTTTGAACTCATGGTTTTCTAGCAACGCCTACACAAATTCAAAAATATGAACATCAAATATTTTATCTTAAAAGGAAAATAAAGCCAATGAAAATGTCCTGCTTAAAACACTGCCCTAAAAAGTGGGAGTGATAGAAAAGCAGAACAAAGATGTCATAGACAAGCTGTGCCCATTCACGAATGCCGCCTGCTTCTGCAACCGAGTACTTTTAGTATAATTTTTATGAGTTTCATTTTAAAGGCACTACTGCGCAGAAATTACAGTTTTTGCAAAGTCCTCGCACAGCTGATGGTTTATGTATGAAATTCACGCGGTCATATTAAATTACTGCTATTCCAGCTCAAACACACACTCTACAATTTTCACTCGCAAAGAAACTTAATGCATTCGCAAAGATTTAACAGCCCTGGCTCTCCATTAGGTGATCAGTGCTGTTTGCCAGGCCTGACCCAGCAGTGTAAGCGAAGCTTGGATCGCACAGCCAGGGCCGCACGTCTTCCTAGAAATGCAACCTCCTTGCTTTATGACCTGCCATGGGATAGTTATTGGCTTACACATTTTGTTTATATAAAAATTGTACTGCAGAACTGGTTTTCTGTTTGAAATGGATAATTCCCTTGATTTTAGCCTCGGTTTTAGTCTTGCCAGTGCAAAGATGGATTAATCTACAAGACTGGGTGATTTGGGGGATGTAGGTGTAGAGAGAATGGACTGACATTTGAGGAGATTTGTGCAAAGACACCAAAGAATCAGAAGCCGGCGAGCTGAAGTGTCTGTCCACTTTGTCAGGACTTCTGTGTATTCAGAAATAGCCTCTCGTTAAGTCTTATCCGCAGCCAGTACACACGCATGCAATGATGAGGGCTGACTGCTCCAACAGCAGGCACCCATCCCTATTAGAGAATCTGGAGACAGAGTTCAAACCCCTGCCCATCACTCTGTAGTAAAAGGCTTTCTATGCCTAAAGGAACCTTTCAAGCAAAGAGTGAAATCGGCAAGTGTATTGTCACCATTATAGCAGCTGGCCTTTTCACACCAATTGAGAAGGTAGGCTGTCAGAGAGAACAAACTTCATTGCCTTTATAAACTATTTTCTCCTCTTTTTTTGCCCTACCAACTCAGGAAAATAAGGCTGATTTTAAAAGAAGCTGCTCTTTGGCAGCCACACGCACATTCTACCTTTATAGTCAGGGATGATGTTGATGACCTTATCATCATCCATGTGTCCTGGATGCACAGTTTATCTGAAAATGGTGTGGTAAGCTTTACCAGAGGGCACTTTTTTATATGTCACTTTGGTCCCACACCTTCATCAAGCAGTACAGCTTTATGATGCCTTCTCCTTCCCACTTTTATCAGCAGTGTGTGCCTTAGACAAGCCTTAGGTAACCTGGACTCAAGGAATATCATAGTCTTATAAGTCACCTATCAATACCCTGAGGTATTCCCTCCTCAGAGTCGCCCCTTTCCCACTGAAACAAAGAAGAGAGATAGAGATCTAGCTAACAGACCTTCTTAATGCTAAGGAAGTAGACTGAGTGTCACAATGAGCAAAGTTTGAGCAAAAGAGACCTCAAAGTCCGACGCCCCCACAGTGATACACTTCCTCAAACAAGGCCACACCTCCTAATAGAGCCACTCTCTTTGGGGACCATTTTCTTTCAGACGACTACAGTCCCCAAGAGATTCCACATGCTAATATTCAAGGACTTTAAAATAACATTGGCTTTATTACAGTGTTGGTAGTAACTGAGATGGTCATGGGAGTCCTTGGGGCATCTACAACCCACAATTCATCTAAAATTAAGCCAGAGGTTTAAGAAAAGAATAACAGGGTCAATTTTCTCTGCAGAAATATCGGCCCTAGAAAATCGCCAGGCTCAGGGGTCTTCCTTCTCTTCACACCTCCTGTACTTTGTTCAAGTATACTTGACAATGGACTACATTGAACACTACTCCTCGCAGCACCCAGCATTGTGTTTAGGAGGCCAGCACTGGCTCATCAACAATACAGGCCCTTCAACCTTCCTCTTCTCAAGACTTTACTAGTAAACTTTCCAAACCCACCCTTATTTCTGAAGCTCTCCTACCAACTGGCCTGTGTTGAGAGCTTGTAGCTCTACATTCACCCCCTTTTCTATTTCATTAACTTTTTTTTTCTAGGATTCACTTATTCTAGGAACTTCCAGAGCCTAAGATTTTTATTCTTGTTTATTCTACCAAATCAATAAGCTGCTTTCCATAGCGCGCTCATCCATTCTTACCAGTTCAAGCATCAAGCTACCCACCATGAATGCCCTCAAAACCCTTCAGCCTGCTACCCAAATGCTCCAGCATTCAACTGACTGCTCTGCTTCACTCCTTTCTTGTACTAGTTGGAAGCATAGTATATTTTAAAACACACCATTACATCAAAAAAGGCAATCATCTTTCTACTTCAATAACCATTTTTATTTTACCAACCACATTTGTCTTTCACCCACAAATTTAAAAGCTTGTTTTCATGGCTTTCCTTGGTTAGAAACGTCCATAGTCTCTGATTTGTCTGTTCCACTCCTTCTTCCGAAGAATAGTTGCAATTGTGCCCACTCCTCATTTGGAAAAAAATTGGCTTATGATATTTTTATGTATTTTTCAGATAAACTATACATTTCCAAACTATTAAGAGTACTGGATAGGTATTTATCTAAGTGCCCATGAAGGCATCACCATGATAAACAAACAACTCTAATAACACTCTAGAGTACTTAGTTCTTCATATTCTCCTTCCTATCATTCCTTTCAGTACAACTTCCCTGATTCCCAGGGAACCATGCCTGTTTATATCATATTATTATTGAAAAATTGCAGCTCCCATATTAAAGGGAATAATAGATAGTTCATGTGGGAGAATTTTTAAGTGATCATGGCCCAGGAAAACAGATTTAGATTATCCCAAAGGTCATGTTCCAACATGGAAGTAGTTTCATGAAGTAGAATAGCTTCACAGAACAAAGAAGTCATAAAGGCAAGTACATCAGTAACATATCAGAGAGTCAGTTACAATGAGATGGGAGAATATTTTTCTATAGGCACAAGAAATATAACCTGATGATGTTTTAACTTGAAGGTTGGTAGAAGCTAGCAGCCTGAGAAGTTAATAAATTATAAAAGTTTTTATTATTCATAGGATTTTAGTTCTGACACAGAGGTGGGCTAGGTATGTCTGTTCTGGAGGGACAGAACTCACTGAAGATAAGGTGATTATCTTCTGGACCTGGCACATTCCAATCTCTCCACAGTACTACAGTTCTTATCAATCAGTTTGGTTTTGTTTTTTTCAAGGCAGGGTTTCTCTGCAAAGCCCTGGCTGTTCTGTAGACCAGGCTGGCCTGGAACTCACAAAGATCTGTCTCCCTCTACCTCCACAGTACCAAGATTAAGTGCCTGCCACCACCACCCAACATGAAATTCGTATTCATATACATTAATTAATTTTATACAAATGTATAATAAACTATGAATTCATTTTTCCCTAGTACCTTTCACTAACTGTAACATTTTAACATCATCCATTTGTATCTATTGCTCACTTCCTATATTTTCAGTACTATTTCTTTGTTTATATGCCACAAGATGCTCATTCATAACTTACTGATACCATTTAGCTATCTTTCTGCAGTTTCTGGCTCTTACAAATAAAACAGCTAGGAACATACACATATGGCTTTATAGGTATTTTTTCTACAAAATCCCGCTTATCTTTGATAAATACTTCTGATTAGAATAGCTAGCTTATAGGGAGACATGTTTGATGTCTTAAGAATTCAGACAAATTGTATTCCCAGGAACCAGACATGACAGAGGCACTCCCAGCACTGGATATGACCCATTTTTCTAACGGGTGCCATTCTCAGAACCAGAACCATGTCAAGGTCCATATATCAGTTGTACTTACCATAGTGGTATGGAGTCTATTTTCTAATGCTTTCCAGTGTTGAAATAAGAGCGGCTGAGCTGCGTCCCCGGCACCCGGCCGCCCACATGGCTAGCTTAGCTTATGTCCCGAAATAATTACACGGAAACTGTATTCTTTTAATCACTGCCTAACCCATTAGTTCCAGCCTCTTATTGGCTAGCTCTTACATATTAATCTAACCCATTTCTATTAATCTTTGCAGTCCACAAGCTGGCTTACCAGGAATGATCTTAACCTGCATCTGCCTGGCGTGGGAGAACCATGGCGACTCACTGACTCAGCTTCTTTCTCCCAGCATCCTGTTCTGTTTTCTCCGCCTACCTAAGGGCTGGCCTATGAAATGGGCCTAGGCAGTTTCTTTATTAATAAGAAATCATTCCCACATCATTCCAGTATGTACTGTTTAGCACTTAGTTAAGGGAGATCCTAAATACACCTCTGAATATTTCTGCTTTGACTCTAGAACTGCCTTCTTTGGTTTTGTACTTCTCTAATTTTTGGTTTCTCTGTCTATATTATTGTGGTTTGCCTGAAAATGGACGCCATAGGCTCATACAGTTGGTAGAACTGTATGGGAATGATTAGAAGGTTGGTCTTGTTAGAGGAGGTGTGTCACTGAGCACGGATTTTCCGGTTTCAAAAGTCCATGACCTTAGCAGTTGATCTCTCTGACTCCTACTTGCAGACCAAGATGTAAGATCTCAGCTGCTCCAACCAACATGTGTCCGGGTTCTTCACTCTTTCTTGGCACCACCGTGATGAACACAACCCTCTGAAATCATAAGCCCAATTAAATACTTTTTTTTATAAGTAGTCTTGGTTATGGTGTTTTACATAAAAATAAAAAATAACTAAAGCAGTTATTAAAATAACCTAAAAATAATCTACAAGTCCCTACTTAACTATCATTCTATAAAATGCTCATGACATAAACATGCTCCTCCTTCGAACTCTAGGACATTTCAAACTGAAATCATATCATTTAGAAAGCAGTCATGTCATACTCAACATCAAGTTGGGGGGGGGGGGAGTTGAAGCTGTTTTGCTGAAAGGATGGAAAATATAAAGCAGAGTCCTTCTGACTGTGCGATCCTTGCCCACGTATCTCTGTACTCCATGAAGCAAAAGCAGCCCAGTAATCCCCTTCCACGACGCTAATCCCCACGGACTGTCCTAACTGCAACCTGATTCAAGGGACTTACACAGCGGAATCTCGCTCTAAATGCAGAGACTGCGTGTTTCGACTTTAAAATCTTTACCTTTCATTTTCAAAATTACAAAGAAAAAATTCAAAAAAGCACTCTTAACAACCAAGAGAACAGCTGGAAAGACTAAGAAGACAAAACACAGCAGTCGGGAGAAAGCTGAGACGTAGGAGCAACAGATAATATTGTGAATAATTATTCCATGTTTATTCAGGTTATTTAGCACATTTAGCTTAGGTTTTAGTAGAAGATGTGTTCGTCATGACAGCTTTAAAATTTTGACTTGATAAACACTCAAAGGTGCTTGGAGAATTTCTTCCTCTAAATTTTTTTTCACAATATTTTTGCATCGTTGGATTTAGTGCTAGACAGAAAATAAACAACAGCAAAGAGTAAATCCATTAGCTCTTATGTCTAGAGCAAGCAATGTTAGAGGATGGAGAGATACTTCAACACTCGTCATGTAGCCCTGATACATTTCGATAAATTAGCTTATAAGGGGAAAATGAAACAATAACAATATACACCATATATGTAACGCAAGAAGGTGTATTTCCGTAGATGGTAGTTCTAACACAAAAACAGTATCATAAGGCACACTGCTGAGAAGGTATGAACATATGACGAGAAATCGAAACACTTCACAGAGGGAAGCCTGGAAACTCTCTGAAGAACCAGGAAATAAACAAAAGCCACAGGAAACTCGGGATCATCTAAATCAAAAAGGGAGCTGTGAAAACATCATATGGACACAAAGACAAGGAGGCAAGAGTCCAGAAACTCAGCTTATCATAATAGTTTCCATATGGAAAGTCATATAAAAGGATTTATGCTCAGAAACCAGAAACAAGAGAGATTCATACTGTGAGTTTATGGAGTAACCTACTGATTCACACCCGTATAGCATCAACAAGACAAAGGCGGAAGACCTGAGGAAGGAGGCTGAAGCGTGCACCAAGAATGTGCTGCTCTGTTCTCAGGCTCCATCAGAGCTGCCATGGGGTTAAAGGAACGTCACAGGTCTGTGCTTCAGCAACATGCTGGTTCACAGTGACTTCACAGGTGTCCCAGTGATACTGTCTCACTTCTTGAGAGTAACTTACTTGGGTTTTCTTTTTATACATTTCAATTAAAATTGTACCAAATTATCATTTGTATGATTCTTTTTTTAATAACTACTCAATATTGTAAAAATATTGTTTAGTAATTAATTATATCCTTTTCCTATTGCTTTTACTGTATGCTGTACATTTTTCTCCGCTCCCCTTCCTTCCTCCTGTCTCCCTTCTGCCCTCTCCTGTGACCCCCATGTTCCTAATTTACTCAGAAGGTCTTGTCTTTTTCTCCTTTCTATTTGGATCCATGCATGTCTCTCTTAGGGTCATATTTGTTGTCTAGGTTCTCTTGGGTTGTATATTGTAAGCTTTTTCTTTGCTTTATGTCTAAAAGCCACTTATGAGTGAGTACATATTATATTTGTCTTTTTGGGTGTGGGTTACTTCACTCAATATGGTTTTTGCAAGATCCATCCATTTGCCTGAAATTTTCAAGATGCCATTACTTTTTACTGATCCAACTTCTTTCATGCACCCTTCACTCTCAAACTGATAGCTTTTTTATTATTACTATTATACATACATAAACACATATTAATATGAATACAACCTGCTGAGTCTATTTAGTATAGCTTATGTGTAGATTTCAGGGCTGACTACTTTATATTGGATAAACAATTAGGGGGCTCATTCCTGGGAAAGACTAAGTCTCCTTCTGTCAACGGTTCTTAGTTGACTTAGTTTTCTAAGAATGGGATTCTGTGAGAGTTTCTCTTTTATGTTAATCATGTCTATTGGTGTTGCCATTGTTCGAATCTTGTTTAGACAGCCACAATACTGTGTTTAGTTATCATGGGTGTTGCTTCCCTGTTGTTTCTAGGAGACATAATCTCATGGATTTCCTGGTCCTCTGGCCAGGAAATTCCCTATGTTCTGTCTCCTCTTCTACAATCTTCCCTGTGTCTTAGGTCAGAACTTACATTGTAGATTTATCCATTGAGCCTGGAAAATTTCTGCGTTATGACCATTATGGTTTTCCGTAATGGGTTTTTGTTTCTGTGGTAGTTTAAATTTAAGTCATCTTAATGCCTCTCATTTTATAATGAGAATCCTAACAGAAAGTGTCTCTTGCGGTTATTGCGAATCACACCACAGTGTAAATGCAAAATGCTTAGAAAAGTTTAGGCATAAAGCAACTATGAAAAGAACATCAATTAAAAATGGCAGTGAGTGTGTTGATGAACAACTTGAAATCAAAGATCTCTATATTTTGTCATATGAAAGTAGAATGGAAGAAATAGTACATTTGTTGATAAAGAGCAAAAATGTACTCTGTGTGTGTTTTCTTTACTTTAAAAAGGTAAACTAATGGGCTCAGTGCCTGTGCTACAGTGGCATTACCGTGGTTTATAGACCAAAGCCCTGTCTTCAAAAATAATAATGATTTTATTTTCCTACTTAGGCTGCCAAGAATAATTACAGAGGAATGTTTTAGTATTATCCCTGCCTGTCACGTTTAAAATAGTGTATCACATTTATGTGCTGCTAAGGTTTGAATGCATCCTCCCAAATCCATGTGGAAAGCTTAATACCTCTCTGCAGCAGTGTCAGGAGGTGAGGCCTAGTAAATGAATGCTGTTCTCACAGGAATGGGTTAGTTATTAAAAGAGCGTTCTCGTGTGAAAAAGCAAACCCAGCCCCTTGTGTTCTCTCACTCCTCTTCCGATCCATCCAAACTCAGCGCTGGAAGGACAGGGCACACAAGCCCTCCGCAGCAGCAGGGGGCATACTCTCAGACTCCCCACCACTTGATGCTATGAGCCACATCTTCTATTGTTTCTAAAGTTCCAAGTCTTACATAACAACACTAATTAAACTTAGACATCCACCAGCAACAACAAAGTCATTAAATGTTGCATTAACAAATTAAAAAAATAAGGAAAGTAAGGATATTAATATGCGGGAAAACAAGTCAATTTGAAGGTAAATTTGGGTGAATAGAAATGAATAACCATTATTTAACAAAGTGATCCCAGAAGTGTAACACATCAGAATAATTTTCATGGCTGAACTAAGACACAAATTATTTTAGATTACTCCATTAAGTGGATCTCCAATGACCTAAAATTATATATAGTACACTAATCTAAATCACTTTTCTTACATATTCTCATCCATCACTGTTTAAGAATGTGATAGTTCTCCTTGGTTTTGCATTGAAATACCAAATTCTGCTAATTAAATTAATAAAAATTTCAAGAGATTATCTCTCTATGCCAGGCAAGAGCTGAAGAAGTTAAATTTGTCCCAAGCAGGAGCAGTACACCTCTATAGCACTTATAACTTCTGAGCTTCTACAAGCAGTGGACTAAATATAAGCACTAAAATTGTTCTTAATTAAGTACATAATTGCAAAGAATTGTTAGAGGAAAGATATGTATACAGAAATTGCTAAATAACTATGAACTAGTCAAGGGGAAGAAACAATAAAATGTCAGTCTTTGATCTGGAGCTACATTAAAGCAAGGAGATGAGGGGCAGGCCTTCTGCTCTGTGCTCCAGAGGAAATGGAAAGCAGAATCTGTCAACAGGTGGTTCCATGTAATAGAGTGAAGGTCAAACCGAGGGTCAAGCTGAAAGAAGGTGGCTGAGCTTTCCGTGACTGCCCTGCCACCAACTCGGCTACACTCCACCTCTCAAGAACTTGGGATCCTATTGTCCATCTTCACCCTTTGACCCCTTCGAGTAAATTTACATGCACGACCTTCCAGTCCGCCACTTCTCTACTGACTCCAAGAAGCCCTGCTTTACAAATTAAATCCTTTCATTTCACAAAGTTAAAAGATTTAAAGTGACTATGCTAATGACCAATGTTTGAGTTAAGTACACTAAAATGAAAATAGTTAGCATACAAACAAGCATATAAATTTTTCATTGATCTCATCTGCAAAATGTGGGTATACGATCTGATTCATGGGGTTTATGGACATAAACAGTCATTTATTACCTGAATGAGCCTGGACACAGTACTAAATAAGTATCAATGAAGACTATACCCAGATGAATCTGCTCTTAATTTTCGTGGAAGAAGAATGAGCTGGATTGGATGTGCTTACAGAGGAGATATTAGAAAGTAGTCCAGGGTATCGAAAATCCCCACAGGATCCAGAAAGAGGGAGTGAAGAAGTGTAAATGGGGATCTGTGGGGAGCACCCAGGGGCAAAGACTACAGTGGAGCTGAGAAGTTGCAAAACAGAGGGTGTCCAATTCTCTAGTAGTACCAGAATGCGCCATGGACTTTGTAAGGTGGAAGAGGAGGCAAAAGCTACAAGCTTAGGACAAACCAAGCACAGGTCCTCAGCAATAAGGCAAAGCACACAGGACACACCAGCAAGGGAAGTCTCTGTGAAGAAGGTCCCCTTCTCTACTGACAACCCCTTAGAGAAGAATGCCACAGGTCGTTATGGTTTTCAGCAGCTTTCGATATTATTCAGGATTTCTATTTTCTGGCAGGTTATCTTTTGAGTATCTGGACTTAAATCTCAGAAGTCTTAATTCCTAGGGTTTCCGCAGCTGTGTTATGTATGTTGGCACTTTTGCCAAAAAAATTAACCAAACCTTGCACTTCCTAAAACAACAGTGCTCATAGACAAGCTGTCTTTCCACTGTGAACACACAGACAGGAGGGAAGCTTTCTGCCTTTACCAGAAGAAACAGGCAGGAGAGTTTGTCAGCGGGCAGTTCTGTGAGGTCAATCAATAGACAAAAACAATCAACATGAGCTTCCAATTAAAGACAAGGCCAACTAGCACAGGAAACTCCATATTGGCTTGGTCCCACATTGGCCTGAATGTCTGCCATCACCCTTGCTCCCAGTTTTACATTACTGTTTAATGGTGAGCATGAACTTTGCAAACCTTCGCCAGTCTTCACACTCTCCTTAGTTTTCAGAGAGCTTGTTTTCCCACTAGCCTTCCATTCATTTCCCACAGCCTCAGATACCCAGCTTCACCGCCTGCTTCAGCTCCCTAGCAGTGACTGGCAGATGTCTCTCTTAACTGGGATCCTTTTCAGCTATAAATATGCACTGCTTTCATTCATTAACCCTATATCCAGTGTCTTCTGTAATTGTTGCCTGATAGAATCTGGTCTCCAAAGATGTTCCCCTGACCTCACAAAGCTCTGGGGGACATTCTGATACTACTAGAGAATTGGACCATTTCCTTCTTTTGAACATCTCTGCTTGATGGTAATATTTCTCACTGAACTCTCCCCACAGAACTCCATTTCCAGCTGCTCACTCTGACTCTCTGGATCCTGTCTCTAACCCTGGACCTCTTTTCTTCCTGTTCTCTAATATCTCCATTATAAACCCAACCCAAACCCATGTACACGAATGATATTCATATCATCAGCCCAGAACTGTTGTTCTATGTGCAAATGCAGCTACCCTCCCTTCGACTTTTAGTATTTACTAGTCCTTCAAAGGTACTAACTAGAATGTGACTAACTAGATGGGCTGCTTAAGTACAAGTGTTATAAACCAGGTCTCACTGTAGGATTTTAGGTGTATAATGTAACCTCTTCGAGTATAAATGTTCCAGACTATGAAACACCTAATGAAGGGTGGTCATTAAAAGCACAGTATGTAATAATTGTAAACTGCTTGACACAAAGAGAAGTCATGCTGTTATTATCTAATGATGCTAGAAAGTATGATTTAAATTATCATATATGATTTTAAATATCATGAATAACAATAAAAACATCTGGGATAACTGCTTAAAATAAGTGGCCCTTCCTAATGTTAGGCATCATGCATTACTGTGGTAAAATGTACTCTGCATGTATGCATGTATGAAGGTAGATGTGCAGAATTATAAAAATCAAAGAGCCAAAGCAACTGGATGTAAAACTAGCTCTAAAAGGCAAAAAGCCATATGAAGCCATAACACTAGTGATTGCTGAATTATTCAGTAATATGATAAAATGCATAAAAAATCGAATCACACAGACGATGTAGGAATTCCCCAGCTCTGCCCTACCCTAATTCCCTTTCCTGTTTCTTCTTTATGGTAAGAAGCAGTCATCTTCCTCGAAACCTGAGTTCCACATTCATAGACAGCTTTTCATCGGCCTCATGTTAAGCTTGGCACCATTCAGCCACTGGCTGGAGCCAAAAGTTATGATGCACTTGCAAATTGTTCTTTGAAAACTTGTCATCAACAAATTCAAACACTGCTAGGAATTTTAGCCACTGTCCAGCACTGAGGGCCTCCCACATTCTCCAAATAAACCCCAAATTTCACTACATAATCACAAGCTATCCCACCACCTGGTCCAAGTTTACTAGTCTGATGTTATTTCCAGCTTGAGTGTTCCAAGTCAGCCTCAGCAGGTGGCCCCCATTCTCTGCTGGCCACCATGCACACGCCACTCTCCTTCAAATGTCTATTTAATCCACTGTGCTTAAGTGTCCCCCTAGATAATCGAATGCCCAGGTCACACCATGGTGGACACTGTAGGAGGCCTCCTTGGGATGCAGGGATGCATTCTCTCCTCACCACACGTTCATTTGTGTTCACTGAGGCATTCTCAAACATTCCTCAATGCTCAAGGAAAATTAAGTCCAGGACACAACAATCATTTGCTACATTCATGTACAGATGCCTTTATCCTAGCCAAATGCTGAGGTCCCACTTTCAACCTAGGTTGGAATTTTGAATCTGGGTTGAGCACAGAAAACGTTTCTTCTGATGGATATTGTCACACAGCTGTGAGTCACAGAATCCACAGCCTCTCTGAAATATGTCCATGAGAGAAGAGCCGGTAGCATCAGAGAGAGTCAGGCTGCAACTGGCAGAGAAGTGCTCTGCTTAATGCTCTCCACGGAAACGTCCCGGTCATGTGATCCGAGAAATCTCATGCTATTCAGGACTTTATCTTGGCTATTTGCAGTCAGTCAAAAATGATTTAAACTGATAAGTGTTAGGATATTGCAAAGCCAAATTCAAAAATATAATTCTTTGATGGGGATTCTTCTACTTAATACAGCTGAAGATAATCTCTCCTTTATAATCATACAAGCCTTCATAGGCATTTTATGACATTCACATTCTACTTCCTTAGTGTAGTAGAGTGTGTAGTGTATTCATCAGAGTGTTTTTCCTTTAAATAAAATTAGATCCACAGCCAATATATCTTAGCATTTTGCACAGTATAAATCCAATACAAATGCACATAACAAAGAACATATAAGAAAATTTTGAATACTGAAAACTGAATAGGATAAGTGAAAATTAAGATACATTTACTTTTTCAATTACATCGTAGAATCAGCCACATTTTTCAAGGAATATTAAAACGATCACTATATTTGTTTTCTAATAACAGTCCATGTACTTTAAGTCTCCTTAGTTAAATAAAATCTGAGCCTCAATAATTATATTCCAAAGTTTTAAACTTAAAACCTTTAGGGGTAAAAATATATATAATTACTAAACATCTATTCATCTTTTAGTAGCTTTTATATCTATAGTCTACTTGAAAATAATAGTTTGAAAATGAAAGTATAAGCAACGCAAATAGAAGATTTTGTAGAAATAACTTCAGTTACCTCCCCAAACAATTGGATAATGAACAGAACAAAGCTAAATAAAAAGTTCCTAAATTGAAAGTTCATAAATTAGATTGTTTGAAGCAATATTATATGATCTTTTATTTAATAAATTTATATTATTGTATCAAGGACTTATGAGATGCTACTTGAGCAAATGCCCCCCGCTGTCCTTTCTTTTATTCACTATCATTTCACTTTGCTTAAGTGGGACTTTCTATATGCTTTATTCGAAAGCGTTTCAGACATGCGATTTTATTATTCAGCAATAAGAGAACTTTGGCTCTAATTGCTTTGACAGTTGTGTTCTAAATCTTTCATACCCTCATTCACACTAGTCAACCAAGCAAGTCTTTGCCAAGCTAGGGAAGAGTTATTCAAGCTTCGACTGATTCAAATGTTTTATTCTGGTGAAGTGGAGAAAATAATACCATATTCAAAACTTCTTGAATAATGATATTTTTAATAAACTCTAGGCATAAAATAATTAAATACCAACATACCAGAAACATTTTGTGTCACTGTGTATGTTCCTATCCAGAGTCGCTAAGTTAATTATAGTGACTTCGATCTTTTTTTATTTTGATCTTTAAACAGAGATGTTGACTATTAAAATCACCTATCATCAAATACTAACCCTGTACATTGCCTCACTGTCTTTTTTTTTTATTTTTTAGCACTAGAGTTGGAAGCAAGGGCTTCATATGTGCTAGGCAAGGGCTCTACCATTGATACAAATCCCGAGTTATCAATGTGTTCCCGTAAAGATATGTAGGTTAAGTAAAGTTGGCTTGCCTAGTAAGTTACTGGTAGTCTTTATAAATACATAGTCTCACATATGAGACGGTAAGAGTGGTTAAAACTGGTCTTAACATACGGCTTGTATATTCCGGATACTGACACAGTTGGCAGAGATGAACGAGCCATGAGAAAACATAACTTTATACTTGGATTGTTTCAGGAGCAAGAAAAGACCTTAACAACAACTTTCCGCACACATGCAAACAGTCAGAAACATCATGTTTCTGGTTTAAAGTGGCAAGAGGCAGGGGCAGTGATACAGATAAAGTGTTTTCCACCGAACAGGAAAGTACTTACTCTCGACACTTACTTCCCTCATGTCTTCAACGGTTACCCATATTGCTAAGTAGTTCCCATTCAAGTGGAACAGAAAAAATATGCAGAGTGCTAGCATATTCAGACTTAATTTTATTCATCTGGAAAACTACTTCATCTTGACTTACATTCTGTTGGAAAACAGTTAAGGAAATCAGTATAAATACTAGTTATTTCTGACTATCTTAAAGGATTTGCATTGCCCTGACAATAAACTTTCTTTTAAAAAATGACTATTTTTAAATACATGTCAATTTGAATAAGTGAATAAATAATGGACATTCTTATATTAGCTGAAACACTAGGTGTCTTAAAGTGCTTCATTCAATCACAGCAATAAAACGATTACCAACTGAAAATGAGCTTTTTTTTTTTGCATTTCCAAAAATGACCTAAGGAAGGCCACTGAGATGGCTCAAGGGTTAAGATGCTTGCTTCAGAGCCTGAAAACCTGACTTCAATCCCCAAGACACTGGGAAGACATAGTAGAAAGAGATAGGCCCAATTCTAAAAGTTGCTCTTCGACCTCCATACATACACTGTGGCACACACGATCCTCTACCCAGACACAAACACAGTAAATAAATGAATGCAACAAAAAAACTAAAGAAAAAGAAAAATTATCTAAAGCAAGTTGTACAGTGTAGTTCGCTTTAACCAATTCATTTCACAATATTGTTACTCTGAGGCCAATAACAGTAAGTTTGTTTCTAAATTTAATTAGTGACCTTCCTTCTTTCAAAGACAGACACAGACAGTTTTTTGTTTGGTTGGTTGGGTTTTATTGAGTCAGGGTTTCAATGTATAGCTCTAGCTGTCCTGGAACTCACTCTGTTGATCAGGCTGGCCTCAAACTCAAGAGATCCATCTGCCTCTGCCTCCCAAGTTCTGGGATTAAAGGCATGGACCACCACCTGGCCAATAGACAATTTTTAATGAATAACTGAATTTGGAATTGACTAAAAAGACTTATAATAGTCCAACAATGGTGATTGACCAGCTCCCTCCAACATGAAGACGTATATACTTTAGACTTCGCAATGAAGCAGAAGCGAACATGATGAACTATATTATACATGCATTATTTTTGAAAAGACAGTAGAATGGCTCAACAACTACAAAAACAAAATAAACATTTCTTGTAAAAATGTTGATTATTTTCCATGTTTATTGACGACGTAGTTGAAAGCTGGACACTGGACAGTATGTGGACTGTCCCCTACTCTAATGTGTGACCCTGGAATATTTCCTTAACATAACACCCTTTAATATGCTAACTGACAAAATTAGGAAAACACCACCAGGTTACTAAGAGGATTCAATGAGTCAGTATGCCCACCATTTTTTGAGCTGCATATGGTCAATACTATGTCATATCAGTTTGGGACATTACCTGCAATTATAAGTACCATTGTGGTTCTGAAAATAGATGCCACTGGAGTATGTTTATGGTTCATACAAAGTTGAAACACCTTTCATATTCCAAATTATATCTCATCGTTTGTATTTTAATTACTAAGGCTGTAATCTACTTGTAAAACAGAGTATTTGAAGAAGACCCAAGACATAAAATTGAAATGTTGATCAACTCCGAAAAATATTGGAGATGTTCTTCAGTACCAAATATCTACCCAAGTTTTATTTTTTGAGTAAAACACAAACAGGTACATCTAACTCCTTACTACATAAGCTTCCTTTAATTTTTAGTAAATAACAGAAAACTGTTAAGTATAGCCAACGATGCAGGTAAGCAGGTGATCTTCTTTCTAACTGAAGCTTTTTTTCTCAACAATATCTGCAGTAACCTTGCACTATAATATCCACAGTATCTTCGGAAAAGCATTCTCTATTGGGCCTGATTTTAACAAAGTTGTCAATCAAGACTGACTATTTTTATTCAAAAGGCTCATATAATATTTTCCTCACTGAATATTTTCAAGAATGTACTACTGGGTTCTACTCACTGAATATTTTCAAGAATGTACTACTGGGTTCTTCAAAATAAATTGTCAAATACCCTAAAGGGAATCGTAAAGATCAGGACTTGCAAAGGCTATTATTTTTGTATGAGAAAACCATTAATTTCCCCACTTCTTAAAATGTGCCTGTAAAACAATGTATCACGAACATTTTCTGGAATTTTAAGCCACTTACTGCCGACACATGGATTTGTTCAAATGCTGGTGATTTTGAAACCTAATTGTTTTATATTTTAGGGAATTATATTTGAAAATAATATATAGTACCCTATTATCTTCTTGAATATTACCAATATTGTTTTTATGTTAGTAAGTACTTGGTGCATATTTTAATAATCCGGAAATATTTTGTGGTTCATAAATGTCCATTTGTAATGTAACACTTTATTTGATATAATAAGCAGTTATAGTAGATAGACTAAAATATTTTCTTATTTTACTTCACACAGCTGTATAAACACTGGCAAACTGAATCATTTCATGAAAGCAGGTATTAAAAGTGACTTGGAGAGTATGAGATTGGGAAAGGAGAGTAATCAGTGCAGTCCCTTGCACACAAAAAACATTTGGTAACTGTTATGTCCTTCAAGTTTTGAAGGCAAATACAGTAACAAATAGATGAGTCACTGAATAAAATAATCAAACAACTAAGCAAATAAACAAAATAACCTAAGCACTAGTAGCCTGAATATGAAAGAAACAGAGCTTAATGAACTTAATATTGAGGTCATGAAGATGAATATTTAATCTAATAGGTTAATGGTTTTTATAAGGACATACTAGTGTTATACAAGGCAAATAATTTCGAGTTTCCAGGGAGCAGTCATAGCACTTACTCTCGCTGGACAAAAGGAAAAGACCTCAGTGCATATCCTCTGCCCCTTTTATATCAGGAAAGTTTGGTCATCTTCATGTAATTTTAGCAACCTGTGAAAAGCCAATTAATTTGGTTGAATATATATATATATATATATATATATATATATATATATA
>NC_022029.1:12155280-12156379 GCF_000317375.1 Microtus ochrogaster
ATACATACAGCCAAAATGTTAAGAGCACCTGTTCTTGCAGAGGACCCAGGTACAGTTCCTAGTACCCAGACAGCAACTCAATATCATTTGCGGCTCCAGTTATAGGGAATCGTACACTCTCTCTGGCCTCTGCTGCCATCAGGCACATATATAATACACGTACATACACATATAGGGACACAATCATATACATGAAAATAAATTTAAAAAGAAAAATACCAAGTACACACTGTCAATTCACAGATCATTTCAAGAAATCTATTGTTTCTTTCTATGTCAATGTTACAGGGGAGGAAATGTATCTTAAGAAAATACCTCCAGTGCAGGGATAGCATAATATGAAGTTTGTGGTCTTATTTTAAACTATTGCCATTTGTGATACTCTTTAGTTAATGAAGTGTAACTTTTGTTCTATGATATTAAAATTGTTTAGTTATTTGATGACTAAAAGTATCTATTTTTGTCTACTGAGCAGAAATACTGTCCTACTCTGATTTATTTTAAATCTAGTAAATGAGACAGGATTATTTAAGAGGTAGTTAATAACAAAAATACGATTTCCACTTCAGATGGCACCAATAAGTAGAAGTACATTTTTTTATTATTTTATAGTTTTATTTTATATATGTAAATTTACTCGCTATTCTTTTCTTATCAAAATTAACAGGCTAAAATATAAATAATAGCAAACCTAAAATTTTGCAAAAATATTGCACAATTTTAATCAATGTGTGGGAGCTGGCCTTGTCACTGGCTTCTGGAACTTTACAAAATAATAGTTTAATAAAAGACTGTACAATAAGTACATAATTGGCAGAAATGTGTACGAAATTATAATTCACGAGGAAGAAACTAAACATCTAGTTTCACTTACAGCAAGTCAACAGCTCAGAAGGTGAAGGCACTTCCCACCAGCCCTGACCACAGGAGTTTAATTCCAGTATCTCACATGACACAAAAAGAGAAGCAATTCCCACAAATTGTCTTCTGCCTTCCACATGCATGCTGTGGCACATGGGCCATCATACACACACACACACACACACACACACACACACAGAGAGAGAGAGAGAGAGAGAGAGAGAGAGAGAGAGAGAGA
>NC_022029.1:12156479-12169420 GCF_000317375.1 Microtus ochrogaster
CAGAGAGAGAGAGAGAGAGAGAGAGAGAGAGAGAGAGAGAGAGAGAATAATTAAAGTCATGTTGAAATTTGATAGACTTCATCCACATCATTTGAACAATAGTTTATCCAAAGATTAAACTTTTCCTTCAACAATCCTTTTTAAAGGACAGATAAAAGTGTCTTAAAGGCATATAAGGCAAGGTTGAGACTATGGAAGACCATGTCATAAGCATTTGTAAGTACAAACCTAAGGGCCATCCACAGCAACATATACTGTGGGACTCTATGGTATTTCATCCCTCTGCGGCACTTGCTTGCCAGTCCTGGCAAACTTTGCATACAGCCATATAGTGATCCGGATGAAACTAAACAGTGCTATGATGAGGTGGAATCACATGGGAAATTCACATTTCACAAACATATTTCCCCTATTTAACCTTTATATGCAAGCTAATTCACGTCACAGAAAAATACCTTTTAAGAGGAACAGACTATACTCAACTGTTTTCTGCCTGCTATAGAGTGTCACAACCCAATGGTGGCACAAAAGCAGATTCCCAGGCACACTGAAGCCAAGAAAAAAGGTTCATGGAGTTCGGCTGGTAATGGCAGCTGAGATTTCATAAACGAAGAAAATCAAATGTATATACTATATGTGTGTGTGAGGGTAGCACGTTTCATGATTTCGCCAAAGTGAAAGAACTTGCTTGAATTAATGGTGTGATAAGCTTATAAAGAGCCTTAAAAGCCAGGCAGAAAGTCTGTACCTTGTAAGGAAACAGAAAATATACTTTCAGGCCATAAAAGGGGCCTTGGGACATACTCATTTTGCTGCAATAAAGAACAGATTTGCTCCTGTAAGGTACATGAAAAGGAAGATCATCAGTACAGCATGACAGTTCAATTGTCAGACCTTTTTAAGGCATAATATACTGAAGAACTTTCGCATAAGTTGAACGCAGAGTTATCCTATGATACACTAAATTGAATGTGTATAGCCAACATCCTGTCAATGAAGTTGACCTCTGCTGGTCAAGCATACCTTTCATAATCTAATTTCAGATATCAACCACCCTATTGCCTTTGAAGTAACTAGCACAATAGTATGGAAAATTAACACTAGTATAAACCATGTTCATTTTCCTTTGGTTGCACACAGGAAAAATGACTTCTAACTGGCAAAACTGAAACATGCACATCTTCGTTCTTCAGATGTATTTATGATGCAGGCATGGATGCACTGCTCTCGCACTTAAATTTAACTTCCAGAAGACGGAGCCTAATCACTCTTTTAATTTGGTTCCATCCTGTTGTCTGCTGCATCTGACATGTACTCAATAAAGGTAACACAAAATAAATAAAGAATAAATATTTGCCTAAGCATTCCAGCAGCTGATCACAGCTAAAATATTTCAGACTGAGTGAAAAACACATTTACAAATTTCTGTGTGAGCCTAAAAGGTCTTTGAGGCACATTTCCCCTTGTTCTCGGTGGTAATTACAGCCATGTGTCAGCTTTGCCCATCAACACTGTTTGGCCACAGGGGCAGATGTGTTTCTCTTCTGCCATCTTTCAGCTGCAGGCAAAGTAGATCACTTTCTGTAGTGTGAGTGTGTCTCATTTGATCAGTCAAAGGTCTCAGAGCAGTAGCAGAGGATTTTCTGGAGAAGAAAGTACTCTGCCTACACACTGAAACACAGCCTACCAGTTGACTCTTCTAAACCGGCAGAAGAACCAGTCTCTTAAAGTGAACCCCTTGATACGTAAAAAGGCAAATACATAGATCATATTGTGTCTGTTTCTCTTGAAAACATCGACTCTTATATTTGTTCCATGAAGTGAAGTAAAAGTATCCAGAATCACTTGAGAAAGCCATGCAAGGCAGGCGTCAGCAAAATAAATAGCACTGTCATTCGCCTACGAACGTTTGTACCTGCACATGGGTCACCAAGCTGGATCCGGGTCCATATTAATTTCAAAGTCTTTTAATTGAAAATATTTGTACAAGGTTTTGATGAGTTTTTGCCGCATAATATTCTTTCAAAAAAAAGGCAATCAAAGCAAGACTCCATCTTTCCATGCACAGTATTGAAGTCAGAGCTAATCCTCACTCTTGGTCCCCAGAATCATGATCTTTCTGTGTGCTCAGGCTCCCCAGTGTTCTTATCATACCATTCTGTTTGCACAGCACAAATGTGTCAGGGGCTTATTAAATGTATTCCTTTCTTTCACGCATTTCCGCTAAAAAAAAAAAAAAAACCTCATGTACTCCCAGTCTCGACACAGTTTTTAACAACTTTTACGAGAATTCCCATCATAAAAGCATTAGAAAATGGCACCCCTGACTATTAACTCAGACACTTAATGGTGATCACACATTTTATATAACCAAAATTTTAGCAAAGAATTTACTCATTTCCCAAACTCTGAGTTTACCTGGGATGATTAAAAATACTTCTGCTTTATTTTTCTATCATGCTTTAGAAGTCTTTTCCCATATGCCTAACTTTTCTGAATCCGTATTACTTATCATCATTATACAAGTGGGCTCCCAAGGGAAGAAATTACTAGGAAATATAGGTTTTCCCCTCTGTTTCATTATTAAAATCTTCTTCTTAACAATCCAAGAAAGAAGAAGAAAAATAAGAAACAAATGGACAGAATATGTATAATGTATCTACATCAAAAACATGAAATATCCCACACAATGGCTGCACAGTGGTGTGCTGTGTGTCAGGCACATAAAATACAGGAAACTCTGAACAGAAGAGAAACTCTTCCCACGCTACCCTCTAGATCTACCTATAAAGATTCCTGGAAGCACATACACACTCTGCAAAAGAAGTCACAAATGTGGTGAAAAAAAAAAGCAATCAGGCTGACACACCCTCCCAGAATTGGTCATTAGAAAAATGTGGATCTATGCAGGGAAGCTGGAGGTGCCACATTCCAGAAGCCTTCAGAATGTGGAGGCAGAGTATGTTCCTTCTGCTTTAAGGAAGAAACAAAACTGTACTTTGACCTCAATTCTCCAAATGTGCATGCATTGCTCTTACTTCCTCAGCCCTGCCAACCCTGAATGCACGCAGTACAGATGCAACATCCCCCTGTCCTTGCACTCGCCTTGAGAAGTTCAGTCATGAATGTCAGGTTACTGTGTTTCAAAATAAGAAAAAGTTTTCCGTTTATGAAATAGCCAAGTAGAGAATCATTTGAAAAAACTAGAGACTGGTAGCAGGGCAGTGACATGCATGCAAAGCAGTTCACATAAACTGGGCAGTTGAGTCATTTTTTTAATGTGTGTGAATGTGGTATGTGTGAGTAGGTGGTGTATGTGTGTGTGTGTGTGTGTGTGTGTGTGTGTGTGTGTGTGTGTGTGTGTGTGTGTGTAGGTTCACGTGCACTTGGGTGTCTGAGTATGTGGAGGCCAGAAGCTAATTTTCAGTGTTTTTCTCAATTGCTCTCCACCTTTATTTTACTACTGATTGGTTGGTTGGTTGGTTGGTTGGTTGGTTGGTTGGTTGGTTGGTTGGTTGGTTGGTTGGTTGATCGATTGTTTAGTTGGTTGGTTCTTTGAGACAGGGTCTCTCACTAAACCCAGAGCTCACTGATTTGGGATTTGTCTATGATAGCTGGTCTTTCTCTCTCTTGTCTCCTGAGTGCTGGGATCCCTGGTGCATGTAGCTTTTATGTGGATGCTGGGGATCTGAACTCAGATCCTTATGTTGGATTTGAACTCAGATCCTTATGTTGTATTGCAAACACTTTACTGCCTGAGCCATCTCCTTAGGTACCTCATCCCCTGCAATATCTAGTCACTCTCAGGCAGCAATAAATTATTCAACTAGTCTTACTGAGAATCTTCATATCTTTACTGTAACCAGATTCAGAAGCTAACGAATAAAACATAAGCCTCTTGTCTTTACAGGGCACGCAGTACAAGCAGATAGTGAATTATGAAACATTAGATGGAGATTTAGTAGAGACACAGGCTGTTACTGGAACTCAGAAGAAACTCCTAGCGTGAGATTAAGACGCAGTGGCTTCTAGGATCGGTATAATAAAAACAACCACAATTACACTTTGCAACAGAAGTCTGCAAGATGCAAGTACCCTGAAACGGGCTAGAGGACTTCCTGAAATTCAGATTACCACTCTGTCCTATTCTCCAGCTAAAACTCTCTTGTTTTTAAAAAAACATCTTCTCCATTCATTTCTTGAATTACACATAGGTACCTTACATGTCATCGTGCACTGAACTGACTATTCAGAAATGTCCTGGGATCCCTCCATTCCTATCTTGAGTGGAGAGCTAGGATCCTGTGGGCTTCATCCCGTGAGTGCTGGAAGTAGACCTTGCAGTTTTTATCCTCCTCTCACTGTAATGGTAATGCACCAAACAATTTCAGCTTTACACACCCTCTGATATAGGGACATCTCAAAGTGCAGATTTCTGCTGGGAAACAAGAGATGCCACATTCCAGAGGCCCTTGGAATTCAAGGAGGAGCAGGTTTCTCCTGGTTTAAGGAAGTGACAAAATGACTCTCCTTTGACCTCCATCCTTCAATCCATTCTTCCCACTCCAGGACGCTCTACCCAAAACTGGACTGCTATTCATGAAGAAGTGGTCTCCCAATGTCACTGTATTTTCACTCTAGGTCACACTGTAAGAAATGTGGCTTAGCATGCTGGGGAGACCGTTCAGTTAGTAAAGAGCTTGCCTTACAGACTCACACTCAGTCCCCAGAGCCCACGTTGAACAAAAACAACCAAAAGCAAAGTGTGATGGTACACCCTGTTATCTCAGTGCTGGAGAGATGGAGGCAGGTGAATCAGTGAAAACAACTCTCCTTCGCAAGTTGTAAGTCAGTGAGAGACCCTGTCTGCAAAAAGATGGGTAGAATCTTGAGAACAGTATTTAAGGTTGTCCTCTGGCATTCAGATACATGCACAAACATATACACACAAACACAAAAAGAAAATTAAAAAAAAGAAAAAAGAAAAAAAGAAACACAACTCTGTGTCCATTTGTGTCTTAATATTGCTCAAAGTTTATATACTTTTTGAGTATGAACTGTAATACTTCCTTTAATGACTCAATTTAGTAATGTATATTTTTAAAATCAATTATGAGTTAGATTGTAACTCATTACTGTACATAATTCATACATTCTAACTTTCAAGAAAGTCATTCATTGGTAAGTACTTTTAATATTCCTTAGTATTTGTATATAACACAATATTCCAAAATGTTAAAGCAAATAACTATCATTGAATTATTTGTTTAGTAGATAATAGTCTTTGTTCAGGTGTGTGTGTGTGTGTGTGTGTGTGTGTGTGTATATGTGTGTGTGCATATGTGTGTATTGCCTGCATGCATTTATACATACCACGTGAATGGTTAGTGTCCAAAGATAAGTGGAGGGTATAGGATCATGGGGAACTTTAGGATGGATGGTTGTGAGCTACCATGTGAGTGCTGAGAGCCAAACTCAGGACCTTTGGGAGAGCAGTAAGTGTTCTAAACTGCTGAGCCATCTTTCCAGAGAGATAGTCTTCTTAAAATTTAGAATCCATTTGAAATGCAAATTTAAAATTTAGTGTATAAACTTGTTGGCTTTGCCACCTACAAAATACATTCATCTTCTACCAGAAATAAGCTACTCCAAATTGGCATATCTGGGACTAACTGAGTTTGGTTGATGGGTGTTTCCTCCCTTTCTTCACTGGTTTGTGATACAAGGATACTTATCTCCTTGGTGCTCTTCCTGAATGTCCTTGATAAACGTTGCACAGTAGAAAGGAATAATCCCCAGCCACATTTTATTTATATATTCAGACAATACTTCAGTAATTAGTAGTACCATAAAAGAAATAACACTGGAAAAGACGGACATAAGAATAGTCTTGCAAATGAGCAATATCTCAGAGAATGAAGGGTTAAGGATTATTTCTGCCATTCTTGTTTGATTTTACTGGAAATTTTGATGTAGGTTTATGTTATACTATTTGCCAGTACTGCAAAAACAACGCCACACAACTACAGCAGCATGCAAATACTCAAACACAGCAAGAAAGACTCATTAGCAGAATCACAATATTTAACTAATTCCAAGAAAGGGTTTTTATTAGAGGACAGGAACTCGATCATGCCAAGCTGTCTCCATAGGATTAATGAAGAAGGTTCGAAAAAAAAAAAAAAAAGAAGGTTCATGGCAGGGTTTCTCATGCTAAATCAGGGCAGTAGACCCAGCTTATTAAACACGTCTTGAGCACCAGAAGGGCACTAAATTTCTTGAGTGAAGAGTGTCATGAAAGAAAGCATAATATCTGGAACGTATTTTTTATGATGTTCTATACATTCTAAACAGATCACATTTTTAAAAAATTATGGAAAAGCCAATGGATCTCGACTAAACAACTTACTGGAAACAGAGAACCCACAAACCATAAAGAAGCCACTGCATATGTAGTTACATATGCTGGCATCACAATAGACTCAGAAGAGCATGGCTTCACCAAGCATGGATTAACTTTTTTGACAATGATCATAAGTTACTAGAAAATACCTCCATTCAGTTCTGCCATCGAAAGGGTATTCTCTTTGCAAGCAACTTAGACCTAAGGGACAATTTCGGATGTAGTTTGAAAGTGAGGCACTTGTGAGGAAAGGTCAGAGACGGCAAAATGCAACACTGGTAATTGCCATAGACTAGCAATAAACCTTGCAGTGCAGTCTGGGAAGCCCTGTAAAAACACATCCATAAATACCCCCCAAGAAGCCCAACAAGTCTAAGAATCTGGGGTACAGCAGTATGCCATAAGCAGCTGGTGTCATGAAGTCCTGCAGTGAGTGGTGGAAGGAAGTACACCTCTAGGAGCTACAAGTGCTTAGAGAGCCAGGAAGTGGACCATACTTGCAGCCCTGTGCTGGCAGACAACAGGGCGCAGGAAATAGAGTAGTTTCTGAAGAGGCCGTCTTTAAAGAAATACAGGAGATTTCTGAAAGAAGGCATGCTTCAATAGTAAGACAGGTAGACAAAGTAATTTGAGAAGACATGGAGAAAAATATTTACTTAAATAAATTTCAGCTGTAAGAAAGAAGCCTAATTGCTGAATATCAAAGATTTCTTATTGTAATAACCAGGATGCTGGACTGGAAAGCAGTTATATTTCCTATTACACAGGGGAAAAAAAAATGCCCCTAAGTTAGGGCTGGGCTAAGTCAGAAGTTTAGAATTAAATAGTTCTGGCAATAAAAACAGACTTTGACAAATGTTACAAAATAGGATGCAAGTAATATCTAGCTAAGCAACCAACTATTTTTCCTCTTTGAGATTATTTTTTATCTAATTTTACTCACTGACTTAAATATATTATGATATAGATACACAATTAGTCTAATAAAGAGCTTCATGGCAGCCAAGTTCAACTATGTTTGGACTTCTGCAGTATCAACCTTTAAGTTTATTTTCACTACACACCCTTAGATATTGATTAACACATCACTTTGATCAATGAATTATTAATAAAATGAAAATAAACTATACTTCCTCCTTTTCATAGGATAAGAAAATGATTCGTAACTATACCTGAAGTTGACTTTTCTTGAGCAAAGTTACTCAAAGCTCTGAGCGAAACCTTCCAGAGGATGAGCTGCACTACTCCAAAAAAAATGATATAGAATGAATGTCATGATATGTGTCATATCTTGCATTTTCATTAACAAATAAAAATTCACGCTACATGGGGTCAGAGAATTGAGAGGTGCGGTGCTGAAGGTCGGGAAGACCCGTTTTTCACATCTTCCATCACCTCTCCCACTTGCCCAAGAATCAAGAGCAGCGGCACTGAAGATAGAGGAAACAATGAGTATACACTAATGTTGCTGTGCCCAGTCAGCTAGAAACCAAAAGAAAATGCATCCTTGGGTGGTGAAACCTCCCAGAGGGTAAAATGCCTGCCAAGTAAGCCTTACAACCCATGCGGAGGAAGAAAACCCACTCCCCGGGTCTGTTCTCTGGACTCCACACAAACACACATATCACTAATGAATATAATAGTTTAATATATACGTGGGGATATTATATAGATACAATGTTTTTAAGAAAAAACACAAAATACACTCTTTCAAAATTTCTCCGCTTGACAGTTAATAAGTTTGCATCACATTATAAACAGGTCAGTCTAGTCTAAATAACCTCACAGGTCATCGTGGTGAGACACAAAACTTCTTCATCGTTACTATTTGACCTTGCAGGGTTAGAAGAAACACAGGACACAAGATATAAAGTGCTTATCACAAAGAAGGATCCAGATCGTCATAAACGTTGTTATTGTTGTTGATAAAATTATATCTCCCTGGTCTCAAAATATAAGAGAACGAACTGCCTCTGTTTGCCAAAGTTCATCTTTAAAGTTTAAAGAAAGTCTTTCTTTGGAGGAAGACATCCTTACAATGAGAGTACAGTCTCTGAATTCTTCTTTTTAAATATTTATTTCCTTTATTGTATGCATATGTATGTGTGCCTCAGTGTATATATGTGTATTATGTGCATGCAGAAACCTGCAGAGGTCAGAAGAGAGTGTTAGATCCCCTGGAATGGAAGTTATGCGATACAATATGGGTGCTGGGAGTGAAACCCAGGTCGTGCACAAGAGCAACAAGTGCTTTTAACCACTGAGCCACCTCTCCAGCTTCCAGAAAGGTATTTATTTATTCATTCATTCATTTCGTCAGCCAGTATTTACTGAATATATATGAGCTAGGCACTAGTAATTTCTGATCGATATTGTGCTAACTCCAAAATACACTAAATTAAAAGCTGCAGTATGTGGCACACAGTAGAAGAACCTAGAACTAAAAGAATACATAACAGGGCAATTGACTTAGCACAGAAAACCAAGAGAAGTAACTTCTACCCTAATATCTGAATTAGAGAAGGGAGGGAAAAGGACAGAGCAGAGGAAGGACAGGAGCTGTGCTAAAGGACACCAGGAAATAAGCACAGGGCTGTGACTCAGGGAAGGTATGTAGATTTTATCTAGATTACCTCCAGAAGTAATGCTTTGAGATGGCTCCATGTGTGTGATGCAGAGCTAAACGCCTGAAGTAAATAGCCACTCTAATTTCATAAAACTCTTTAAATTATGAACGTAATATAAATAAGACCCAAAACCATATTCAAAGTTCTAAGTATCTGACTAAGTAATTTGACCAAACAATTTTATTTTCAATGACTAAGAAGAAATAATTTTAATAATTTTAATATCATATGGCTAATGTTTGTAAGCATAGATTGCCACACTCATGTTTCCTTTTAATGTATCACACAGGCAAATATTTAAACTGAAAAATAAACAAGAATATCTTGTCATTTGATGAAGTTGCAGATGGCCAATTTTACATCTTCATAATTACCCTCAGCTCCCAAATGAAGCGTGTTTTTTCCATTAAGGTTTTCGCTCAGCCTCTTTTTGTCCTCACTGCTTTTTTAACCCCATATTTCATTATTTATTGTTAACCGACATTCTTGCAAATGATGATCATATCACTGATAAAAGCTCATGTTCTTTTTTATAAAGCTAGTAGCTTTTGTCACTACCCAACAGGGAAATCAAGTAGAAGCTGTCAGTCATATAGTAGCCTAGGTTACATTATCAAAATGATATACCTGTGACATCTAATCCACAACCAAATAGCAAAGAGATCAGCTGACAGAGAGATAGACTGATCTGCGCCTGGCTGTGCTGGAAATCACTCCACTCACACATGAATATGAAATCTGATTTAATAGGCTTTTGCTCTATAATGACTTATCCAAGCACTGTCAACAACATAGAGATATATGAAAATCTTTTAATTCGGCTAACCTGAACGTAATTCCATTTGGTTATTGAAAGTCATATCTATTGTTTGCACAATTTCTTTACTGTCACTGTAGCATGCTTCTGTGCTGTCATGTTGAAGAGATAGGCGCCAAGTCAACTCTGCTGTTTCTCTTTATGTTTATAAAATGAAGAAACACATTTTAAGCACCCAATGGTTCTCTAAAAAAGTCTCTCTCACCTTACAGATGGCCGTTATATATAGGCTGCATCTTTACAAAGACCTTCAGATTGTATTTCATACAATAGCACAAACTGCAGTATACACACACACAAACACACAAACACACACAGTATAGAGCACAGGTAGGTCATGCTACTATTAGTAATACAGTCTCCTGCCAGGAAACAGCAAAATGATCTTTGAAAGTATTTCTACTATTCTAAAAACGTTCCCACAGGCCCAGAATCACTGTACTATAGTCACGGCAAGTGGTGTAAGAGTAACCAAAGTGTTACTTGTATCCATGTAAGAACTTATCCATATAAGGACTAGTCCATGCAACAAATCCACCAACTGTCAAATACAAATAAGAGTAAATATATTATTTAGTGGGTATCCCGACTGGTTGAACATTTAGCACTATCCAATTCTATTTCAAAGAAAACTTATCTACCCTGTGTCTTCTTTGCTGTTCTCTAGTCCAGGAGACGCAGCACCGTAGGTCTTGTGATCCACAGTTTACTAATTATATTACCCCTTAACTAAGAAAGTTTAACCTACCCACTGAAGACTTTTCTGTCCAAAATCCTAGCATGACATATTACTGTCATGCTCGGAACCCCTGAGCTACCCACTAGACCTGAAGTCTCAAGCGATCATGGACTGTTGACTCTGCATTCAAGTATGCATATCAGATGTCTTCAAACTGCTCACAAGCTGCTGGAGGGCAGGATGCACAGCAGAAAGTCCCTGTGTGCCTCACAACACTCAAGGCAACCCACTGCTCAATACAGGCCTTTAATATGAGTACTATAATGAGTAATAAAGTACAATAAGAAGGCAAATAACTGCTACTGCAAGGTCATAAATGTTTCATTTTCTCCTTCGGGAACTTGGTATCAACTAACAGTCTATAGTATAAGGAATGGCTTTAAAAGAAGAAGCAGTGGCCAATTCCAAAGACGTTAACAACGTTCCATAAATATGACTTCCAGGATCACAATAATGGAATTATCTCTAGGTGCCAACAGACCCAAGAGTGTTGCTTGTAACACAGCCTTGCTATGATACTAAATTCAATGATTTAATGCAGTATAGCCAGAGTCCACCTGACACGAGACGTTCCAGCACTACAAATGCACCTTAAGCTAGCAGTCATATACATATATTAAGTAGGAACCCTCAACCCCATTCAGATGAACAGGGCTGTCGGGGAAAGCTGCTCACACTGGGATTTACCCATAGGAGCTTCTTTTTAAGTCACAGCAGTTCTGGGCAGTCTCTTTGATTAAACCAGGTGATGACAAGTCACCCTGATAATGTCCACTTACTTTTTTTCGTGTGTGTAACTACTGAAGGTGTAGTTGTAATGTGGAATTTCAGTCTGACCAAAGAAAATTATATTTTTGTCAGTCTTAAGGAAAATTCAGCTTAAATTAATGAGTCCCACTATCACAGTCCAGTCAGCAGTATCTATAGAAACACAGGTTGTTACTTCAAAGGACATAACAAATTCGCTAAGGTACTCTGATAGACGCGTCCCAACTCACATCTAAGCTTCAAATTATGACCCTGTAATTGGCACGTGTTTAAAGCAAATACAAAGAGAAACCAAAGCAAACTAATTATTCTATAGTTTAGATGAAGAGTACTCTAGGTCATCCCTGGTAACTATATTTTAAAGAGTTGGTCATTGCAGACATAAACTCACTGAACTGCTGTTTCTACATCCTCCCTGAGGCTTTTATAATAACATCTCTTCACATAAAATAGGTGAACAGTTTTTGAACACCCCTTATAGGATGGAAAGAATGGAGGGTGTGGGTTACATTTCAGGAGGAAAGTGCTCAACTGGGGTAGGTTCATTAGTGAAAGCTGCTGAAACCAAGCAGGTTTTCTGTCCTATGTATGGTGCTGGTGGGGACCTTAAGAGTCAAGAGGAGCAGACAATCAGGACACCAAAGCATCAAACCAGGGATCCATGACCTCCAAAGAGCACTTCTACCTGTACAGACTGGAGTGAATTTCAGACTTCCTTCTTTCGTTTTATACAGCATGTTCTACAAGAGTGTAAAAAACAGAATTGCTTCTAGTTCCGAGCGGGAGGGGCTGAGCGTACACAGAAGGGAACCCCGCAACTCTGCCATAAATAGCCTTTCTTCTCACTCGGGATACTAGCCCCTTTGCATCAGCAAGGCGCAGCTTCTTCGCAGTAGCGCCATTCACAAATCCCTTGGTCGCCCCTTTGCGCACGCTCCCTGGGCTCTGTACTGTGTGCGCGAGTCCCTAAGACCGGAGCCAAAAGGTGAGGGGCCTGGCAGCCACCTGCTGTCAACGCGGGGCTCACTTTCCGCCCCGGTGACTCGACGCGAGAACGCATACAGGAACACGCAACTCCCGGACCCCGCGAGCCCCGGGTGCGCCACAAAGCAATCTGTCCACTCTGCGTGGCGGGCTCCTGAGGCAAGGGCGAGCGGCGGTCGGCGCGCTGCCTGGGGCTCCCGCCTGCCCCACCGCACGGTCCCCGGCCCGGCCCCGAATGCACCAACTCTGCCACGAAGACCCCTAGGGTGCAGGGGTGGGCCACGCCGCGCAGTGCCCACGCCCGCCTTGCGAGTCCCCCCACCCCCCCGCGGGGCCCGCGGCCGAGCCGGGGCCAGTCACCTGGCTCTCAGCCCAGGCCGGTGCGAGCCGGGCGCACCGCGCTGTTACCTGGAGCTGCGGGCTGGTCCGGGCGCGACGTCCACTCCCGGTCGTTCGGCCACTGTCTTTCAGTACTCCTCCCGCCGCTCCCGCCTGCGCCACCGCAGCTGCTCCGCAAGAGCTTCGCAGTCAGTCATGATGAGCGAGAATGGGAGCGGGCGGGGCGCGCGGCGGCCGTGGGTGGGCGGCGGTGTGCGCAGCGGG
>NC_022029.1:12169600-12172945 GCF_000317375.1 Microtus ochrogaster
CGCGCACGCAGCCTGGCGCGGCGACACGCGCACACCCGCGGCCGAATCGGGGGAGGGAGCGGAGCCCGCGGAGCGCGGGATCCCCGCGCGCTGCGAGTCGCCTGGGAAGGTCGGGGCGCGCTGTGGGACGCTGGAGGCTCGGAAAGCGCTGTGCCGGGGGGCCTCTCTCGGAAATGCGGATATTGTCTTTCCCCTCCTGGAAATCGGGGTAATTGAAATGTTCTGTCCCGGTTTTCCTGTGTCACCCGCCCCGCGATCGTCCTGACAACTCTCTAGCTAACAAGGTAACAAGCAGCCAGGCTCCTTTAAACAGGTCACGCCTCCCAGTTAGGGTTTGTGGAGGTCAATTGTAAGAATAATGAAGCCTTGAGACCGGCTGGGAGTGGACTTATTTCCTACACGCGTGATCCTGGGGAGTCTTCCAGAGTCAGTGACCAGCTTGACACCGTTTGACTGATGACCCCTTGGAGAAAATTTGCTCCTTTTGAGATGAAAAGGATCTCTGATGCGTGGTAGGGTTGTTTACCTAATTTATTTTCTGGTGACCCTGTCTCCCCTTGCACTGCCTCATTTCCTTTAAGGTTGCATTGGGCCTGAGCAGCTTTCCACCCATCCTCTTCTTCATCTTTACTCCTAATAAGTATGCCTGTAGCAGACAGTACAACACACGGAAACCATTTAACTCTATCAGAAACATGTAACCCAGTCTACTAGAATCTAGAACCATGTCCAAGTATATAACGTCATGCCGCCGCGTTCACCTATTGGCACATTTTATAAGCTTCTTGCTCAAAGTCCAAGGTCTTCATGGTCTGGTACACTACTTTACTGAAGGGAAACAGCCAGCGAGTGAAAGTCACTCTGCACTTCTTTCAAGCACACGTGTGTATTTGGGTGCATGTTCTGGTCAGTCTGTCTGACTTCTGTGCTGTGACTGTGGAGGTGGGGGAGGGGAGTCAGTATACCCTCTGAGTGAATCTTTATGATTGTGGTTATTATATGTTCTTCTTGAAAATAACTCTGCTTACATTATTATTATTCTTAATATAAAGGACAAAACCAGAAACTCCGAAGGGAGGTAATAAATAACAAGGTTAGCACTGCATTTCTCCTTACGACAGTTACATATTTAACATTTTACATTTAACATTTTAACATTTTTGTCACTATGAATGCTCACACGCATCGAAGTGTCACGGGGTTCTCTCTAGTGAAATGCCTAGGACATGTATGCTTCCACACCAGTTTCTTTGGGTTCTGGGAGTCCACATGTTTGCACAAGGAGCAGTTTAGACACTGAGCCATATCCCCAGTCCCAAGCCTTTTATTTATGCCTTTCTCGAGTTGGTGCCCCTGCGACCAGTGCTTCAGTGTCTCACGCAATGAGTCCACTGAGAATGGTTCAGACATATCATCAAGACCTGAACAGGACACAGCCAGGCTTCCCTCCCTCAACTCTCTACTCAAAAGTACTATGTCAGTCACAAATCATAGGCATTCCTCAGAACTTTGGGTGGTTGTAATGAGCTGACCTAACACCCGCTGGTGTCCCAGGCCCGGTCCACTCACAGTGTAAGAACTTTAAGACGTGCTCACTTTGAGGATCAGGCAAGAACTTTAATAATCTGAAAATACTCGAACTCACAGGCAGAAAAGTTAGGAAAGTTCCCACCCCAGTCTTCAGCCGGTGAGTTATGAGCTGTAAATAGACATTAGCTGTTAATGAACATTGTTTTTAAGTTCTGTCCACTTTAGAAGGATCATGCTTGATCGTACTGGGCAAGTTCTGACCATTTTATTAACTTGGTTCCGTTGATCTTATTATGGTCAATAGTGATTGTTACTCTCTAATGTAAACTTAAAAATTATATGAGGTATTTCAAAGGCATTTTGGTAACTAAAGCTGACTGCAGTTTTCACAGTCACAAATTGCATTCATAATTGGTGAGAACCATGACAATCTGTCAGTTTCCTTTTTCATTAAGACATTAAAGCGAACATTTTCTTATTTTATCAATTTTTTCCAAATAAGGGTTGGAATTCCAAATAAGGGTGGGAAAAGACACTTATAAAAAGATGATTCATTTTAACTATTTTTTATTTTTCTTATTTAAAAAAGTCTGTGTAGAAACCTCATTTATAAATTCTATTGGACACTTCAGAAGGTTAGTAAATGAATTATTCCCTTTTAAGATCGCTTCCTCTTTCAAGCCGATTTTCCCATTGCGACACGCTCAATGCTGTAATTTGTGTTGTGATAGAAACACAAGAAGCTAATAACTCTTTCCAGTTTTTCATTCCCATCTCTTGTGTGTTTGCTGCTGTTAGGCTCCCAAGTGTATCTAACTGGCACGTTGAATGGAGATTTGGCATTGCAGTATTTGATGAAAGCAGAAGACTTCAGTTGCCAATTACATATGTGCCCTTTATGTGCACTGCGTTCCCACCATAGTGATGCGCCAAATTGGGCATTCCTAAGTATCACCACCAAAATCTAAAAGTAGGGCTGAGAAAAGATAATAGAGATATCTCTTTTTCTTTCTAACTCCATTACCAGTCGTGAAATAATTGAGAAACTGAATTAACCTTAAAATATTTGGAAAGCAATGTGGATAAACATTTTAAAAATGAACTGGTGATATGGATCAGTAGCCAAGTGCTTGCTGCCTAACATGGGAACCTGAATCTGGTCTCCAGCATTCACACAAAAGGCAGGCACAGACAGGCATGCACACCTGTAATTCTAGTGCTGGAGAGGGAGAGACAGAAGGATCCTGGGGTTTGCTGGCCAGCCTGTCTACGGAAGTCTTCGAGCTCCAGGTTCATTGAGGTTACACTGTCTCAAGAAACATGGTGGAAAGCCAGTGAGAAAGACACCTGGCATTCACCTCTGGCCCCCACATGCACATATATACATATATACACGTAAACACAAAATTGAACTAATTTTTGCAGCTCTTTTCTTTCCTAGGTGTTGTTCTTTAGGATGACTGCTGTCCCATGAAAGCTCCCTGTGGATACCTGGGGAGAACAGCAGCAATTCATGTAAAGCAAGGCTGGAACAGAAATTGGTTCCAGACGTGAATAGATGAAAACATGAGATGGACTGAGCTGCAGCTCTGGGCCCAGAGAGCATCAAAACTGCAATCGTAATGTGAAAGCACATTAATTGGAATAATCAGCCAGATAATAATGCATAGTAGACAAGAAAAAATAGTTTTCATGAGCATAGCAGTGCTAACTATTGCTTAGTAAACTCTCTCTCTCTCTGTCTCTCTCTCTGTCTCTGTGTGTGTGTGTGTGTGTGTGTGTGTGTGTGTGTGTGTGTGTGTGTGTGTGAAGAGA
>NC_022029.1:12173045-12196319 GCF_000317375.1 Microtus ochrogaster
TGTGTGTGTGTGTGTGTGTGTGTGTGTGTGTGTGTGTGTGTGTGTGTGTGTGAAGAGACAGGGAGGGGGGTGTCTTGGGAAGGGGCAAGGAGAGAAGGGGAGAGGTAGGGAAAGAGATTAACACAACAGCAGGGTCTATTCATGAAGAAAGCTAGAGAGAAACGGAACTCAGCTAGGCACATGAAACACCATTTGGGTTGTCTTTGCTGTCCTAGCCATCAACACCCAGGATTCAGCCTGTCGGGCAAGAGGCTAGGAAGTAGAAGACACTGTGGGTGTCTCCAACCCAGCAAAGAGTTGATCTTTGCTGGAGAGGGTCCCACTTGAGGGAGCTGAAATAGTTAAGGTGCGAAAGCTAAAAACACTAATATCATTTGAGTGCAAGTCTCTGAATTGTTTACAGATATTATTTATTGTGTCTGAAGAATCCATACAAACAGATTCATCACTAGAAGCTGTTTGTGTTATTTCTTTATATTTGTTTCTGATTTTCAGTTTTGCTGATGAGGTATTTGAGAAACTAACTTCAGGATTCTTTGCCTCCTCCTGATGTAATTACGGTGTTTGAATAATGTATTTTGTCCAATAATGTATTTGAATAATGTATAGTGTCCAAACACTATACTTTTTAAATCTACTAGATTAATGAGTTAATTTGTTAATATTTTCTATGACTCATATCCAACAAAGTGGACTTCGAGTTTTCTTCTCTGTGTTGTCCTAGCACTTATGTGATAATACACATTTCATGCAAACAGATAGTCTTGATACATCGTAAAGCATCAGCTAAATCATTATTAAGAAAAGTATCTTGCTAGAAGTTGAAACTAACAATAAACATATGAATAGATATGTTTAACACAGTAGCAACAGTAAAACTTCAATGAGAATGCATTTATTTTCCTTAAATATATGACAGGAAAACAGCACTAATAAAATAGTCTAAGCCACCTTAAACCAATACTATGGAAAGCTGAAAACTGGTTTTACCATCTGTCAGTTTCTATACTGGCAGCTTCACAAATGAGATTTCTTTTGAACAAAACATCACAGCAGGAGCTACAGACATCTGAATTGTAATTAAAATGTGAAAATGCATTTCCCAGTTTTTGTCATTTATAGAAAATACATTGTTAAACCTAGATTTATAAAATTATATGAAATATAACCATTTTAATTTTCCTAATCTATGCACTATTTCATCAGAATTTTGGTGTTCATAATGAATGCATTTACCTTTACAACATGTGTTTTTCTTAGGTCTGTTTCACTCTTTAATGAGGGTCAATTATTTTCTAATCATTCAAGTACAGAAGATGAAGAAAGAAAATTTTCATATTTTATATAGTCAGTGTAGATCTGCTGAGGACAAATGTTATTTCTTTACATTTATTTAATGGTATTTTATATAAATAAAAATAATAATTCCCTGAAAAATATAAAGCCAAATAAGATCTTTAATTCTGTAACAAAAACTTTGCCTCCCTTTTATATTTTAAAGGACAAGAATATTCTAGTTCTTAGCTTTTACATATCCAACAAAACGAATGGACAGCACATGACATGTAACTGTTCGTGCAACACACATTGGATAAGTGTGCAAGAACAGCAGTAAAGTATGTGTTCCAAATTGTTGGCATATTAGCCGAAGTTGAAATAGCATGCTTATATTAAAAAAGATTTCACCTCTATTTTTAATATATGAGTGTTTCTAGAAATCCAGGTTAATCTTACAGTTAGTCAATATTCTTGACATTTGTTACTATGGAATTTATTGCACACATTTGCATTTTATATTCAAACAGATTGAGGTTCCTAACCTAGCCAGTGCAACAATGCTTTCTTTCTAGTACACTGCTTCCAACTTTACTCCAAACATTAACATTATTAAAAACAAGATTGGGACTGGAAAGATGCTTTAGCTGTAAAGAGTGCATACTCCTCTTACAGAGGAACAGAACTGGGTTTCTGGCACCCATGTCAGGCAGCTCAAAACTGCCATATGCAACCTCAACATCAGGGATCTTCTTCTAACCTGTGTGTGTACTTGTACTCATGACATACACCCACACACAGAAACACAGGCATTTATATGATTAAAAGAATAAAAATAAAACCTTCGCTGTACATTGGGATAGGAGTTTGTCACTAAATCACATGCTGCAAATACAGCTGTCACCCATTCCTCATATCACACACTTCTTAAACTGTGGTGCAAAAAATGGGAGCACTAAGGCTGAGGATTCCCCCTCTTGAACTTCAGTGAAAATTTTGTGAAGACCTCAACCAAAGAAAGCTGGGGACAATGGTGTGTGATCTCCTAGCTCTATAATCATACCCCTTCGTCAGTGTGAATCTCCCACAAATACACATAGTTCTCAAAGTGATAATGGCTGATTGGATCACAGTTTTGTAAGTTGGAAATCTAGTTAGGCCTGTCCACACCGCCATGCAGAATCACAGGCATGAAAGCAGAGTTTGGTATATGCAGGTTCTCAATGCTGACTCTCTGAGGTACACAGCCACATCCAAGCTTATTCTCCTGACAGAATACTCCTTGTGGTACAGAAACTGAGATCTTGGTTTCCCAAATACATGACTCCTCAGCTAGCAAGAGAATCCCCAAATCTCCACAATACACATCTTTAACTTCCTCTTATTCCACCAATGAGAGAAAACTCCGCCTTTAAAGGAGCCCTGTGATGATGTTATCTGATTGAGAAAATCTTACCTTAGGTTGACTATTAATATAATATTACTAATCACCTGAGTAAAATCATTATCTGCACAAGCTCCATATACATTTAAAGTGGAAATGAATATGCAAAACACTGAGGGATATTAGGGGTTAACCCACTGTTCTGCCAAACTCCTTCACCACTAGACTAGAAGCCAAAAGTGAGCTCAGGAAAGACTTGCTTGCCGTTATATTTCAGAAGCACTGGATTAGGGCGGAGGAGTAGTCCTGTCATTGTGGAGTCACTCTTTTTTTTTCACAATTTGTGTGTTCTAGGGGTGTATTATTATCTACTTTTATCTGAAAGACTTGTTTTTTCTTTAAACCATTGATGGTCTTTTGTCCCTGCTGATTTGTTATAGGTTGTTTTTTTTTTTGTTTTTTTTTTTTTCCCGGAGTGACTTAAAAATGAGAATTGCAGCTATCAGTGAAACAGCTCAATCGGGTAATAGAAACTCATAAGAATTCCCTCAACTCTATATTATTCCTATTGCTCTCTAACCACTGCTATGTTGGTTAATAGCCAAAAGCATCTTCGTCTTCATAGAAAACATCAGAAAAGTCTAACTTGGAGGGACATTCGCCATGCAACAAATTTGCTGTGAAGTGTGCTAAGGAAGTCCCACGCTAAGGACAGCAAAAAAAGAAAAAAAAAATGTTTCTTACAATTGACCAATGTGCAGAGAATAAGAAACTGAAGAATGCGCAGCCCTAAAAAGAGAATGCATATAATGCAACAATCACTGAGGAAGAGGGAGTGGAGGGAATGGGAGAGCCTGCAGCGGGAATGTTCTGGGGAATATTGTGCTCTGGACAGCAGGACAGCTGCAGATACAATCTCACAGCTGTTGCAGCAGCGTGCTCAGAACTTGTGGAAGCACGACTTAAACCAAATTGTTGTAAGGAGACAGGGATTCCTGCTCCGAGCTGTACAGATAGTGGCAGATGTTAACTGACGGGAGATGAAGGCACATGTTATCTAAGAGTGGAGCCCCTGGTAAGTCAACAGTCTCCAGTGAAGATGGCACCCAAGAATATGTGGGCCACGCAAATTGGTCTTGAAGGATTGAAACAAACAAAAATGGTACATACTTAGGTGTGGGAAAGGAAGGGGAATTGTGAATTGCAGAAGAGTTGGTGGTGTTAATATGATAAAAACAAATTGTAGGAGAACCAGGCATAGTGGTGAGTGACTTTAATCCCAGGACTCAGAAGGCAGAGACATGATGATCTCTGAGTTTGAGGTCTATATAGTGAGTTCTAGACCAGCCAAAAGTGCATAGTGAGACCCTGTCTTAAGAAAACAAAACAAAGGAGAAAAAACGAAAGAAAGAAAACCTTTCAAAGCACTAGTATTAAAAAAACAAACTTTCCAAAATGTTGCCATTGAAATCATTATGAAGATGACTGGAATGCAGTGTGAAGTGCAATCAAAGGACACATGAACACTCGTGGAAATCACAGTCCAGAAATACACACTCAAACAGGTAACTCTTGGTTCTCCTTTCATTTTGGTGAATTCTGCACTGCAATGGATTTCCACTACATTGATCTAGCTGGATACTAAGTATTTTTTAGAATGATTTTGCCTTAGGGCTGGTCAGAAGTCTTCAGGGATTTGGAAGAAAGACTAGGTACAGCTACTTCATTCCATCGAAGTTCAGTGCAGGGAACCAGATGCTGTTTCAGCTGGAATCCTTGCTGTAGATCACCCTGCTGGCCAAGGTCCTCTGGATCCTGCATGATCTCCCCTAACCTGTTTGGGTGAGCACCATTGTTGAGTTGTGCCATGGCCTTCTGAATGCATCACTTGCATCATTGAAGCTGGAGATGAAAAGAGACAGATGTAAGTGCACAGCATCTGCTGGGGTCTAAACTATCAATTTGGTCTCAGCTAACCTCCATGGACAGTCCATCGTCCTCCCTCCATATGCATCTACCAGTCCCACAATTGCCTAAAGTCCAATCCATGGATTAAATATTTATCCCATTATATTTTAGCTCTGCTTCTCTGATGAAATACACACATACACATGATTAGCAGGAGACACTTCTCTGATGAGTCCATGTAGGCCACCTGAATGTCAATGATGTTCAAGTTTACATCTCCAGTATGAAACTCTTGAGGGTCTCAATGATCACTTACACTTCCTCTTGCCTTAAAATGCATCTCAAAATTAACATCTGTAATGACTTTCAGAGGGTCTAGAGAGATGGATCTTTGGTTACAAGCACTTGTTGCTGTTGCTTAGGTTTGGTTCCCCACACCTACGTGGAAGCTGACAACCACCCATAACTCCAGTTCCAAAGGATATAATAGCCATACGCATACATGCATCCAGGCAAAAACACTCATACACATGAAACAAGATAAATCAAATTTTTTTTGCTTTTATTTTTTTAGGACATATTTACAAGAATTCCTCTAAAATTTCTTCTGTGATCTTCTCCATCATAGCCAATGGTGATTTCATTCTTGTGTCATTTTCTTTTCTCCTACAATGTATGTGGATGTGTCAGAAAATCTTATCTTCATCTTTACATTATATAGAATAGTTAACAATGTCTCAAAAGTTCTATTAACATTGCCTATTTTAAACTATTATCGTCTTTCACTTAGATTTACAATAGAAATGTAACTGACTTCTGCTTCTTCCATTGCCCTTGCTGTATATACTCAATTGACTGTGTTATTATGGTGAAAGCTGAATCATTTCATGCCATAGTTTCCTCAAAATCCCCATATACTACCCTACCTGAATAATGAGAACAATTTATAGATTTAGCATTCCAGCAGCCTCCTCTAACCATCATTGTTATCATGTAGTATTGCTGGAGCTCTCCTAAGCAGAGGTCTTTCATTTCTTCAAGCTTTGCTTACAAGACATTATTTAGCCCATCTCTGGCCATTGTATCTGAAATACAACTACTTCTCATTGGTTGTTTTATCATTATCCAAAACATACTATATTCTGAATATTTATTTCTATTATTATGTATAATTATTATAAATATTCTGAATATTTCCCACTAATGTAAAAGACATTGAGGGCATGGATGTTTGAGTTCTCTATCTGACTGCTGGAGCACCTTGCATATGGTGACGTTCAATAAACATTTGTTAAATGAAAATCAAGTCACTGATAAAAACCTCAAAAATATATTTAATTATGAAAGTTGATATGAGAAGAAGAGACTAAGAATTTCTCAGCATTTTGAACACCTCTTTAAATTGCTTGGTGTAAATAATTTTCTAATAAATCTCAGTATAGGGCATGCACTAACTAAAATATGTATCTTGTGATTCCAAATGGTCGTTCACTCATTCGTTCACTCAGTCAATGTACTAGGCAGGGTTCACCAGAGGAACAGACCGACAGAACATAAAAAACAGATACAAGCCCACTCTGTACTGGGTACTGTAGCAGTTCCAGTTATCTGAATTTCAGAGCATGATAATACAGTCTCATAAAGCACACAGGATTATTAAGGGTTGCATACAAGATTGCATATAGTCCCATGTGACTAGAGGGAGCTGAAAATTTTCTATTCACTTAAAGACATGTAAGAAACCACAACATATGAAGAGATTTATCATATGCATTGTATCATAGGATTACAGTGAGCCAGAAGTCTCAAAACATGCATACTGCACCCTAGGAAGCACTAAAAACAGATGGTATACTTCAGTGCAACTCTGAAGACCGGCGGGCCAGAGGCAATGAATGATGTATCAGGACAGGAAAGGCAAATGTTCAAGCTTATACAGAGTGTTCTCTCTCTTCTGTCTTTCTGTTCCATTTGAGCCCTAAACAGTTTGTATCATGCCTAACACATAAGCAAAAATGACCAGAAACAACTTTTGGCATTTGGCAGCCCTGCTTGAATTGGGTGTTGTAGACTTCTTTTGACCATACAGAGTGTGAAAATAAAATGAAGTACAGCATAACATTCCCTCTATGGACAGCACAAAGGCTTGTATTCCCATGAGATTATAATGGAGCCAGAAATTTGGGTCTATGGGCTGACTTATAATCCATGGCAATTCTATCACAATCATGGCTTAAGTACAGGGACAAATTCTGCTATGAACATGCATGTCATATTGCTAATCAAATAAGAGTAGTCTATATAAACCTGATATTTGATAATGATGCTAAACCTATATGTTACATATATTTAATATATATATTTAAGTTATAGTAAATATATTTAATTATGAAAGTTGATATAAAGAAAGGAGCCTAAAAATCTTAGCATTTTGAACATCTCTTTAAATTCCTTGGTTTGAATGATTTTCTAATAAATCTCAGTATTGTAAGACAAGCACTAAAATATGTATTTTGTGATTCTAAATGCTCATTCACTCACTTAATGTATGAGGCATGTATGTATACTATACTTATATACACATACTATACTCACTTTTTGTCATTATCCTAGAGGGAATCCTTTCACTTTTGTAAAAACAATAGCTGTACTATGCCAGCATCAGCCTCATTTGGCAAAAATTGCATCTGTTGATTATATCAAGGTGGGTCCATTGACGCGCCTATATAATGTAAGCCTATGGAAGAATACTAGATGGTGCTCACATACAATGAGATTGCCCAATGACAGTTCTCAGGACATAAACCCATCATGAAGTGATGTGTGACTGTACAGTACACCCTGAATGCCCTAAGGATCTCCTCCAGTTTTGGTTGCTAGTCCAGATCAAACACAAGATACTGTAACTCTTTTTGACTTGATGACTCAGAAGCAAGAGAAGTCAAAAGTAGGCCAGCAGCTGACCTCACTGCATAGACTCATTGCCGTGTCTCATGGTAGAAGCATGCTTCCTTACGAAACTACGACCAGTCAGCCAGCAGAGCATGAATCACAAGAACAGGAAGCAGACCTGTTCTGTTGTGTGTAGCTGTTAAATGGAGCTACTCCTTTTCACCCTGACCCAACACCCATGAATACCACTAATTGAAGAGGAAGCAGTGAATACCGAGAGATAACTTAGAATGCATACAGATTTTTGGAGAACGTTGCTTCAGCATTATGATTTACTCCCAAGATCACCCCAGTCTTCTATTATGTAAACAGCTTCAGGATGATGGAGAACATGGGAAGACCAAGAAATTCTGAAAGCATGGTTTTCTAGCCACAGTTCTTTTGCTATGATATGTGTTTTCAGATCAGAAGCAACAGTGTGAAACACTGGTGATGTCATTGTTGAGATTTAAAGGTGAAACATCCCATAGGTTCATGATCAGAATGCTTAATCCCCAGCTGGTGTTGCTCCAGTGAGAAGTTCTGCATCCCGTAAAAGGTGAGGCCTGGTAGATTGCTGGTAATAGGTTCTTAAGATATTATCACTGCCAACTCATTCTTCTTATCTATCTCCTGGTGAGCTGTGATGTAAACAGACCTTCTCTGACACGTATTCTTATTGCTATGACATTATGCCCAAGTGCACAAAACCATGTAGCCATGAACTAAACCCTACCATGAGCCAAACTAAATCCTTCTTGTAAGTCATTTCTACCAAGTTTTTTGTCCCAGCAATACAAAAGTAATTGCCGCAACTGTATGTAGTATTCTATAGGTTCACGTATGATAATTTAAGCAGGAGAAGGTATATATGTATCTAGAAGAAATTCCTACTGAAGGATAAAACACCAATTCTTCCAACATGAAGTCATCCACTATACTTAGTACTTGAGAAACAATGCTGTATTGAGGACTTAGTTTTAGTCTCTTAGTCTCTGCTGCTGCTGGCAGACTGGACACAGGATGGTGGCCATAATCCTGACAGCCATGCAAACCCATTATTTCATCTCCATCATGCTGTTTTTAGACCCCCCCTTTTTTTCTTGAATCCATTAGTTAGTGTCAGGGTTGCAGAGAGAAAAACTCAACTAATATCAACAGTGCAGGTCATTCTAACCACTTGATACTACAATGTTCTCTGCTAAGGGATGTCTCTAGTAAGAATCTACATGAGGCATTTCACTATTTTTGTCAGTTTTCATGTTTGTTTACAATTAAGAGATCTCATTTCTAGCACCCACCTCTGGCAGCTCATAGCTCCAGAGGTATCCAATGCTTCTGGCCTCTGCACACATACACACACAGAGACATAAACATGATACTATAGCCTGACATGTAACAGATGTCCACCTTTGAATGATACTTGAATATCCTTCAGAACATTTGTAAACAAGACTGAATTTCTTCCATAACCTTTATCTTTGACAGAATTTTCAACCTGCCCCACACCACTGTCAGTTCTGCATCCCATAAAAGGTGAGGCCTGGTAGATTGCTGGTAATAGGTTCTTAAGAATCATAGAGAACTCCCCATGATTCCTTAGGAAAGGTAGGAAAGAGAAGACGATATGGGAATGGGACCCATAGGCATTTGGACCATGTCAAGCTGTGAGATTAAATAAATCCTTTCCTTTCCAAGTTGCTTTTGGTCATAGTGTTTTATCACAGTAACAGAAGCACTAATTAAGACACCAGGCTAGCCAGATGAAAGCAAGCTATTGCTGCTGATCCTTAACATGCCGCAATGGAGGACTTATAAGAACAATAAAATAACTGCACACCCAGTTACCAGAAGGGTGAGTTAGAAGTATCAAATTACATCAGTGTGATAGCTTTTACAGGAATCTCGGTCTTCTTGTTATAATCTGCTTTTGTTATTCAAGACCGATACATCATCCACACAAGGCAAACATGAGAGTTAAATGGGGGAAGGTGGTTGATGGTAATTGACACCCTGACATCTTTCAAGCTTTTGTGGTGGAATTATTTTTGCAATTCTTAGATATACACAGCATTGCTTTTGATTTAGTAATGTCCAGGATAGTGCTGACAGCTTCCTCTGGCTTTCTCCACCACAATAGTCTTCACTTTCCATGCTTGGAAACGAAACTGAGAGTTCTTTCAGCAGCTACTCATGCTTATCCAGTAACACATACCAAAACAGAGGAGAAAGCTACAGGATGCCTTTGTTGACCCGTGGAACCAACTCTAAGATGTACTTAGCTTAAAAGTCCGTAGATACGTAGCATCCATGACTGGAGTCCAGGCACAAGGGTATTCTGAACCGCGTGAAATCAGAGTCTAGGCACCTACAGACGTCTTACTTTACTACTCCCAGTACACACTTGCTCTGGTAGAAGGCAGTGGAGCATTTTTGCAGAAAGCTGAAATGAAAAGTTTAGTTACATTTTGGGAATGTAGTGGAATATGTCTTTGAGGGGATTCAGCTTCTCTTCCAGGAAAAAAAGTTTTGGATTGGGAAACTGATTCGTATCTGAGAAGTGATGGAGGGGTTTGGGCTCTTTTAATGATTTCATTTGTCCACTGTAACTTTCCTGCTCATATCACTCAGGTAAGTGTTTGGTCAGTTTTGTCTCTGGTTTTCTTCTGGGACCATTTCTCTTCTTATCTGCTGATTAACATCTGATTAATAATTGTGCCTGAATGAAATTGTTCTGATTTCCGTTCTGACTTTGCTGTTCATTACAGTAACTCTATTGGTCTTGTTTATAAGTTGTAGACTACTGCTGTCTACTCCCACCCTGGGACCTCACTCTCTTGTATTTAGGTTTTCCCAACTGTGTGGCTGCAATTCTTAACATAAGATCTGACCCACAGGGATGTACAATCACAACCTATCTAGGCTGTTGAGGATCTTACTGCAAATCTAGTTCTCAAATAATTAATGAATGATATGTCTTCTGGACTCTACCCATGTGAATATGTATGTGCTAAATATTAGAACTCACTTTAACATTATTATATCCCTTAGCCTTTGACCTTTACATTAAATCAAAGGAGGTTGGGCATTACCAGTTTATTCACAGTAGGTATCCTAGTCTATTTTATAATTCTGTAATAAAATATCTAGGATGGGCATCATAAGTAAAAAGGAATAACTTCAAATTTTGAGTATGCAAAAGTGATTTTCTGTCACCTGTTTGGAGCCCAAGTAATGGGAATGCACAGGAAAGACAGAACATCACAGAAAAAGAGGAGGCAAGGATCCGGGGGCGTGCCAGACTCTCAAAGTAACCTATTCTAGAGGGCATTAACTCCTTCAAAACCCATACCGCTCTGTAAGCCCAAAATTAATCCACTTATGGTGGTCAATCCCCCAGTACCCTAATTATGTTCTGTCAGGAGTTATCTCTTAAAGGCTTGACAACCAACTCAACACATTCGCCTGGGACCAAGATGACAACCTGAGAACATTCGACAAACACTTACAAAACGAGGTTCATGCCACAGCATTGGATAGTCTTCTCGTCTGTTTCAGCCAAACAACCAAAAAGCCAGTTGTGGAGTGCTTGACAACTCCTCTAGCTAATGCTTCAAAGCTAGTGTACTAACTATAGAGCATCAGTTTAATGAGTCCATATAAATGCATTTGACTTTACTCAAGCTTACATCTTCCACCATTATTCCACATTTTCCCAATCCATTAGCACACATGTCTCCAACACAGAAATAAAACACTGAAGCAGCTCTTATTTATTCTAGCGTACCTCCTCATGGTCCAACTTTGTAGCTCACATTCACAGGTTTGCTGGACTGAGTCAAGTTACAGGTCTAGAAGAAAAGTGTTGACGTCAGTTGCTAAGGACAGTCAGCATTACTTGGCACAGTAGCTGCCTCAAGGAGCCCATTAACCCCATGAGGTTATTCCAGCTGTTGCTACCATATGTAGTGATACCATTGCCTCTGGAATTTGGGAAACCACTTACAAACAGGTTGGGGATGTCACTCTTACTTGGGTTAAGGAGGTCAGGCCCTATTGGTAATAGGTAAGTCACTTTTACTTTGCTGCAGAGGAGGCAATTCTGCAAAGGGTGGGGAGAGTTTTGTCCACTGCGGGGAAACATTCCTAGAAAAGATGCTATGCTTCCCTGCAGAACCACTGCATTCTGGAACCATTTATGTGTGTACTGTAAAGTCTGGATCCATTGTTTAGGGGAGACACCAAATAAAAGAACAATGAAAATATTTTATTTCCATCGTTGGTCTTCCTAAATTCAAAAGGCTATGTCAATGTGCATACTTCAAACGATACTTGTATTTCATAAATATTTAAAAGGATTCTATTTGTATGCATTTACACGCTCAAAATATAGGTCAGACAGCTTATAGAAAGTGCACACTGAGAAAAAGCTTTTCCCAAAATAGAGATAGGTGTGTAGAAAAGGCTATAAATCTTTGTTACGGTTTGGATGTAGAATGACTGATAGTCTCTTGTGTTGAACAATTGAGTCTCAGTTGGTGAAGTCCTAGAATGGTGTAATCAGACCCAATGGTTCATTTTGGTGGGAGTTCAGTAGGCCAACATGCTGCTAGAAATGTGGACAGGGAAAAGAGTGCACATGACCTTTCAAAAGGAAGCAGGTTTGCTATGGAGAATTGGGCTACAGGCGACACATGGTACATTCTAGCAAAGTATTTTCCTGTATTCTCTGTGTTCTGAAAATGTGAGTGAGAGTGAATTCAACATAATGGACTAATTTATTTGGTGAAAAAAATGTTTCAGAATAGTAGACCATTCTGGCTGTGTCCTGATTTGTACTCATTGATTTGAGCAGGTTTCCAGTAAGATCCTGAGATGAAAGAGTAGAAAGACATCAAAAGACGTGTGTTCAGTAAGGAAAGGAGCAAGGACACATGCGGGGTTATGGAATCTTATGCTAGGCGAAGGAACAGGTGCCACTTAGAGGGTGTGTCTGCCTGAAAGAGATTTCACATAGTCCAAGCAACTTGCCAGAAAACTTTATAGGACAAAGTCCAGATAGTAAAGCATCACTGGTAGGGAACCCACATCTTGACCAGGACTGCTTATAGCTGTCCTCCAGTTAAATTTTGATTTCTCTTCTGGACCTTGAGGGAGGATTTAGCTTCTCTGGGTCTTTTTGTTCCAACGTAGTCACATGGAGGGAATCTCCCTTTCCTGCTTTTTTCTTTTAACTCGATGTTTTAGTTGGCTTGCTGTAGGCTGGTGGCCAAGTCTGACTTGAGACACTGGTCATGACCTTTACCCCCAAGGTCAATAAGACTCTTGAATTGAAATGAGACGTTGCATCCTCTAGTGTGGTAATAGGAAAGGTGATATGGGGGCAGGATATTACCCAACAAATGCAAATTCTTTTGAAAAATGTCTGAAAAAAATGATACCTGCAAATATAGAACACCCAGAGTGCCTTGCCAAAAAAAAAATATTTTCAAGATACTGCTTAGACTTTTAGACTCTGTGGAAGCTGTGGGAAGAAGAGGTAGGGCCACATCCTACGATGTTTGCATAATCTGGTAGCAGTGGCATTGTAACTCTGACAATCAGGCAGACAGAATACAAGAGCCTCAGAAACAGAAGGTCGTACGCTGAAGTTCCAGAAGGCTGCTGTGGTCAGGCAGTATGTGACAAGGTCATATTTTCTGCATGTAACTCCTGAGTAGGCTGTGAATAAAGCTGTGAAGCTGATGTGTAAGTTGCAGTGCGGCCCCCACAGTGATGGAGAGGCCAGGAATGTGAGCTGTCTGCCAGGGAAAGTCACAGGTACTGCGCGAAGCCAGCATAAATGGAAGCACATTCATGTTTCAGGAAGAAGCGCTGTGGATGCAGGCTTACCCAAGGCCATCGCCACCCAGATGATGAAAGCATGAGCTGCATTGTCAGACTCAGAGTTCTAGGGCTTGGTGTTTCCCTTGCTAGGCTTTGGTATTTCTTTGGTCTTGTCCATCATTACTCTCCTCCCATTCTTTCCTTTGGAGGGGGAGCATTTCTTCTATGATATAGGAACTATACATCAATATAACATAGGTTTTTTTTTTGGTTTTGTGGGATTTTACAGTTAAGAGAAACCTTGAATCTCAGAAGAGATGTTGAGTATTGGTATCTTTAAAAAAGTACTGTAACTGTAAACCTATAGTCAGTTTTGAATTTAAACTGAGTGCCTTTGCACTGCAAGATGACTTTGAACCTTTGGGAGCCAAAGAAATAATGCTGTGGTTTGAAGCCTCAATGTCTTTTATAGTCTTATGTGTTTGTATGTTTGTTCCTCATTTGGTAGTTCTTCTTTGGGAAGTTGTGAAACCTTTAGGAGACAGGGCCAGTTTCCATGGAATAATCCTGTACAGTGTGAATAAGAATTCTTCTCATTGGCTAATAAAGAGCTGGGAAGCCAAGAAGCTGGTAGCCAGGCATGAAGTATAAGTGGGACAGCTAGACACAGAGGACTCTGAAAGGAAGAAGAGCAGCGTCAGGGAAGACACCAGGAGCCACAGAGGGAGCAAGACATGCTGCAGGACAGGTAAAGCCACCAACTATGTGGCACATACAGATAAATAGAAGTGGATTAATTTAAGTGCAAGAGTTAGTTAGTAATAAGCCTGAACTATCAGCTGAACATTTGAAATTAATATTCAGTCTCTGTGTGGTAATTTTGGATGTGGCTATCAGTTATTTGGTAAAAAGCAGTCAGGACAGGAAAACTCCAGCTACAGCCCTAGGGTTGATCCTTATGGTTTACAGCCTAGTCCTGTTGAAGTTGCTGTTCTCTGTCTCCTGATCTGCTATACTGTGAACAATCAGACTGTCTCTTGTTGCCATGAACACACCTGTGTCTTCATTGTTCCAGCACTGTATGACAATGAGTCCTTTTTCCCAAAGTTGTTTCTATCAGATATACTCTCACAGCAATGAGAAGTAGTCATTAGTATGCTTTCTGGAGCTGGGTATCCTTTAAAAAGAAGAACTCACGCACACACAATAACTATGAGAATGGTTTGCCTAAGAATAATGTACATATTTTATTTTTTTATAATTTATTTTATTTTTTATAATTTATTTTATTTTTTTAAAAAAGAAAACACTCCTTTTTCATTTTACATACCAATTCCAGTTCCCAATCCTTTGCTCATCCCTTTCTCTCCACCTTGCCCCTCAACCTCACTCTCTGTGCACTCCACAGAGAGGGTAAGGCACATTGCTTTGGGGAAGGTCTAAGACTCTTCCTACTATAACTAGGCTGAGCAAGGTATCCATCCAAAGATAACGGGTTTGAAAAAAGCAAGTACAGCAGTAGATATAAATCCTGATGCCACTGCCAGTGGCCCTGCAGTCTGCTCCAGCCCTACAACTGTCACCCACATTCAGAGGGTCTAGGTTGGTCCCATTCTGGTTCCTTCCCTACCTGGCTTGGAGTTAGAGAGTTCCCATTAGCTTAGATGACCTGTTTCAGTGGGTGTCTCTCATCATGGTCTTTTCTTTGCTCATATTCTCACTCCTCCCACTCTTCAACTGGAAGTTGGGAGCTCAACCCAGTGCTCTGCTGTGGTCTCTTCCTCTGTTTCCATCAGTTGCTTGATGAAGGTTCTATGGTGACATTTAAGATGTTCATCAATCTGACTACAGGGTAAAGCCAGTTCAGGCACCCTCACCTCTTTTGCTTAGTGTCTTAGCTGGTGTCATCCTTGTTCATTCCTGGGAATTTCTCTAGTTCCAGTTTTCTTGCTAGCCTCATAATGGCTCCCTCAATTTCTTTCCTTGTTTTCATATCTGTCCTTCCCCATCTCGACTATCCTATTTACTCAAGTTCTCCTCCACCTCCCCTTTTTCCTCCTCTTTCTCTTCCACTCTCACTTCTCCCCAAACCCCCATGATCTGAATTTTATAAGGTGATCTTATCTATTTCTCCTTTCCAAGTGTATCTATGTATGTTTTTTTCTTAGGGTTCACCTTGTTACTTAGCTTCTCTAGGATCATGAGCTATAGGTTCATTATCCTTTGCTTTATAACTAGTATCCACTTATGAGTGAATACAAACCATATTCATTTTTCTGGGTCTGGGTTACCTCACTCAGGTGGTATTTTCTAGTTCCATCTATTTGCATGCAAATTTCAAGATGTCATTGATTTTTATCACTGAGTAGTACTCCGTTGTGTAATTGTACCACATTTTCTTTATCCATTTTGGTAGAGGGACATCTAGGTTGTTTCCAGTTTTTGGCTATTACAAATAATGTTCCTATGAACATAGTTGAACAAATGCCCTTGTTGTATGATTGAGCATCTTTTGCGTATATACCCAAGAGTGATATTGCTGAGTCCTTAGGTAGGTTGATTCCCCATTTTCTGAGAAACCATCATACTGATTTCCAGAGTGGCTGTACAAGTTTGAATTCCCACCAACAATGGAAGAGTGTTTCCCTTACTCGACATCCTCTCCAGAAAAAGCTGTATCATTAGTGTTTTTGATCTTAGCCATTCTAACTGGTGCAAGATGATATTTCAAAGTTGTTTTGATTTGCATTTCCCCAATGGCTAAGGATGCTGAACATTTCCTTAAGTGTCTTTCAGCCATTTGAGATTCTTCTGTTGAGAATTCTCTGTTTAGTTCTGTACCCCATATTTAAATGGGATTATTTGGAATCTTGTCTAATTTCTTGAGATCTTTATATATTTTGGAGATCAGTTCTCTGTCTCATGTGGGGTTGGTGAAGATCTTTTACCATTCAGTAGGCTACCTTTTTGTATTATCCATTGTGTCCTTTGCTTTACAGAAGTTTCTCAGTTTCAGGAGGTCTCATTTATTTATTGTTGCTTTTGATGTTTGTGCTACTGAAGTATTATTTAGGAAGTGGTCTCCAATGCCCATGCATTGAAAGCCACTTCCCATTTTCTCTTTTATTAGGTTCAGTGTGATCGGATTTATATTGAGGTCTTTAATCCATTTGGACCTGAGTTTTGTGCATGGGGATAGATATGGATCTATTTTAATTCTTCTACATGTTGATATCCAGTTATGCCAGCACCATTTGTTGAAGATGCTTTCTTTTTTCAGTTGTATAATTTTATTTTTTTTGTCAAAAATCAAGTGTTCATAGGCATATGGATTTATTATGAATTTTGATGCTAATAAATTAACTTGGATCTTTAAAACATGTTATAACTTAGTAAAAGATTATAGATTAAGATGCCTAAATATGCAATCTACTTGAAGTAATGTGGTTTCCTTATTCTTCTATATCGGTGCATGAGACTGTTTTTGTGTGTTATCCAATCAATTCAGTACTTTTTTTTCATCTTCTGAAGATATGTGGAATCCTTTTGCGTTAACGTTAGATACTTAGAATAAGTTGACTAACTGCTTCTCTACAAAAGAAAATGTAAGTACAAAGGTATATAGAATGGGCAATTGTATTTAAGGTGTGTTCATTGACAAAAATACATTTAAAATAAGAGTGTTTCATATAGCCAGGGAAATAAAAAGCTGTACCTCAATGATGTCAATGGATTTGTATCCTTAAATCTTCTTTGTTTTCTCTCAAACCCATAGTCATATTAGTACACACACATTCTGGGAAGATAGTTTACCTGATGACTTTTCCTTACGTATTTATGGAAGTGTTGAAGTCAGATAATGAAAAGAATTTAACTTTTATTGCAAAATAGAGAGTTGTACTTTAGACAGGAAAGGATTGCTCACTTTTAAAAGGTTAACAGGTCTGATAAAAGGTGAACATATTTATCCCCCATTTCTTTATGTTACTAGCTCTTCCTCCTCCGACTCAAATTTCCCTTTCTCTTGTTATCATCATCCTCCCCAGCACCTTTTCTCTCTTTGTTACTACTCATGGCTACCTTCAAGGGAGGCCTTCCTCACATGGCTCCTGTAGTGATTGTACCATCCAGAAACGCCAACGCTATAGGCTCCATGTATTGTTTCTTCAAATGTCTTAATCAAATTCAATGCTTTCTTGACACAAAAATTAAATTGCCATAAAACAATAGATGGTTCTGGAAGACTTGGTATTATTTCAATACATGGATATGCAGTGCTCCCCAAAACCCATGTGATCTAAAGAAGACCTAAATAGCTCCAACACAAGATAAAATCTCAGTGCAGATGGGGAAATCTCACTGGGCTGTGCCCGTAAGTTATATTTAAATGTTGATATATACGTGTGTGTGTGTGTGTGTGTGTGTGTGTGTGTGTGTGTGTGTGTAAGCAAATATGTGATAACAATGGTTAATGACAAGGAAGCCATGAATTTCTAAAGGGAGGATAGAGATAGAAGAGGTAGGAGGGAGAAGAAGGAAGGAGTAAATGATATAATTATATTTTTATATTGAAATACTTTTTAGACAATACACTGTGATCACACTTTTCTCCTCCAATTCCTCCTACATTGTCTCCCAGGTCCTCACCTAACCAATGCCATGTCCTAAACCCACCTCTCTTTTTAAGCACACACAAACACAGAAAGGCAAAAACAGAAAACAAACAAGCAAAAGAACAAAAATATTTTAAAAAATGCCCACAGAAAGCAACATGAGACAAAATGTCTACAAAAATACCAGTCCATTCACTTCATGCTGACTCTGTTGTAATAGGAGCAGCAGGGCTGCATCCCCAGCACCCTGGCCGCCTGCTAGCTTATGCCCGAAATAACAACACACAAACTGTATTCATTTAAATACTACTTGGCCCATTTCTATCTAGCCTCTTCTAGGCTAATTCTCACATATTAATTTACCCATTTCTAATCATCTGTGTAGCACCAGTCTTACCGGGAAAGATTCAGCATGTCTGACCTGGCGGTTTGCTTCATCGCGTGCGTCTGCCCAGGAGAGGGGAGCATGGCGTCTCTCAGCTCACTTCCTCTTCCTCCCAGCATTCTGTTCTATTTACTCCTCCCACCTATGTTTTAACCTATGAGGGCCAAGCAGTTTCTTTATTGCTTAACCAATGAAATTAACAGATTGATATATGACACTCTCACATCCCTTCCCCTTTTTCTGTTTAAACTATTCCTGGACATGGGGTCTACACTGAAACATGGTCAATGCACCCAGTAAGACCCAATTAAAGAAAATTAACTTTTCCACTGAAACAGGTATCAGTTGCAGATAGCTTATTGGTAAGAGGTGGGAGCCCATGTCCACTTCACCCTCTCTGTGCTGGGAGCCTGTCTGGCTGGAACCTGTGTAGGTCTTATGCATGCTCCACAGGAAATGTTAGCCCACATATACCTTCATCCTATTGTGGAGGTTTCCTTGGTGTCATTCATCCCCTCTGGCTCTTAAATCCTTTCTGCTTCCTCTTACACTAAGCTCCCTGAGGCCTGAGGGAAAGTTTGATAAAGACATCCCATGTAGGGCTGAGAAATTAAAAGTCGCTCACTCTCTGCACAGTCCAGTTGTGAGTCTCTGTGTCAGATTCCCAGATACTGCACAAAGAAGTTTCTCTGATGATGGCCGAGTGTGGCACTGACCTATGGGTAGAGTGGAATGCTGTTAATTGTCATTTTATTGCTATGTTCCTTCAGCAGAACAATAGTGCTTGATCTTCCCCTAGGCCCACAGCCTCTCCAGTTTCAGGTTCTCAGCCACCCTAGAATTAGCAGGCGTTCCGTCTCATGAAATGTGCCTTAAATCCAATCAGAGAGTGAGACTACTCCCTCAACATTTGTGCCACGTATTTCATCATCGTATCTCACAGGCAGGTCACCTTCTATCTGATAGTAAAAGACGATCTCCCAGTACCAAGAAGAGGGTGAAGTCAGCAGAATGAAGCGTCTAGTTGTACACCAGCTCAACTTTTCTGTGTCCAGTGAGATATAAAAGTGTTGTCTTCAGCGATAGGCTCTTACCATCCATTTGTGGAAGGACTTGGCAATAGCCTGAGATGTTTGGAGGTTTATATGGGGCACCTTTCAGCAACAACTCAACCAGAGATAACCCATTTCTGGCACTGGAAGTTTCACTTGGTAAAAAAATATGTCAAGTTGGAACTCTGTCTTTTTATTATTGGTGACTTCATTTGTATTCTTTTCATTTATGTTTATATTTTAGGAATATTCTAGAATAGCGGGTTTCCATATGGCCCCTCAAATGGCTCTTTTTATGTTGCTCTCCTGTATTCCCTTTCCTTCATCCTCCATCTCTAGTCTCTTCCCCATCACTCCATTACTGTAAATCCTATTTTCCCTTCATCGGAAGATGCTTACCTCTCCCCTATCTTACTAGGTACCTAACCCCTGTGGTTATATTTACTATAGCATACATATAGAAGGTTTAAAACACATAAGAGAAAACATACAATATTAGTCTTTGAGTGTGTAGGTTACCCCATTCAGAATAAGTTTTCTATCTCCATTCATTACCTGCAAATTTCTTTATTCGATTTTTCTTGACCCCTGAATAATATTTCATAGTGTAAATATATCACATTTTTATTAACCATTTATTTGCTGATAGACATCTAGACTCTTAGCAATTCCTAGCTTGATGCAACTATATTTTATTTAAAATATTTTTAAACATCTTTGAATTATATGTAAAAAAAAGCAAAACTTGGAATATCTTTTGTTTGGATTTCATATATATTTCATATATTCATAAGGACAGATATTTGCCCATATCTGTCTATGTCATGGCAAAGAACTTACTTCCCTCATCTAACTGTGACCCTGCACCCTGACCTGGCTTTTCACATCTTTACTATCCTCCCCAGCCTTTGGCCACCACTCTTGTCTCCACCTTTATGAGATCAATCCTTAGCATTCCACACAGAAGTGAGATCATAAGGCAAATATTTGCTTTTCTATTTCACTTAATCATTAATGCTATCACAAGAGATGAAAACTTCACCCAGACTGTGCCTGAAGAGTGTCCCTCACAAATGATAGGATTTCGCCTGTGCATGACTGAAGAACATCCCTCTGTGTGTGAACTCACTTTCATCCATCACCGTTTGATGGATATTGAGGTCTTTTCCTTTTCCTGACTGTTTATCAGTCTCATTAAACATGTAAGTGCAGATCTCCCTTCAATAAACTGCTTACTTTTCATTTGGTTACATAACCTACAGCAGAATTGCTAGATTTTGAGGTGATTTCAGCTTGTAATTTTGGGGAAAAGTTCCATAAAATGTTATATAATATAAAATGAATACATTTAAAAATGGAAACTGACCTTGTTAACACATTATTTCTTGTGTTTGTGAGACTGCCTCCAAATTATTAGGACTGCTTTTCTCTAAGGTATTATAGTAGACCTGGGTGGATTCCAGAGACTGAACATATGCTGGGTAAATGTGAGTTCATGTCTTAAAAGCAGGGCATTATTGAACTCTTTCCCTTTATATTCTTCTGAGTCAAGCCGGGCGGTGGTGGCGCACGCCTTTAATCCCAGCACTCGGGAGGCAGAGGCAGGCGGATCTCTGTGAGTTCGAGACCAGCCTGGTCTACAGAGCTAGTTTCAGGACAGGCTCCAAAGCTACAGAGAAACCCTGTCTCGAAAAAACCAAAAAAAAAAAAAAAATACATTATATTCTTCTGAGTCCTGGTGTAACCATATGACAAAAATTCATTATTGTTTTTAAAAGAATTCATTATAAGAAAATGTTTGGGCTAGGAGATGCTTGGTGATTAAGAACACTTGTTGCTATTGAGAAGGCCTGAGTTCAGTTCCCAGCAACCAAATGGGGACTTGTTCCTGTCCATAACTTCAGTTCTTAGGGATCCAATACCATCTTCTGATGCATGTGGTCCACATCCATACATTCGGGGAAAACGCTCATTCACATAAAATAAATAAATCTTTAAAAACAGTATGATTAGAGGTGTGCATTTCCACTTCAATAAAATAAAACAAAAGCAAAAGTGGAGGAGGCAAGCCATCTGCTTGCTTTCTGCATAAACAGGGGGCACGGTTAATGAAAACTGAAACCATTGCTCTCCTGTGTAAACAGGACATACATAGACGCAAACACCTGCTTCAGTAAGATGTGTAAACAAGAAAACACATAGCAACAGCACCTGCTCCAGTAAGAGGCTTTATTACAGAGTAATTCAGATCAGGGTTAATCAGTGTGGCAGCGTATGCACACAGTCCCAACACTAGGGAGGCCAATGAGTTAGAAACAAGCCTGAGCTATGAAGAGTTTGACCATGTCTCAAAAAACGAGAACATAAGCTGCTAGCTTTGTGAGTCACACAGAACTGGTCTCAGATTTCTTGTGGGATTTCCCTCTGTATGCTGTGAATGCCACTGGTTAATAAAGGAACTGCTTTGAGCTTATAGCAGAGCTATAGGGGAACAGAGCTAGGCGGGGGAAACTAAACTGAACGCTGGTAGAAAGAAGGAGGAGTTAGAGAGACTCCATGGAGCTGCAGGAAATAGTCATGCTAAAACTTTGCTGGTAGGCCACGACCTTGTAGTGATGCACAGATTAATAAAAAAATGGGTTAAATTATTAATATGTAAGAGTTAGCCAATAAGAAGCTAGAGCTAATGGGCCAAGCAGTGATTTAATTAATACAGTTTCTGTGTGATTATTTCAGGGCTAAGTGGCCAGGAACCAACAAGCGGCCTCCCTACTACAAATTGGCACCCACTTGGGCATGATCTCGTAAAGGCTACTGTGTGGTAGGAATTTTAACAGCATCAGATTTACACTCCAAATTTGATTATCTATGTAACTTTGGGGAAGTTCATTAATAATAATAATTCTCAATTTCCAAATATAAAAAAACAATAGTCGGAGTAATATTTGGCACGTATTGGATATTTGATGGAATAAATGAGATGGCATGAGAACACCTAGCAAAGTAACTATTTTATGTATATCAATAGGTAGCAAAGTCAAATGATTGAATTATTGGAGGTATAAGCCTATCCTACCTCCTAGACCACTAATACACATCAAATAAGTCTGTTGTCTTGTTTAATAAAAAAATAAGTGGCATTTTTCTTACAGTTGAATACAGGTAACTTTATTTTCTGAGTATGACATTTGTTAGGAAGTTACATGCTTCCCAGAACTCCACAAATATTTATTGAACACGAATGGTAAATTATGCATTTTAGGTGGAAGTTTCCATTATGCAAGCTACTCCTATTATCGTTCATGGTGCGGGTGACCAAGGCCAGAGTGGGTGGGAGACAGACAGATATGCCATGTGGAGAGAGCTTGGGTATATAGTTTATTTAGTGAAGGGGGAGAGGATGAGCGAGATGGGAGGAAGAAAGACGGTGGGAGGGGAGAAGTGGGAGGAGGGAGAGAGGCAGAAGCTGCCGCTCTAGAACAAGGATGGAAAGAGAGAGCAGGCTGGAGAGGAGGCAGGAGATCCACTTGCCTTGACAGGGAAGGGCGAAATTGGAAGTGTGTGGGACTTGTCTCTTAAAGAGACAGGGTACCCAGGTGACAGGCCAGGCAGGCAGATTTACTTTTACAACATTCCCACCTTTCTCATATAATAAAATGGCAGGGAGTTAGGCATGGAAGGTTGAGGGGATTAGGAGGTTGGGTTCTCAAGACTGCTTCCTGCTTATTTGTGGTGCTGAAGTCTTTCTTAGGGGGCTTGAGAAAACTGAATGCTGGTCACTTCCTAGGGTAGCTGGTTAGCTTTACGCCTGTCCAGGATTTGTGGTGAGGAATTGTCCAGTGTCTCTTGGACCTGGCAAGGTGTTGGCAAAGCAGAGGACAAAGTTAAGTTTATATATAT
>NC_022029.1:12196419-12207886 GCF_000317375.1 Microtus ochrogaster
AGGGAATTGAGATATATCTGACCTGTTTAAGCTGAATTTAATTCGGCTTGCTAGAACTCACAAGAATTCTTTGAATTTGTGAAAACATAAGTTTTAGACACATATATTGTATAAACAGAAGCATATTTATGCCAGAATGACGATGACAGATGTTTTTGCACAATGAAAAATATCTTTAGAAAACAACCAAAGAGAAGTTAAAATTTTGATCCTGCAGTAGTTTTAGTACTCTGCCAGAGTTAGATTAATAGCTTATCAGCATTTTATTAATAATGTTAAGACTATGAAAGGCAGGGTGAGAAGAAATCTGATAACTTGCATTTATCTTCACATCTTTATAACTTGCAGGTACACACCTTAATAACTTAAATTTGTATAAATAAAAAAAGCCTTTATTTAGAACATGGTAAGAAGTTATACTGAAATTTGTTTGGTGAGATTGTCCTTTTTAATCTGGCAAAACCTCTCAGCTGTCAAACTGCATCAGAGATTTTTTTTTGAGAAGGATAAAATTTCACGTGAGTTATTGATTTAAGAAGTGACAGAGGAGTTACTTGATTGACCAGAGCCACTCCTCAAGGTCCTCCATGGTCATCGAGGGCAAGGGCATCAGGACTGTATTTGCCTTCTGTTGTTAGAGGCAGGGCCTGCCAGGCTTTAGAAAATCCTGTGGCTTAGGAAATCTTTAGGAAGACAAGCCTACCTTGCCCTGAGCAACTAGGATGTCAATTCCATTTATCTTTAGTCCACTGTCTGGAGATCTTCAGGAGTTTAGATGAAAGGCAGTTCTGTGAAGTGGTTAGCGCTTTCACTTGAAGGCACAAATTGTGGATGGACGTTGTTTTGTGCCTATTTGTCTTCTGTCTTCTTTGGAGGAGAAGGGGCTGTGCTGCTAGGAGCCAGCCTGTTTCTCCTTTACGAAAAGACTTTTAATAATTAAATATTTAAATGCCATATTTCCCAGATCTCTGAGCAAGTGAGTTAACTTATCTATACATGATAAACAGCTGAGTCCAAGCTTGGTTGTACTGGTTTTTAACTTAACAGGTGAGATTTATACTTGTGAAAGACAAAGAAGAAAAAAAAATTGTTTATAAAAGAAGCTTAGCGGTAAAACCGGTGATAGTGGAGAAAAGCTCACAGGAAAAGCTGTAGGCTGGCTTTTAAAACATTTTTTTAATAGCAAGTACTGCTCTCATTCTCCTAGAGTTTAGACTCAAGTCCTTACCACAGTGGGACAGAGCAGAGACCCAGACAGACATCAGACATTATGCAAATACATGATATCCTTTCAGGATGTAATCAAAGCCCAAAGGACAGGAGCAATGTTCAGGAGTCGTGCATGGGCTCCCTTGGTGTGCCTGCAGCAAAAGACCACTCTTTCTGATTGACAGTGAGACCTAAGTGAGAAAGACCCATTATCTAGAGCTCCTGCAAAATTCTAGTGAGAACAATCTACTATCTCCTTATACAGAAAGACTAGACGCCACATCACACACCTGGAAATGAGTGGAATCTAGGAGAAGCAAAATATACAAATTATCTCTTTAGTTTCATCTGTTTTCTCCTTGTACTTACCACTTTCTATTTAATAATTGTATTTGTTATTCATTTTAGAACATTCACTATTGATGTGGGAAGGTCATTTGTCAATCTGTTGTTTCATTGGTTAATCAATAAAGAAAACTGCTTGGTCTGATAGGTCAGAAAATTAGGTAGGTGGAGTAGACAGAAGAGAATGCTGGGAAGAAGGGAAGTGTGGCAGACACTATGCCTCTCCTCTCAAAGACAGTTGCGATGGAGCTCCAGCCCAAGATGGATCTAGGTTAGAATCTTTCCAGTGAGCCACCACCTTGTGGTGCTACACACACTAATAGAAATGGGTAATCAAGATGTGAGAATTAGCCAGTAAGAGGCTAGAGCTAATGGGCCAAGCAGTGTTTAAAAGAATACAGTTTCCATATAATTATTTCGGGGCATAAGCTAGCCAGGCGGCCAGGAGCTGGGTGGCAGGAAAGCAACCCGCCGCTCCTTCAACACACTATCACCCATGCTAAAAATTCAACAGAAAGTACAAGAGGAAAAGACAGGATGGTTTCAGGAAAGTGTTAGAAGCAGGAACTGGCTGTGTCTCATGCATGACAGAGGCTGATGAGGACAGTGCCTGTTTTGGTTGCTTATTTGCAGAGACTGGAGAATACTGTCCGTAGAAGGTTAAGGATCTTGTGTGAAAACTATCAATTCTCTATCCGGGTAGTAAATGTCTGTTTATTTCTACCCTCGAGAATGGAGTAGAAGGTGGAAAAACTAGAGAAGACAGAATAATGGTGTACTTGGCCTGCCAGTCAGCAAAGCAGTTAGCAGACCAGCCCGGCAGTCTCTGCAGGGTCCCTGAGCAAATCATTTCCTTTACTGGTTGGTTTTAAGAACTCTTCTGCTGACTCAGCTCCTGGAAAGTAAATATCACACACAAAAAGAAAGACGGAATAAAACAGCTAATTTAAAACTGTGGCTAAAGATCTAAAAGAAAAGCCTCCTACATACATCTTTATGTTCATAACCGTTTGATTAAAAATCACCTTATCAGACTTGAAGTCTTCTGACTAGATTCAAAACCAATGGAAAAATAATAATAATTCCTTCCCCTTGTATCACAATGCTTATTACAACTCCCTATCTCACACGGCAGCTGTCCTACCTCATACTAGCAGAAAGCATTAATAATGATTTTAATTATATAAACGCGCAACTATATCTTGAGTGAAAAAGCAATAAATAGCCAAGCACCACATGGGCTCCTTTGGACTTTCAGTTTAAGCCCCCTATTGTTTATTCAAGGGATGGTTTTGGTAGTTGGGCTTGGTGACACACAGGATGTCTTTTTCTTTCTGCCAGAGTTTGGAATTAATCCTATACACTGCATTTCCAGGGAACCTCCCAACCCATCCCGTCCCCCTTCCCCCCACCCCATAGGCTTTTAATAATACTGCTTCCTGTTGAATGTAAAAACTGGCCTCCAGGGTAGGAAATCCTTGGTGCAATCAGTACAGTGACAATTTCAAGTAAAAGAGGTGGCCAGCAATATGGGCATTTGAAATTCTCTCCAAAGGATGTTAATGTTGCAGTGTGAATGTTACTAAATCCATTCTGATGCACAAAACAGAAGCATGGTTATTACAAGTGATTTTTAAACCTGGATAATTATGTTTCAAAGCTCATCCAAGGCGGCTTAAGAGAAGCAGCCATCTACCTTTCAAGAGACCTTGAAATTAATACAGTAGTGGTTTGAAATTCCATCACAATTAAAGGTAGAATGTTAAAATGCATTTTAAAACATGAAAGTCTAACGAAGAGGAGCTCATGATGAAAACATAAAGGGAATCCATTGCTATTACAATAAACGCACAGCACTGAACCATGTGAGAATAAATTATATCCCAGAGTACAAGTGGAATTTTAAGTGATTTTACAGATCTTTCTTTGCAATACATGTTGTTTCCTGGTCTGATGTAAGCAAGAACACACTTTTTAAAAGCAGGCATTTCCAAAGCTCTTTTGCATTAAAGCTAGGTCAGGCTGAACCTAAGGAAAACCTGTTTAACGACCAACAGTGTTTTGCTTGGTATCCAAAATGTACATATAAAGAGAACACAAACTCACCCTGTGGACAAGTCAGCCAGTCGGGGGTGGGGGGTCGGGGAGTATAGGGGAGTGAATAGGACCCATCTATTTATATTTCACTGAGCCTTCTTTGCCTTCTGCAGAAGATAATTTCAGCTATGGACAGTAGTGATATTTATATTTTTGTAAATATCCATTCCTACATTTGATTTTGTCTAAATAGCATGGTTTTATTTTTGAAATTGATGCAATTTGCTTTATAGAATTTACTAGCAGGCATAAATATTCTAATGCTTTTTTTCTAGAAGTTTTTTGTCTCTCTTTTCTCTAGACAGAGTCTCACACAAATTACTAGAGCTAAAAGCTGAGAAAACAATAGCTAGAAGACGCGCGTTAATTAAGAAGGTATTTGATGCAGAAAATGAGTTAGTGGACTTATTCCATCTGAGTTTCAGAAGCAGGGTAGAAAAGGTATTGCAACCCCTATTTCAATGAATAGTATTCTTTTATTTGAATCTTATTTCCTGAAAGTCATGAGGTGACTTACAGAAAACTATAAGCAACCAAGTCTTCCTTCTGAAGAAAGACCTAACCTCAGGCTCATACTACTGCCTATGTTTGTGCTTTTCTGGTTTAAATTAAGGAAAAGTAAGTAGTGACATATGTTTAATTTATTAATATTTCACTCTAAGAAAGATGCCCAAGTGAGGCACCTATCAAACCACAAGTTCTGTAAAGACAAAGGAAGCCCACTCTCTTTTTCATGGCACAACCCTCCTTTGCATTAGAATAGGATAGATTTAAAGATAATGTCCTTTTTCTCTGATCTGAATACCCACAAACTAGGGTTTTCATAGAAAAAAGCAACTGTGAGGTCCTTCATCCCACTATTACCTGCACTCCCCCTAATTCAGCTGACAGAGTGGAGCCAGAAGTGTGAGTTTGAGCACTCTATCTGACTATCCTTATTTGGAGTATTTGTCCAAATTCTCTGGTGTGCGCAGCAGCACACACAGACAGGAATCAGAGGCGATGCACAGACTCTCAGTCAGCAGGGCCTTGGCCTTCTCCTTGCCTCCTGGCTGCTGTCAGTATCACTCTTTGTTTCCATCCCCTTTATGCTCTGACTCCCCTCTAAACCCACTGTGATTCATGACTATGTTCATGTCATTCCGTCTCCTATGCATCCATTTCTCAATTGCCCCACTGTGCTACTTTCCATTCCCCTTGTATTCCCTCTTCCTTTTTATCAAATGGCTAATAAGCAGAAGTCAAGAAGCAAAGGAAAATCTGTATCAGTGTAAAACAAACGCGTGAATAAAAATGCCACCCACAACAACCACCAACAGCACCACACACAGCTAACTGCTCAACTATGCATTTAGGATTACCTGTGTGATCTGCGCACATTAAGAAACAGGGATCCTAGTTAAAGGACCAGGTGAGCTTTCAGCTGGTCATTCTCCCAAGGTCTTATTAGGTAAAAGCCCCTGGAATGTGCAGCATATTTCTCACCATTGGGCAGGGCCATGCTGTGTGGCAGGAAAGCCACATCACCTCTGTTATGTTAACCGCACACTCCCAGGTAACTCTTCTAATTAGAACTCTGAATAATTGTCTCTGAATAAAAACACAACCTTAGTGTCAGGTATCGGGGAGGTTCTCTAGAGGTCCCTGTTTCAGTAATATCTCCAGCTCTCCTTTACTAAATTCTGTCGAGAGTCAAACTCCAGAAGTTTTGAGCCAATACAATTCCCCCCCTAGGAAATTTGAAACCTAAAGAAAATCTCCAGGGAGGACCGCCAGCCACCCTAGCCTCCAGAAAATGGTTGTGATTGCAGTGAGGCTGGGGTCTTCAGTGGGTCAGGAAGATGCGTTCCATGGAGTGTCAACACTGAACAGCAGGCACGGTAAAGACATACAGCTATTACTCAGCAGCTGCTTGAGGTATTGATCGGCAAGGGAATGAAATGAAGGCATAGTTTCAGAAGTTGAGGAATATTTCAGAGGGAGTTGGATTTCCCTGTAGTGGGAAATGTTTTCATGACTCTTCCAAAGCAGCCTCTTGTTGAAGAGGATAGAAGTGTCGGTGTGGTGGAGCTCCACAGAGGATCATCTCCCTGCTCCGCGTGCTCCAGAGGCTCCCTCTCTACTTTCCGAATCCCTCACACTATATACCAGTTCTGGGTTACTTCAGTGCCTAAGTCTCTTGCAAAGCGTCAGCACCACGTACAGATTCCCTCGTAAGCAGTCAGTTTATGAGAATGATACTACCCAAAAGAGGAATGTCACCTCCTCAACTTCATATTTCGTGGATGCTCACTTAGCTTTTCTAACCAAAGCATCCCCAAGGTGCTTCCCTTTGAAACACATCACATTCAGCAGCACTAACAAGCAGTGATAGAGATTTTCAAGCAAAATGTCCTCAACAGAATTTGAAAGACAAGGTCTATCTCTACACTTGCACTGTTTCTTGTCAATAAATATTAATTATATTAATTTTTCTTTCTTTAGATTTTAATCTATAAATGTAACTGTTCAATTATGATTTTTGGATACACTGAAATAAATATTATGTCATTTAATAAAGTGAATTTCACATTATGAATATGCTACTATGTCAGTTTAATTGACTTTTTGTTTGGGAGGAAAAATAACATTGTTGTAATAATCCTTTCCATTTTCATATATAATATATTGTTCTGAGATATGTATGGTTCATTGACATTCATAATGAGGAGTCAATTACATTAAGTATAATTTCTTCCTTGTATGTTTCGAAGTGAAATTAAATTTATCTCCCATTATAGATTGTACTAAATCAATAGATTTTTATTTATATTCTATGATTGTTAACTTAGCGTTCTAAAGTATCTGTAGAGAATATTAAACTATATTCTTTTATGACAAAACAATTTACAATCTTTTGGTTATTTGTTCGTCTAAGTAAAGGTTAGATTTGGAGAAACTGAGGAAAAATATGTGGGTCGTGAGAAATTTGGCAATAACAGAAGGTTTCTTAACATGTAGTCACAAAAAAATTACCTCAAATTCAAACCACAGCGAATCCGAGGTGTCCCTGGGAGCTCTCACCTGTACCATATTGCAGGACTTCACTGCAGCCCGAGCTCAGCACACATAGCACACACTCTGCCCTGTACACATTTCCATGTTGTGCAACGCCAATCAACACAGCCTGAAACATGTCAGCTCAGGCTCCAGATACAGAACGTTAGGGACTGCAGTGGGTTGACTATGCATGCAAAGTATTTTGCTCTTAAATAAGCATAATGGTTTAATTACTTTAAAAAAGCTCTTACATTATTGCAATTTTTCTGTTTTCCTACTGTTCTTTGTTAGTATGAAGTACCGAACCAGTATTTCTCTGTATTGTATGCTGATAGAATGTTTGATTTTAAAAATTATTTTTGAGTTGCTAACTTTAGTTTTATGTATGCATAATAAAACCATTAAGTGATTTTTGGCTCGAGATTAGCATGGAATTTCTAACCATTTCTGAAATGATCCTAAAAACATTTGTAGTTTTGCATCATATGTGAATCTGTAATCTCAGCATTGGTGATTTAAAAAATCAAATTATTGATCATCACTGAAAAAGTGAAAATATTCTGTTTTCTGTAGTGTCAAAATCTCAGGCTTGTTATCTTTATGTAAATATAAGCAAACACATTCATTTGCATTAGAATAAAATTTTGCTTTCATCTTTAACAAATGGTGAAATTATATGTATACTAAATAATTATTTTAAATTTCTCTATGATTTATTACATTGAGGAAGACCAGAGGATACGAAAGGATAGACCTGGTTAGCACACTCTACCAAAACCCTGGAATTTCCAATATAATAGATGGGAAAATCAACCTTCTAGAGTGTTGTAATAAGAGCTGCGGGGCTGCGTCCCCAGCACCCCGGCCACCTGGCTAGCTTATGCCCTGAAATAACAACACACAAACTGTATTCTTTTAAACACTGCTTGACCCATTAGCTCTAGCCCTTACTGGCTAATTCTGATATTCCGATCAACCCATTTCTAATAAACTGTAGCACCGGTCTTACCGGGAAAGATTCAGCATGTCTGACCTGGCGGCTTGCTTCATCGGGAGAGAGGAGCATGGCGCCTCTCTGAGCTCACTTCCTCTTCCTCCCAGCATTCTGTTCTGTTTATTCCTCCCACCTATGTTTTAACCTATGAGGGCCAAGCAGTTTCTTTATTGCTTAACCAATGAAATCAACAGATTGATATATGACACTCCCACATCGCTAGAGCTCATTTGATTCAGAAAAAGTACTTCTCAGATGAAACAAGGTTATTCTCTAGGGAAGGTGTATAATGTCTGAGAACATTTTGACTAGTCACACTTAAGACATGCCCCATCGTATATTTGGTGGATGGTGAGGATCATACTGAACATCGCAGATCACAAACGGCAGCTCTCCACAGCAAATTATTTCACCCTGAATGAGAATTGCGGAATGTATAGAATACAGGCAAATTGTCACAAGCTGTTTACCCTTCCCAAATGTGGACTCTGGAAGCAAGGAGAAACCTGTTACATCAGACTTGAACACGCTTATTGTATGTGTTCTAGGTCAGACTCGAGTCCAGCAACATGGACTAAGGACAACAAAGTTTTATTCAAAACATTATGTCTCAAGAACAGCTAGAAGGTAAACCAATTTCAAGGGAGATTGCCATTGTTTAATCCCAGAATTTGAAACATGTGTGTGGTGGGAACAGGGGCCAGCTTCTCAGTCAGCACAGAACTCTCTCAACCTGAGACCCTAAGAGTGTGTTTTAGTGGGGCTCTCCAGCAGTTTCAGCTGCTGTAAGCTGCTGGTTTCATGATGCTAACTATCTGTCATTAATAACTTGTTCTTGTGCTTTTCCTTGCTACATGCTTAATAAACTCACTTACTTGAAAATAAAAGGGCAGCTATCAGAGTCATTATCCATACAAATTATGTAGTTGCTGTAAAATGATTTTGTAGAATAGCAGAGATAAAACTGCTAAGGAAGTTAATAAAAAAGGTTCCATTCCCTCTCCGGGAGTGCCCTGAGTAAGCAGGAAGCACAATCCAAGGAACTGGTAGAAAATTTGAGCTCTGAATTTATTCAAACCAGAGTCCTAATTTTATTTAAATTAAGGTCCCTAATTGTATTAAAGTTGCCAACTCTTAGGCACGATTAATCATGTTGACCTTTGGGATAAGATAGATTGTGTTCTACAAAACAAACCAAAAACAAGCTGCAGTCATCTGCTTGAGAAATTGTCAGCAGTGTTTTACCTGAATGCAATTGTTGATGAGCAATGAAAGACCTCCACCTCTTCACCCCAAGATGTGTTCAGAGGGAGCAGAACGTCTCTGACAAATCCACAGCGCTGCATAGTCTCAAACAGAGAGAGATCTGGCTGACCACTGGGCTCTCTCACTTCAGAAGCTAATTCCTCAGTGAGAGGCCAGCATGTTCCTTTAGAGCGGTGGTTCTGAACTTTCCTAATACTGTACCCCTTTACTAGAGAGCCTCCTGTTGTGGTGCCTCCCAACCATAGAACTGTCCTATTGCTACTTCATAACTATAGTTTTGCTACGGTTATGAATCATAATGTAAATATCTGATATGCAAGACATCTGATATGTGACCCCAAAGGGGTCATGATCCACAGGTTGAGAGCTACTGCTTTTGAGTGTCAGGTCCAGCAGTGTTTCCCCTGTTTTTAGTTTCTACCTCCATGGCCTTGTTCTTATCCCAGCCCATCTTGTTGTTGCTCTCTTCTACCTGCCATACAGCTCCCCTTCTGTGTGCTCTGAATTTTAGCACAGGAAGCCAGTTCCTGAGTCTTCTCGGTCTCTTTACAGCATAGGTTCCAACTTCTTTAAGTGGAACTTGCTTACCATTTTTGAGGGTACTGTCAACACTAATGGCCTTCAATTATTATTGATTCTTGATTTAAGTCATGCATGTTTGACAGCATGTATGTCTGTGTACCGCATGCATGCCTGATTCTGTTGGAGATATAATACAGTATCAGATTCCCTGGCAGTGGATAGGTTGTAAGCCACCATGTGGATGTTCAGAATCAAACCTGGTTCCTCTGGAAGCTTAGTCAGTGTTCTTAACCACTGGGCAATCTCTGCACACCTCCACATATCATCTTTTCCTTATGTCTACACACGTCAACACTGGGAGTGAAAATCATCTTTGTCAGGTCCCACCATGGCTTCTCACAATCTCTGCCTCCTTCACGAGGCATCCTCCATGTCTGTGATGCTGCTATGCCCCTCCTTTGATGCTGTGTCTCTCAGCACCATTGTCTGCCAGACCCTAGTCATGCAGTCTTATTCACAAACCTCTCCACCTTAACCCTGCCTCCTTTTACAGATGTCCTGCAGTCATTCTCTGTGATATAAAAGCACACCTTACCATCTCAAGAAATTGCATGGTTTTGACCAAGTGGAAACTACAGAACATTAGGCTCACAAGGCAGGCACACTTGATAGCTGTGCGAATGAGATACTTTCTTATGTAGAGGACACCGATGAAGGAAAGTCAACACGAGAGTGACTAGCAAGAGAATAAAGTAAAACAGAGTAGGGTGAGTAGCACAGGAGAGTCAGCCAGCTTTCCCTCAGTGTAACAAGAACCGAGACAGTCAATTTGGAAAGGGAAAAGGCTTACTCTAGCTCACAGTTTAGGAGGTTTCTAGTCACTATTCTTGGTCTTATTGCAATTTGGTCAACATAAGGAAACATAATGGGTTAGGAACCTATAGTGAAGAAAAAGTGTGCACCGCATGATTCTGAAGGCAAAAGAAAAAAAAAAAAAGAAAGGTCCAACAATTCCACTTCCTTTCTAATGGCATGGTCTCAATAACCTTAACATCTTACAGTGGGCTTTTCCTCTTAAAATCCATACCCCCTTCTAATCATTATTGTACAGGACTATCCTCTGACTCAAACTACTCCAACTTTAGGAGTTCTGCTGGTCCTGTAGATGCTTTACCTTTCCAGCAGGGCCTGCAGATTCAGACGCAGGAGTGGAGAGCAATGCAGGTCCTTCGCCTGAGTATCCACCCACAACTCCCAACAAACTGTATACAATTCTGCCGTAATCACACATAGCCCAGGTGTGGGGGAACTCTTTTAGAAGGGCTAGAGGATAGATGGGGAAGGACTAGGGGAGTACTCTTCGTTGGTGTGGCTGTAGTAAAGTCATCATATCTACTAGGTAAAGATTTTTCAATGTTGTATTTTGCAGGGAATACCCTCCCCTCTGTACATAACCACTTATCAATGCTCTGTGAAGAAGACCAAGAAATTCACACATCCCCCAAAGTGAACTTTGATAGAATCCTACCTCAATCTGTTCTTGGGACCTTACGAAGAAGGTTGATGTTTACCCCGTCTTCTCAGGAAGGAATTTTAGCAACACAGAACTTCCCTGAGATTGTACCCTTTCACACACCATCCTAGAGAAACATCAATAGAGCCAATCTTTGTTGTAGACATCCCAAGATCTGATCCTACCAGGTAAACTCCTAAGTGTTTCTTGGTGAGACCCGGAAGCTCTGCATCATTGCACGTGGTCTGGTGTGGTTGAAATGTAGGCGTTCAGCATCATGTTGAGACTTAATCCCTTTGTAAAAGTGCCACAAGGTGAAGTCTTTGGGGGAAATAATTAATCTATGAGGGTCCTGTCTTTAAGAGTAGATTTTAAAAGACTTGAGGGGTCTCTGTCTCTATCTCCATCCATCACCAGATGAAGGTTCTATGGTGATATGCAAGATATTCGTCAGTATTGCTATAGGATAGGCTCATTACAGG
>NC_022029.1:12209061-12210641 GCF_000317375.1 Microtus ochrogaster
GGGGAGGGAGAGAAGGGTGAGAGAAGGGGGAGAAGGGTGGGAGGAGGGGGAGGGAAATGGGAGGCTGGGAGGAGGCGGAAACTTTTTTTTCCTTTTCTCAATAAAAAAAAAAAAAGACTTGAGGGGAAATAGCTTTGGCCTTTCCTGACTTTCTACCATGTAATGACACAGCATAGCATCCAGGAGATGCTGAACACAGGCCACAAAACCTTGAGAGTTCCAGTGTCCAGAACTGAGACAGATAAAGGCAAATAAATATATCAGGTATTTGATATCTGAAGCCAAGACACAAATAAGCCAAGACAATCTCTCTATTTATTCTGAGAGATTGGTTATGTTGGATAAAATTTTTATTACATTCAATTAATTTCAGCAGTGTTTGACACCATTTATTGAGACTATTGTGTGTGCATATTAATTCACTCATAGTAAATGATATTTTACACTGGTGTTTTAATCCCTCATCTCTGTTCTGTCACACTGATTATACCTACTCTCTGATTAGAAAGAGCATTAACATCAACCACCTCAACATTAGCTCCTAATCTATCATTTTTCTTGGTCTGTCTGGATGATTTCATTCATTTCCATGGTCATCTCTCATTTTCACCTTACTATATTTATACCATGGGACAGTATGCATGTGTTAGTATAAGAGGCCCCTGCTTGAAGATCCTTCCAACTGTTACAGATTTATTGTGTTTTATTGCTAAAAAAATTTCTGTGTATGGAAAATAGTTTTAAAAAAGACAAATAAAGCCACACTTAGAAGTTTGAAACATATAATCAAGACTATCCCTTAAAATACTGTTACATAATTAATATGAATATAATCACCTAATCAGGTTATTAAATCTGTCAAACCCAAGGCTGAGCCAAGCTCAAAATGTCCATGCCACTTACCTTACAGAGAGAGAAGCCAGCATGTTTCTACTTTTTACTGAATGTATTACATCTTCAACCAGTGATTGCTCTGCAGATATTTGTTTTCTCCAAATGCACAATTTTTAGTCTCATATCTATTTCCATGAGTGATAAAAGAATTGGCCGTTAGCATCATGTTATAGGAATTGGCCGTTAGCATCATGTTGTAGGAATTGGCCGTTAGCATCATGTTATTAGGAATTGGCCGTTAGCATCATGTTATAGGAATTGGCCGTTAGCATCATGTTATTAGGAAGCTTCAAACAGACCTCGTAACGATACATCAGGATGATTACAGAGCTGCACTGCAGGCAGGAGGGATACCCACAAACCGTGGAACAAACTTTGTTTTTACAAGTCACAGCAATATCATGAGAGCAAGAGACAAAGCTGATTTGAGTATGTGATGATCGGAGATGTTAAAAAATGCTGGTGTTGGTTAAAGCACACTTAGAAACTTATCTTAGGTTGTAGTAAAAGGGGAGCTGGCTGCTTTTCACCACCTGGCTCCCAGCTAGCTTACACCCAAAATAATTACATAGAAATTGTATTCATTTGTCCTCAGGGTTTTTGATCCTACTGCACATACTGGCTTTGGGGGAGCCTAGGCAGTTTGGATGCTCAACTTACTAAGCCTGGATGGAGGTGGGCGGTCC
>NC_022029.1:12210741-12275697 GCF_000317375.1 Microtus ochrogaster
GGGGAGGGGGAGGGAAATGGGAGGCGGTGGCGGGGAGGAGGCAGAAATCCTTAATAAATAAATAAATTTAAAAAAAAAAGAAATTGTATTCATTTAAACACTGCCTGGCCCATCATTTCTAGCCTCATATTGGTTAACTTTCACATCTTAATTAACCCATTTCTATTAATGTGTATTGGCACTTGACTGTGCCTTACTGGCATGAATCTAACCTGCGTCTGTCTCAGAGAGGAGAGTCATGGCATCTGCCTGACTCTGTTTTCTTCCTCCCAGAATTCTGTTCTGTCTAGTCCACCCACCTAAGGGCTGGCCTATCAAAAGGCAAAAGCAGCTTCTTTATTTAACCAATGAAAATAACACATAGACAGAAGACCCTCCTACACCATTAAATTCTAGAGCAGTGTCATTCATTCTTTCTATCTGTTCTGTGGGTGTATAGCTCCTGGTGTCTAAGGGGATCAATACCAGGTAAAGCTGAGCTTATTGGGAGCCACACTGAGAAAGTTCCTGATCCCACACACTATGCTTCATAGTCTTCAGGATCTTCTCATTTTGTGCTTCTGTGATATGCTGTGGGTATGGCACTGCACCTCTAGCTGGAGGCACATGTGTGTTTTGTGTTTCTGTTTTACTCAAGAAATGGTGAGAAATTTGAAAAAAGGAGGTCAATTGAAAGTTTCTCAGCTCTATGTCTCTATTGTCTATGGTTGTAACTACTGTATATTTGATTCTCATAATTCTAATTGAAAGAATGCACAAATTTAGAATATTATTTTATAATTATATAGTATCTTAGAAATTTCAGGTTTAGTTAAAGAACAAGCATATGAAATATTGGAATTTCTGAGCAATTTGTTGGAGTTCATTAGATGCAGGAGTACACACGTATTACTCCATTATTTGCATTATTTTCTTTGAGTTTGATGTGTAGAAAACTTCTTACAACATGTCATTAATTATTACAACAATCTAATTAACTAGTTTCTTGGTGGCATAGTGGGAAATTTACTCACAAAGGGTATAAAGCATTCCTCTTAAAACAAAAGCCATTTGCACTGCTTTTCTTCCCAAAACGTCCTTCTTTGTTCCCGAGACACCCTGAGAAACATTATCGAGTGTGTGTGTGCGTGTGTCTGTCTATCTGTCTGCTACTGAACTGACTAGTATTTGAGTTGGTGGACTGAATGAAGTCAGATCATCCTCTCCAGTGTGGGTGGACATCCTCCAATTTGTTGACGGCCCAGAAGAGAACAAAACATTGGACAAGATTGAACTGCTCTCTGCTCGATCACTGAGCTGGGCACAAGAGTTCTTAATGCTGTTGGACATCAGGCCATGAAACTTAAACTGAAACTTATATTTTCAATTCTGTTCATAGGCATTTGCAACAAACTGCCAGTTCTCCTTGGCTTTCTGCTTGTAGAGGGCAGACTAGTATTTCCCAGCCTCCATAATCACTAAGCCAATGTCATAAAATCTCTCCTTTCGGTATATATAAATATTTAATTGGTTCTGATTCTACGAAGGACCAATATACAGATGATTAATAAAACTTGTGGAATTTAAGCTAGAGGCATAACTAAGTGGGTAAGAGCACTTGCTCTGTAAACTTGAGTTTGAATTCCCATCATCCATGTAAAAAGATACGATTGGCTGTACATAACTGTACACTTTGAATGGGGTGGTATTGTTTGGTAGGGGACAGAGCTTACTGTTCAGATAACCTAGCTCGAAAGGATTCTAGTTGACCTAGATTAGTGAGAAAGCCTTACTCAATGCCATAAGGTGTGGAACAGTTAAGGAAAGCTTCTTAAACCTCATTCTGGCCTCTTCACAAGCCCTTATTGTTATCCATAATTCTATATACACATTTGTGCACCAAATCACAAATATCACACACACAGATCAACATACAAAATGTGCTAAATAAAAAATAATTTATTGGAAGCAGATATATTTCATCTTGCAGTATTTGATTTTCTATTACACTATTCCTTTTTATATTAAAATATACACTAAAATAAAAATAACAGTATTTCACAGAGAAAGGAAACTTCTCTTGTATCTGAAACTTAAACCAGCTATCTAAAATTTACTGAACAGGTTTTCTTTCATATGCAAACAGGAATAAAATACTTAAGTTGTGGAAGACTATAACATGTTTTATACACTTGACTTCTAAGTGGACTTTAAAATAACTACTTTTCAAAGTAGTGTTAATATACCGTGTCTGTCACATAAGAACGCTCATTTCATGGAGGTCGATTTTAGTACAAGTCAGCAGAGGATTGGAACTATAGCAGTGGAATCTCTACTTTTTATCTACTACATGGATTGCTCGAATGACTGATCCTAAAGGAGCATTGTATTTTCAAATACTCTTTTTGTTAGCTGACAGTATGTTGTTGTACAAAAAAAACCAAAATGTAAATCAGTGTCAAGGCAATGGCAAATGCCTTTGCAAATGTCAACAGTTTTCTAAGATGCTAGCTCACTTTCTTGTTCATGTAGATTTCACAGATGGTGTAAGAATCAGCTGTGACCACCACATCGTTAGATAAAGGGACATAAACGGCAGCCGACAAACAAATTTGGATGGTTTCCAAAGAACTAGGAAACAAAGGAACTCACAAAGGTGTACAAGCAGGCATGTCTTTGGCCAGAGAGTGAAAAAAAAAAAACTGTCTGAGTGAAACAGATTACAGCTCTCATAATAGTCCCCAGATAGAGGGTTTTGTCTTACATATGAGAAAGAATGAGGGTTTTAACAGTCCCGCAACAGGGTTAGGCTGCTTCACATAGTTTGCAGGTCATCTGTCTATTTAGTGCTTTTGAAAACTTAAATAACAAAATCGAAAGTGCTTTCCTTCCTAATCTTACCCTGTGAGCTCAACTTGGTCAACAAACACTCTGTTCTTTAAGCAAGTAAACTCACACCCTTAAGAACAAATACACCTTTGAGCCATGAGGACCTTTGGCAACACTGTGCAGTGACCTGATGCCTGCACGACTGCCTTAATATTACTCATCAACGGAGTAGACAAGCCAGGTGAATCCTGCTCTCTCAAATGATGGCTGTGTGGACATAATCTGCTCTGCCATTTTTATATAAACCTTGGTTCAGCTCACCCTTGACCCCTGATGTCCTGACAGTCGGAATATTGTTTGGAGTGTGTGCTGTAGATATTGGTTCATTCTTTATGTCTACAGATGAGGCCCGTCAGAAAATAAAACAATCTGTGTAGTGGTGAGTTTAACTGCACGTAACTCTTTTTAGTGGGCTACATAGTCATTTTTATAGTTTCTCATCAGCGATAAAGACATCTCATGGGAGACTTTTCATTGCTGCTCGTAAATCAAAAGAAGATGGTTTTTCTTTAAAAATTTATCCTTTAAGCAATTATTGTATTTCATTTTTAATGCATTTCTTTTTCCTTAAAAAAATAAACCCTCAGTTTAATGTTCTAAGCCTCCATGTGGGTTTCAGAAGCAACACAGGAGCTGAAATTTTGATGAGCCACCAGAAAAGTCATTATATTGCAAAAACATTTCTACAATATGAAAATCACTTCCAGCCAAGACAGTATCATGTTTTAAGTGCTGGAAATACATCTCTTTATTCTATTTCTCTGAATATCAGTTAAAAATATTCAGCATTCCCATACGTCCCTCATGCCCTACTTGGCTGCCATGTCAAGTCTGGGGTAAGGAGCAAGGGTCAATACAACAGAAAATACATAACACTACTAAGGTGCCTGAAATATTCTTTTAATTAAAATTTGTACAGAAATATAGCTGCTAGTTGTGTGCTCAGAAATCAGCTAGCACTATTTCAATGAATTTCTGGAAGTTCATAAAGAATCTGGGATAAATCAGCCTCTAGATGTTTATTGACTGATGGGATATAAAGGAAACATTTGGGGAGAAAGGATGTGTTGAAAGAAACAGTGTTTTATTTATTTAAGGTTATTTAAGATTTAATAAAAATCCCCAAATATTTTATTTTAAATCTGATTTTCATTACTAGATTGACATACACGCTAATGGTTATGCTATTGAACTGTATATGTAAATAGAAATGGATTCTTTTTTAGAAACATAGCATACTTGTTGGGCCTCTCCCCTTGACAACAAGCCTTCAGGCTTTTCGTTGTTCTCATTATTATGACAGGCAATAATAGCCAAAATTCTCTTATATTGAAACAATCATCTCTGTCTCATGCTCTAATCTTTTGGATTCCCACATTCATTCTTACCCAGCAGGTCTCTGTTTGTTTGTTAGTACTATCTAGCCCTTTTAATACAAACCCTGGCAAATAGACAGTAGAAAGCAGTCCAGATGGCTCTCTAAGCAGGTAGTTTGGGGTACATAAACACAGAGGTCGTTCATCTACAACACTCTTTTGCATTTAGCAATGCAGTGTTCTGGGATCACAGGGATTTCATTAGCCCTGGAAGATAGGTTTGGGGGCCATCCTATTTAACTAATTGGATAATCTCCAAGATTTCTTTATACAGTTGGTTTACAAGCAAGATACACTGGTTTTCCATCAACACTTTGTGTTTGTAGAATGGTGATTTTCATGCATTGTTCCTGAAGAATTCTTTTCTTACAAACTACCAGGCAGTGGTGTCTATGTCCTGACAATTCATGAGCTGGAAATCAGTTCTGACATTTCTTTGTTTGTAGATCAATGTATTTTTTCATCATATGCATTTAGATTATTAGCAACATAAGGAAAACAATTAAATACTTTGTGGATGTGTGGTACACAATTAACTTGTAAATTATACTTAGATTTGAAAAGAAAGATATTTGTCAGTTTCCCTCATCAGAAGCAAAATCAATCCTTTCCACATATCACTATAAAAAAAACAAAAACAAAGAAATAATCAGAGACAGTAAGAGTTTCATTAATATGAAAAGGTCTTTTGTGTTAGGCCTGCAATGGGTAAAGATATTATTTTACCTGGGAAATAAATATATCGACAATATTTGGTATATTTTTATTAGTGTTTTAAATATTGTAGCAAGAAATGTATTTAGCTAAGTCTCTATCCTTTTCATTACTGTGCTTTTTTTTCTTTTTACTGAAGCGAAAAGTGAAAATACTATCAGTAATATTGCAAAAGCTAATTTGGTTTTTTATGTTTATTCACTGTTTTCTTGTTTTAAAAATGGTTAGTTGGCAATGATTTCTTGTATATGTCTTGAGTCAACAAAAGAAAACTAAACTGGAGTTTATCAAACTAAAGCATTTGTAGGTCAAGAAGCATGGCCATGACAGTAAAAAGTAATCTACAAAGTTGCATAACCATTACAAATACTATATCTGATGAAGATCTGCTCCCTGAACTACATGAGCAAACTATGATTCAGCAATGAATCCAAAAATCTTATCCAAATCTAATCCAACAATAGGCAAGAGACATAGCCATAACTAGTAAGCCCAGGGAACTGTGTTTAACATTATTATTAGCAAAATCTAACACCATGTTCTTCACCATAATTTATATCTGAAGTGTCCCTCAAAGACCTCTGCATTAAAAAGCCAACCCTCTAACTGAGAACCTATTCTCATATTGGAGGCTTAAAATCTTAAAGAGGTGATGTCTACATTGGTAACAGAAAGCTGACTCATTAAATGGACCATTATTAAAGCCAGAAAATTGTAAGTATTGATGAAGATGTGGAGAAATTGGTAGACCCATGCCTTCCTTCTGGGTATGTAACATGGTGTAGATGCTGCCATCAACAGCATGGCCATTCCTCGGAGTGAAAGCAAGGTGCCCTGTGACTAGCAGTCACCTTTCTGAGTGCTTAATGAAAGGGAATAAGAACAGAGGCTCAACTCTATTTGTTCATTTCTGTTTATGGTGATTTTATTCACAGCTACAAAAAGATGGAATCAAGCACACGAACATGGTTGGAAAATGCAGTGTGTGTGTGCATGTGCATATCTGCATGCATACTGAAATATTATTCAAGTTCGCAGAGGAATCATTTTATGACACATGCTGCACTGTAAGTCAACAATGAAAATGTTGTTCTAAGTGAAATAATACAGAAACCATTGTGTGACTCCACTTCTCTCAGTTACCTAGAATAGTGAAGCTCAGAACAGAAAAAGCATAGGTCACTCAGGGCTGGTCTGATGGAGAAATGGTGGAGGTTATTGTTCAGCGAGTAGCTCTTTGGTAGGATGAAATGCTCTGACAATGGACAGTGGTCTCAGTTGCAGAATTTAGAAAACAAGCTTGATTGTACAGATTGTACAATTAAAATGACTGGATGGTAAACTTTATGTTGAGCAAATTTCAAGGCAGCTTTTTTTCCAATGGAGTAATTTCTTTTTTTTTTTTTTTTTTGGTTTTTCGAGACAGGGTTTCTCTGTGGCTTTGGAGCCTGTAGCCTGTCCTGGAACTAGCTCTGTAGACCAGGCTGGTCTCGAACTCACAGAGATTCGCCTGCCTCTGCCTCCCGAGTGCTGGGATTAAAGGCGTGCGCCACCATCGCCCGGCCCAATGGAGTAATTTCTTAAAGAGTAGGCCTATCAGGCCTTCCAACTGCCTGTATGGCAAATCTTTTAAGAAGGTTGAATTTTGGTCCAATGAATTAGTACTCTTCTATGCAAGTCCATTGTTTATCCTTTTTTTTTTTTTTTTTTTTTTTGGTGAGTTTTGGTCTCTATTTGGTTTTGGTTTTGAGCCTGGACTACACGAGGAGCATTTATGGGCTTCAGCTTCTATCCTAGATGTAAATCCTATCAGATTGTTGATTCTATGGCATCTTCCTAGTTACAGTATCCAACGTTACCACCTAATGACATGACCTACAAAGCAGAGTTTGGTTTTCACGTGGCTATCTTTTCTCTGGAATGATCTGCTTATATTTTTGTTTCATAGGACTCAGCACAATAGACCGTCTTTCTCATCTTTTAAGATCCAGTGTTTAAGCACAGTGTTCAGAAATTGTTGGTCATCTATAACATTTAGCAGCACAATAAACAAATATCTCTATGATCTAATGTATTTCTTATGCATTATTTAAATAACTGAGAGTTCAGCTATATTATCATATTACAAATGACAAAACTACATCTTTGAAATTTGAGCTCTTAGAAGTAAACATTGAAGAATAGTAGCACATGACAATGGGGGCTGACTGAGAAGCCATTGATAAAGGCACTAGGTCTTGTTTCTACTGCATGTACTGGCTATTTGTGACCCTAGTCTATTTGGATGCAAAGCTTCCTAGGCCTGGATGTAGGGGGGAAGGGCCTTGGACTTTCCACAGGGCAGGGTTCCCTGCCCTCTCTTAAGGAGGGAGGGGGAGGGAGGAGAGGGAGAGGGGGAGGGGGAGAGGAATGAGAGGAGGGGACGATGTGTAAATTTTTAATGAAAAAATAAATAAATAAAAATAAATAATAAATAACCAACAAAAACAAACGAAAAGAATAGTAGCACAAAACCCCTATTTTTTATCTCTTGACTCAATAACCCAAAGCATGTTCAATGACATCACAGTTACCTCTGAATTTTCTTCATAAATGTTGGCGGAGAAAACTATTTCACGGACTAGGGATATAGCTTAGTTAGTTAGAGTGCTTGTCTAGCAGCTATGAGCCCTTGGTTCGATCCCCAAAACCTCCAAGAATAGGGCATAGTGGTTGAAGACTATACTCTCAACACTCCAGAAGCAGAAACAGAAAACCCAGACATTCAAAGAAAGCTATGCTCAGCTATAGTGAGATGAGACTCGTCTGAGCTATATGAGCCCCTGTCTTAAAACAAGAGACTACCTCAACACTATTCCTTATATTTTTTTCTGCATGAGTTCATTCTTCCCAATGGGAAAAGTATGTTAAAAACAATTGGTTGATCTGAAAAAAAAAAGTGAGTATGTGATGTTTAAATAAATTAATCTACCTCCCTCCCTTCTTCCTTTCTGTCTCCCTTTCCCACATTCTCCATCCCTCATCTTTTTCCTTCTTTCCCTTCTTTCTTCCAGGATTATGGTACCCACAGATAGCACAACTTCTCAGAATGTCCCCACACAATTCTTATTCAGAACTAGACACTTTCATCTGTTCAAATTTGTAGTTTCTTATGAGCGCATTGACTTCTTAAGCTATGTATTTTCATTAGTTTATTGTAATCAATACAGTAATGAAGCTGAAAAATTGTTTTTACCTGATGGTTGTTGCTTGGTAGGCCAATCCTCCCACAAAGTTATAGGAAGCTTTTAGAATGATAGTTCTCAACCCCCTGACAAACCTCTATATCCAAAAATATTTACATTAGGATAGAAAAAAGTAGCAAAATTGCAGTTATGAAGTATCAACAGAAATAATTTTATGGTTGGGCGGTCACAACAACATGAAGAACTCTACTATAGGGTCACAGCATTAGGGAGGTTGAACACTACTGTTTTATGATTCAGATGACTTCAAGAGGAAAGAGACAGATGGTAAATAGTAAGGAAATATTGGTCAAGAGGATCATTAACTCACTGAACTTCAACAATAAATACCTAAAGTTATCACTGTTGATAAGATTTTTAATATGCAATAAAAATAATTAAGGTTTTCACTCTGTCCTGAATTGCAGGAGAGCCCAGCAGGAGGGACTAGATCAGAGGCAATGGAATGAAATGAACTCCCAATAGTCTCATTTGTAAGTTTAATGTCTTGTGCTAGTGTGGCAAAATATGGGCACTGTAGTCACTCTATAGTGCTTAGCGAATAAATCAAGGAAAGGGACAATGTCGTTTCATTTAAGGGTTTACAAACACCTATGTATTTATTTATTAAGCGCTAATGCCGTAATTCCGTGTTATTACACATACCTAACATGCATAAGGTCTTGGGTTTGATCCCAGTAATATTATATCAACTTCTAGGTGACAGCATGTTTGATGTGAATACATGCTACTTTTTAAATAAAAATGAGTTCTTTTTTTTCAGTAAAATTTAATATTAAAAACACATCGGAAAATTTTACATAGTATTGTTACATCTATTTTCCCTAGGAATGACACATCTCTTGAAGAAGCACATAATGAAATTTTTCCAACATCCACCCATGATATTGCTTCATACAGTCTCTTCTTTTACATAAAGCCTTTTACAATGTGTCATTGTGGTGTGGAGATAAGCCAAGTTCATTTAAAAATAAGCATTTGACACCAAGTTGGTTATTTAATATTATAAAATGTTTTTGGTTTAAATTTTATCTACTTGTTACCAAGATTAAGATTATAATATGGATGCTTTAACTCACATTTTTAAACTGTAATCCCAGTACAAAAACTCCTCTCATTTGCTAAATTATGTCTTATTTTGAGTCCTGAATACAGTAGCCTGTAACTTATTTAATTAAGCACTATATTACATTACTTTATTTATTAGCTTGGTATGTAACAACTCACGAGTTAACTACAGTGTCTCATTAGTAATTTGACACCTCCTCTGTACTAGTATATGAGGAGGTGTCTTCTGCAAAGGTGGACTTCACAGAGGTTACACACAGCATATGTGATTGCTAAATCAGAATTTCACATTTTTAAGTAAATACATCAATCACATTATTTACTGCTAAGCTCATAGACTGGTATGTGGTGCTAGGCCTGGGGGGAGGCAATTGTGTTTGATTTCTATAACTTTTTGATCAGACATCTAAATAAATAACCTAGAAAAAACTTATTTTAGAAAATTTTGCTCTAAGCCATTTGATGTGAGATCGTGAACCTGACAGGAGATATTTTGCCATGAAAATCAAGTTACCTACCAATTTCCAGGAAGGGCATGAGTAAGAACTGTTTTGGCTTAGGTTATAAATCTCCTTAATGCCATTTTAAGTAATCATGTCTGTTGCAGTTTGGGAACTGATAAATTCTTAGGAAATGCCGACTGCAGCTACCTCATTCGAATCTCATACAGGAAACCACAATGTGGAAGAAACATAATAGCTTTGAAAAATAATAACTGATATAACAAGAACATTTCACAAAGAAATACGCTGGTAACAGAAAGTAGTTTCCTGACCAAACTTTATACATCATGGAAACAATCTGGCCTAGAAACTCAGCCCTTTGTCTGACTTGGTTCCTCAAAACAGCCAGTGAACCCCTGCTGACAACTCTTACAAAAATGCAAAAGCCAGTAACATGGAAACGTAACTGTCATGAGGATATTTTACGTATCTTTTACAGTGAATTTTTAACTACGGCTTAGACATTTGTTTTAAAGATCGTCTTGTCAGACTGGCCATATGTATACTCTTTTCACCATGAAAGTATCATTACCTGAGGAAAAACAACTATCCATTTTATTAACTACACGACATATTTCCACCTTCAGGTAAAAAGAAAGCAATCAGCTTTAAATAATGGTACTAATATCAAAATTCAATTAATTTTATGTTTAGTTTGATTTAAAATAACTTTCCATTGTGTAAGTATTTGAAAACATGTTTTTGTTTCTAAAAGACATGGTATTCTAAGATAATTCTCTGAGAAATGCCCTTAAAATCTCCAAAATATTACATTTACTGAATAAAACGAACCTGAGGTGAAAAACTTAACTGGCTTCTTATTGTCACATGAGTGAAAGTGAAGAGTTGGGGATGCTGGGCCAGACCTGCACCTTCAGCCACTCTTCCAGCAGAAATGACAGGCAGGAAAACATGGGGGAATTGTACTCTCACCTGAAGAAAAATACTTGACTGATTTTATCATATAGGGACCGGAATGTTTATTACCTACAGAGGTTGATTTAAACATTTTATATTTTGAAGTGGTGGAATGCCTCTTCAGAGGTAAGTGGGAAGTTTCTGCATATGGCTATAGGTCTAACACCTTCCTGAACATGAAAAAGAGCAAGAACTCACAGTGAGGTCTTTGAAGGGAATAGTTGCTAAGCCTGACTTGCCCCTGTGAATCAATGTAGCCTTAGGCAACTTTTCCAACAGATTTTCTACTTAACAAATCTGGTTTAAAATGTATATCCCTTCTTCAAGGATTGGCATGGGATTCAATGGGGTAATAATGGTCAATATTAATCAGTACCTTCAAGTCAAGGGGGAACACAAGGGTGAAAAGCAATTGTTGAACATGAACCAAAATTCTCTCAGGGCAGACAGGCCCTTTGAGCAGTGAAAGTTGGTGCACACTGAAAAAGTTCTCAATATTGCTGAACTGTGTACTTGAAATGATTCGGTGAATTTTATGTGATGTATAATTACTACACTTGTTAAACGTAGATCAAAAGTAATTAGACAATAAAAGTTTAAGGAGAGAAAACTCTACAGGGCCAACTTCTGAAGGTAGATGTCCATCTATTCTCTACTTGTGATTCTCAGTGCTTACAGTACTTGTAGCACCAACACCTCCCTACAGTTGGACAGTGGCTGGATCCTGTGTGATGTGTCACACAAAGCCATCTTCAGAACTGGAAACCTACAGCTGCAAAGGACAATGGCATAAATAGCATGGAATATTTTTTTAAAGTACTTATAGTCTTATCTGTGTACTATGATGTTCCATGTATATAAATAATTTACTAACACAGAGGATCATTGGTTTTAGTAAATTGCATGCATAATTTGTATACCAGTTAAATGGCTATGTGTCTTTGAATGACTGGAACAAGTTTTAACTCCTGAAATCTTAACAATAATCATTATAGTAACAGTTTAAATCTAGGGAAATGCTGCAGAAATCACGATCACCACAGGACATGAATGCCAGACTGCTTAAGGAGTGGGTGGGGTCATCTGGAACCAAGTTTGTTTTAAAAGGGCCACAGGGAAACCTGCTACTCTGTAACCTAATTTAAGAATTGAACCGAAACAAGAGTTGGAATAGAGACACACTGCATCCAGATGCCATTAAATTAAGCTCCAATGCATGGAAAGGGATGTTCCCTTTCAGTTATTGCATGGGAGTGGGGAGGAAGAGGCTCTGAGGTTCCCCTCTTACTCAAATTGCAGGATATTGCCATTGCTCTTGGTCACTCACCATAGCTACATGATCAGACCCTGTTACTGAAGATATTACATGCTTTAGTGGAAGCACAAAGAGAAACCAAGCTGGAATTGAGCTGAAGGCATCCTCCCTACTGGGTAGCTTTCATAATTTCAGAAAATGCTATGCAGGCTGCAGGGAGAGAGAAGCCGTCAATAGTCTTACTGAAAGACCCTACAGACCCCCTCCTCAAAACCCGCAGCTAGCATGCTCCCAGCGGAACGTCCTGTTTGCTTTAAAATAAAAAAATTCTCCGGATCAGCAGCCAGCCTGCTCTCGTAAGAACATCCCATGTGCTTGAGAGAGCAGGATGTCTATGAGATAGGAAGACTGCAAGGCAGGATGTCAATAAGATAGGAACAGGATGATTATTGCCAAACATCCATGCTGAGAGAGGAAACCATTCATGCCCCCTGCCTCATTCCGATAACCACACTTTTGCTTCTGTAAACTTGCTTCTTGCTGACACCCCGCCTCATTCCGATGGACCGATAACCACGCTTTTGCTTCTGTAAACTTGCTTTTTGCTCTTCCCCATAAAAAGCCCGCCCTCCAGTTAGCAAGCACACAAAGTCCTCCGAAAGACTTTGCTGCCCGCAGGTACCTGTGTTTACTCAATAAACCTCTTGCTAATTGCATCCTGTGGTCTGGACTCGGACCCCCTGCAGGTACCTGTGTTTACTCAATAAACCTCTTGCTAATTGCATCATGTGGCCTGGTCTCTGAGTGTCCTGGTTCTGGGGTCTTCATCAGAGAAAAAGGTCCTCTCTGAGGTTCTTTCATTACCTAGCTCTGGACCTACTGAGCTGTGATACTAGTTCAGTTAGCTTGAGCTGTCACCTTGATATAGCCTAGAGTCACCAGCAAAGGGAATCTCAACTGAGGGGTTGTACAGATCAGATTAGCCTGTGGGTATGTCTCAGGAGCATGCAGAGGCTGGGAGTGGGGTTTGAGTCTTGACTGTCAATTGATTTAAGAGAACCCAGTCAATTTTGGGCCATGCCATTCCCTGGGCAGGTGCTTCTGGGCTCTATATGAAGGCTGAAGAAGCACGGGTCTAGGTGTGGGATAGCAAGGAAATCTGCTTAGATTCCTTTCCTGACTTGCTTCAGGGATAGACTGTGATCTAGATGTGTAAGCTAAATAAATTCTTCCTTCCCCTAAGTTGTTTTGGTCTTGTGTTTGTCACAGTCACAGACTAATAAAAGTGCCAGCCTGCTAGGCTGTTGTTCCTGCTGACACAATGGTGGTATAACTACATCAGGAGTAATCATCTGATTGGATTCGAGGCCCACTCCACAGCAGGGAATTCATGCCTGATGTCATAAAATTGTCCAAAACCCTGCTGCTTGCATGGTTATCAGCCATAGTGGGGAAGCTATTATTGTCATTTTGCTAAACAGACATGTTTATTCTCAGATAGTGTTAGTTTCAGCTTTGGTTGGAGAAAGTCCTTTTTGCTTTAGATAGTGCTTACTGAAGACTCATCACTGATCAAGGGGTTGAGGATAAATGACAGTTGAGATCTCAGGCCTAAATGGGACATCTGTATTCACCCCCTCCAAGGCTGAAGAAATATCACAGGAAGGAGTCAGAAGGAAGATAAGCACCTGTAGAAGAGGAGAAGCATTATAGGAAGCTGTCTTCTAGGGATGACCTGACTTCTGCACTCATGAATTAATAATAACTGTGTTGATCTGTACAAGACCTGCCCTAATCCGACCCATTGTGGTAGTTTGAATGTAATTGGCCTCCATAATATCATAGGGAGTGTCACTATTAGAAGGTGTGACTTTGTTAGAGTGGGTATGGTCTTGTTGGAGGAAGTGTGTCACTGTAGGGGCGTGCTTTGAGGTTTCCTATGTTGAGGATACTGCATAGTGTCTCAGTTGACTTCCTGTTGCCTGCAAAACATAGGGCTCTCAACTACTCCTCCAGCACCACATCTGCCTGCATGCCACCATGCTCCCTACCACGATGAAAATGGACTGAACCTCTGAAACTGTAAGCCACCCCAGTTAAATATTTTCCTTTATAAGAGTTATCTTGATCATGGTGTTTCTTCACAGCAATAGAAACCCTAACTAAGACTCCTATCCATTTTCGCTCACGGATGAGGGTGGGGTTCCCAAGGTCTCACCTTTTGATGAAGATTTATTAACAATTCATAATTGCAGGGAGATGGGGAAACATTTTCTACAACAGTGCACCCCTTGGCAAGTTCCCTGTGCTGTAAGCAACACTAATTATATTCATTGAGACAGATAGACACAAACAGACAGACAGACAGACAAACAGACAGACACATACATACACAGCATGAAAGCAGAAAACAAGCTAGTTTGGAAAGTGAAAGATAGATTATCAGAAGTGAAGGGAAGCAGGGAAGGGTACTGGGTAGTGGATATTATTAACTATATACATGTATGAAAAGATAAAAAGTCTAGTATTATGTGTAACTAATGTGTACTGATGGAAAAGATTGTCTATTGACCAAGGAAAGCATAGCATGCTAAAACCAGAAGGTGCCTATTTATTTTATTGCAGTTATTTTTTTTTAATTTGTATATACGTATGAGTTTCTATGTGCCACAATGTGGGAGTAGAGGTCTGAGGAGACCTACCATGTAGGCCCTAGCCATCAAACTCAGTACAAACTCAGCAGCAAGCACCTTTATTGGTTAATCCTCTCGCTAGCCCTCTTTCTGAAAAGATGTTTTTGTATCAGGAGTATTCATCCCTCAGTGTAAGCAGGTTTCCTCTGACCTAGAAGGGTGGGCAACATTCCATTTACAACATGACCACCATTTCCTTCCTAACCCCATTCTTCACTTTAAATCAATTTGCTACTTTGATTTTTTTTATCAGCTTGGGTGAATTTTAATGCATTTATGATTACATTTGTGAGGTAATGGGTTGGGGAAACTCTGATAACATAAAAATTATGCTATCTAAAGAGACAATAAAATTATATGTTGTAATGAGGTCAGATTGTGCTTGTAGCATTATGAGCCCTGCTGCAGTCCTGCACCAAGCCCCTTTGAGCTACACATGCAAGGCTTCTTATGGTTAATTGTAGTTCTGCTCCACACCACATCGAAAGGAAACAAAGAGATTGCCTTTGCACTGTGAGTTTTGTAATTCTTTTCATATCATGTAATGAAACCCAATTTTACTTTCATGTTTAAAATACCGAGTCTTCTTAGTCCAACATTTGCCTATGGTCAGCTTCCCTGCATTCCTTGAAGCTCTTTGAAAGGTTCACATGCCTGCATTAAAAAGCTAACTATGATTCTAAGGGTGTTTTTTTCTGTTTCTAAAATGAAAAGAAATTCCGAGAAGATATTTATCTACAGGATTAGTATAATTAAAGGAATCTTCTAGAATTGGTTATCTGTGTAGCTTCCTTAATAATGTAAAAAAAAATCAGGATATTTCAAAGTTTGGAGTCTTATAGATATAATGCTTTCTTGTTTAAATACAAGAATTGCTTAAAATAAACATATTGCCATAAACATGCAGAGTAACCAATTAAAGGTAGCCTGATTTTGTTGCTGGCAGCTCTACTTATGCCAGGCCTCAGGCTTTGAACTGATAACTAATGTCTGTGCTCTACAAACTTTGCCAGACCAATGAGATATCCCAGGAAGAGTAGATAAAACATCACTCTGTATAGGAAGATAAGGCCTACCAGACCAAAAGGAGCCAACTTGAAGTATGCCTGGAGCTGTCAAAAGTCCTGTCTGTGTCCAGGCAATTAGAAACAACCAAGCGGTGCTTCCTGTGTGCCTAACAACACGTGCTACCAAAGGTCTTAATCGTGTATAATCAATGAGAGATGAGCATGAGATGTCAAATGTCAACAGATGAGAACACGTGGGTGTTGGGAGGGTATATAAGTTTTCCTCGCCATTAAATAAATGAGTCCGCTATAAACCTTCTACATGACTCCCGGCATCTGTCCGTTGACAATCTGCCTTTTCACCCCCTCCCCCAAGAAGACGTTAGGGTACGGCAATAACTCTGTCTCTGTCCTTCAGGCAGGCTTCCTTCAGAGATGCCATGCATTCTGTTGCATGATGTGAGATTCCCTTATGCGTGCTGTGAATATGGGGTTTTTTATTTATTTATTTATTTTTTTTACCATTGGTTAATAAAGAAGGTGCTTTCAGCCAACGGAAAGTCTGAACAGAGATGTAGAGAGTAGGCAGAGTCTAAAGGACGCCATGTAGCTGACGAAGGAGACACATGCCAGAACCTTACGGGGTAACCCATGAGCCTTGTGGTAAAATAGAGAATAATAGAAAACGGAAAAGGGTTAGCTAGAAATATGCTTAAACTATTGGCCAAACAGTATTGCAATTAATACAGTTTCTGTGTGGTTATTTCAGGTCTGGGCGGCCAGGAAATGAACAAGCTGCCTCCTCCTACAGTTGCAAAGACTCAGGCCCCCACAAGTCCTTCCTGGCCTTGTTTCCTCTCAACTTTGAGCAGTTTCATTCTGAGGTGCTCCCAAGTCTTTAAAGCTCACTGAAGCTCTTTGTCCTTATTTGTGAAACACTAAAGTGGATTAAAATCATAAGCTAAACAAATTCTCTATCCCATATCTCAGTTCAAACATTAGTCAGAAACCCACCTGAACATACAAACAGCATTATACTTCGTTCTCCTTGCTCTTGTTTGGGGCCTTTGTTTGCCTCTTTGGCCTGTGGACCCTCTCCAGCCCCTGCCTCAACCTCACGACTACCCCCTTCCAGTAAACACAGATACCACATTCCCTCCGGTCTTGTAAAATCTCATTGGCTATTCAAATCTTGCTCAGATAACTTCCACACATCATCACTGAATCTGGTGTTCGCTTCCTTTTACGAGTCACCTTCTTTTTGTTCAACAGACATTTGATGAATAGTTGAATGGAGGGTGGCCAGAAGTGCTTTCAGGGGCTGCAGTCAGTAAGATACAATGTCAAGTATGAGGCTTTTGCTCTAGTGGGAGAGGCTCAGTAAATGAAGATCAAGCCAACAGGCAAGATACTACAGAGGTTACATTGTTTAAAAAACAGTATAAATTACCTCTCCTAGAGCCTCAGTCAGAAATCCACCAGGCAGATGTTACAGGTTGCTATGTTGCTGGGAACTTGTTGTTTGGTTTTGTTTTCATTTTTGTTTTGTAGTTCACTGAATTTGACGAGGCCACGGACATGTTTATGTGGCACTACCCACCAAAGAGTGGGTAGGTGACCAGGATCTCTTCTTTTCACCTAGCGGCAGCCCTCAACTGCGATTAGCTCTTCAGGGAGCCATAGGCCCCCCGTGCCCCACCTTGCTCTATGAATGAATGTTGGCGGGGCCCAGACCTATGCAGACCCTGTGCAGGTAACTGCAGAAGCTGTGACTTTATGAGCATAATACCTAGAACGCATTAGTTCATGGCCCTCCACTGCATCCTATGGCTCTTACATTATTGCTTCCTCCTCTTCTGTATTGTCCCCAGAGCCTTGGAAGGGCTCATCTGAGTATCTCATAGAGGACAGAACATAAACAATAGCTTCATATCTTGAGGAGCCTTGAGTTTCTGTGTTAACTGTCATTCACTACAAAGAGAAGCTTCCTGACCCAGGTTGAAACTCTTGGCAGTGCCAACCGGCAGTGACCAAGCTCTTGGGTTACATTATCCTCTTACTAATGTAGGTAGTGTCCTGGTTTACCAGCAGTGATTGGGACAGAAGGCTCAACTCAGTTACTGGAGAGGTGGGGACAGGTGTACCCTCGTTGTTGCTCTGTGTTTGGCACTGGCAGCACACTTTCCTAGACCTTTCCACTGTAGTACCTAGGCCTCCTGGGGACTTTGCATTTGCTTGGCCCTCACTACTTACTTCCCCACAGATATACTTTTATTTTCTGAACATTCATTTTTCATAGGTTGAGACTATAAAAATTTAAAGAGAGAGTGTTGAAACTACTATAAATCACCCCCGTTATGCCAAATACACCCTGAGAACAGCTTAAAAGGAGAGGTATTATGCACAATGTATGAGAGTGCCTAAAAGATAAATAAATGAATAAGATAAGGCACAGACCAGGCACTTTCACAGATCTAAATGTTCACTTGCAATGGTGTCTGTTGAAAGTCCTGTGTCTATGCCCTGAGTGATGTTCCCTGCATCGCCGCATCATAGCAGCAAAGGCAATTGTGGTAAGTTTAGAAGTTTGTAGTTACCTTATTTTCCTTTGAGTACTTTCAATACAGTAAAAAAAAAAAGTTTAATTTTTACTTTCTATTCAATATTGATTGCTAAAATTTCTGAAAAACTGTGTAGATACAATTTTACTTTTACCATGAATATATTTATAGGAAGACAGAGGAGACTAAAACTCATATATTTCTACTTAGTCTCTAGTGTTCTAAGATTCAGTGATTTTATGATTATAGTTTACAAATATTTTATCTCTGTGAAGTTTCTACTTGACTGCAAATATGTTTAGCAATACATTAGCATTGTAATATTGCAATATTTTTCACTTTTATTTTTTTTTGAAAAAGAAAACAAATTTTTCATTTTACATACCAGTCTTAGCTCCCACTTCCTCCCCTCCTACCATTCCCTCCATTCCATCCTCCACTCCATCCCCCATCTAATCCTCAGAATGGTTATGGCGCATTGCTTTGCAGAAGAACAAAGGTCCTCCCTACTATATCTAGGTTGAGCAAGGTATCGTTCCAAAGAGAATGGGTCCCAAAAAAAGCCAATACAAGCAGTAGAGATAAATCCTGGTGCCACTGCCAGTGACCCCTCAATCTTCCCCAGTCGTACAACTGATACCCACATTCAGAGGGTCTAGTTTCATCCCATGCTGGTTTTTTCCCTGTCCAGCCAGAATTGGTGATATTTCAGGTAAACTGTTTCAGTGGGTGTCCCCATCATGGTCTTGATCTCTTTGATCATATTCTCCTTCCTCCCACTCTTCAGCTGGACTTTGGGAGCTCAGTCCAGTGCTCCAATGAGGGTCTCTGCCTCTGTTTTCATCAGTTGAAAACGTGATGAAATTTAAGATATTCATTTATCAGTCTGACTATAGGGCAAGGCCAGTTCAGGAACCTTCTCCTCTATCGCTTAGGGTCTTAGCTAGGGTCATCCTTGTGGATTCCTGGGAATTTCTCTAATGCCAGGTTTCTTGCTAGCCCCATAATGGCTCCCTCAATTAAAATATCTCTTTCTTGTTCTCTGTCTCTGTCCTTTCTCCATCTAGATTATTCTATTCCTTCAAGTTCTCCCCCCCTCCCCTTCTGCCCTCCCTTCTCCCCCTTACCCCCATGGTCCCAATTTTGTCAGAGGAATCTTATATTGCAATAGTCTTACAAGCTGTATGAGAGATAAGCATTAAGCAACCAATTATTTTCTTAGTTCAGCCTGAGCTTTAAGTTGCTTTGATGAAAATATGAAAAAGTAAAAGTGTCTTATGGATATAAATATGGTCTCAAGATGTCATTGTTTCTTAAGAAACAATGACATCTTGAATTTTGCATGCAAATGGATGGAAATAGAAAACACTATCCTGAGTGAGGTAACCCAGACCCAAAAAGATGAACATGGGATGTACTCACTCATAATTGGTTTCTAGCCATAAATAAAGGACATTGAGTCTATAAAAAATAAATAAATATGGTCTCAAATAAATTGATGTGGGAGTGATTTCTTATTAATAAAGAAACTGCCTAGGCCCATTTGATAGGCCAACCCTTAGGTAGGCGGAGAAAATAGAACAGAATGCTGGGAGAAAGAAGCTGAATCATAGAGTTGCCATGATTCTCCCACTCCAGACAGACGCAGGTTAAGATCTTCCCTGGTAAGCCACCTCGTGGGCTATATAGATTATTAGAAATGGGTTAAATCAATATGTAAGAGCTAGCCAATAAGAGGCTGGAACTAATGGGCCAGGCAGTGTTTAAAAGAATATAGTTTCTGTATAATTATTTCGGGTATAAAGCTAGCTGGGTGGCGGGACACAGCCTCGCCGTTCATATTACAACAATAAATGTATTGTGGGAGATTGCTCTCAGTAGGAATAATTTAATTAGATGATAGTGGCTTGAGTAAGAATGGCTCCCATATGCTCATATATTTGAATGTTGAAAGAGTGGCATTAGGAGGTTTGGCCTTGTTGGAGGTAGGCGTGGTCTTGTTGGAGGAAGTGTCACTAGGGGTGAGCCTTGAACTTTCAAATACTCAAGCCAGGCCCAGTTTCTCTCTCTCTGTGGCCTACCAATCCAGATGTAGTACTCTCAGCACCATGTCTATCTGTGTGCTGACATGTTTTCTTCCATGACCATAATGGACTAAAGCTCTGAAACTACAAGCTAGTCCCAGTTAAATGTTTTCCTTCATAAGACTTGCCGTGGTCATGATGTCTCTTCACAGTAAGAGCATACTGACTAAGACACAGATATACACTTTAGGAGAAAAATTCCTGAAGAGGAAAGTTACTAAACAGCATAAGCTTGTGGAATGTTCCCTTATCCTGTATGAATATATGTTGCTGTGACTGGTTTAATAAACACGCTGGCTGACCATTGGCTGAACAGGATAAAGTTAGGCAGGAGAGCAAAACTGGAAGGAAGAAGGACAGAGTTAGGAGTCTTAAACAGACAAAGAGAGAAGCAGATGGACATGCCATACTGAGAAAATGCGCCAAGCTATGTGTCAAAACATAGCTAAGAAATATGGGTTAATTAAAAATAGAAGAGTCAGGTGGGGTTTGTGTACACCTTTAATCCCAGCACTCAGAAGGCAGAGGCAGGTGGATCTCTGTGAGTTTGAGGCCTGCCTGGTCTACAGACTGGGTTCTAGGACAAGCTTCAAAACTACACAAAGAAATGCTGTTTTGAAAAACCGAAACAAACAAACAAAACAACAAATGAACATATATAAAAGAATTAACTAGTATCAAGCCTAAGCTATTGGTTGAGCATTTAAAATTAACATTAAGTTTCTGTGTGGTTACTTGGGAGTGGCTTATGGGACAGAGACATCCTCTTACATAAGCTGCCACTGTAACCAGAATCTGACTTTTTCCCATTTAAATTATTGTTCTGTGTGGCACAGAAGGTTATTTTTCTTTCACTCTCTTCTCACTTGGTTCTTGGAAGAATTTGAGACAAAATCTTGTTGAAGACAAAAACCGCTGTTCTACAGACTGGGGTTCACTTTCATTCACTCAGTTATATAGAATATATTTTATCAAAAGGCCAAGCACACATATCCTTGAATAATGGATAGCTTAAAAAAATGAGTTTCCAATGTTTTATCACCAACTTCTTGGAATTCTGCTTGTTATAAATTGTCTTTGAGTTTAAAAAAAACCTTTATATTTGCCTTCCTACACTTAAAGACTCACTTCATTGTGTAAATGGCCAGCTTCTTTGGTCTGCTTACATAGTCCCAGAACCAATTCCAGTGTGACCACTGGGCAACCTAGAGTTACATCCTTAACATGCCCGTTAGCTTGAAACCTGCTGGTGAATACCAACAGCAAGCACGGCCTAGCCTCTTCCTTGTTGTTAGAAGTTGCTTACCACTCTTCTACATGAATAGAAATTGATGGGTTAGGCTAACATAATAAATTTCTTATTCTAAAATCAATTTTGAAATAAGCTTGGGCTATTTGGGTCTAGTTACGTCTGTGATGAGACAGAATTCTGCAGATATAAAGTTAAGTTCTGTTTTAATTTTCTCTTTGTCTTCACCTACACCAAGATTGGAGACCCCAATATCCCTTTGCTTTGGAGGGTATGTATTGTGGGGATATTTTATCCTTATTGAAACAATTTCTCCTACAAGAAGTACTGCCTCTCTGCCACCTGTGCTCTGTAAGAAACACCAAGATCTAGCTGGCTCACTAGGCCAACTTGGGTGCAATTGTTTCTTTGGTTTGCTTTTTGTGCCACATCTGAGTTCAGTAGACACTGCTTATATCTCCCCAGGAAAGTCAGACAAAGTCAGGCAGGTGGAATAGGCTGGGGTGGGGGAGATTAAGAAATCAAAACCAGCATTTGCATGTCTTATCTGGTTTCTTTTCTCCTTCCTTTGAAAGATCAAGTCCCTCTTACTTAATTCCCAAGGAAGCTACAGAAAGTAAAAGTTTTTGTCTAAAGTGAAAGGAAATGCTCTTGGGTTGCAAAGATGAGAGCTGAGAAGGCCTAGGCTTCAGGCTCAGCCTCACAAAGTACCTGTGCTCTGCCGTGGAGGTCCTACACACACAGTCCCCTTGCTGGGGAGGACTTGGACCAGCTCTGCTTTGGCCTCCAAGTCCATGCTGCTTCCCTGACCACGTCTATTCCTAGCCATGCTTCTCCCTCCTCCTTCCCCCACTCCACCCTGGAATCCTTTAAGCGTTTCTCTTAGCCACTTGCCTCTTGAGTGTAATACCTGCACTGAACCATTCGCTAAGTGGTCAGAGACACTCATTTAGCACTCAAGTCTGTGCAATTTTGTTCTAGTCATTTACGAATTTAACATAGTCAAAATTCTGTGAGTTCAAGAACCTTTTATTGTGATGGAGGAAGGTCATTGGTTAATTAAATAAAGAAGCTGCTTGCCCTGATAGGTTAAAACATAGGTGGGAGGAGTAAACATAACAGAATGCTGGGAGGAAGAGGAAGTGAGCTCAGACTGACAGCTCTGCTCTCTGGAGCAGAGACGCCATGCTCCCGGCTCCTGAGCGAACGTGGGGATAGCTCTGCTCTCCGAGACACACACAATGAAGCTCCGACCCAGGATGGACGTAGGCTAGAATCATCTGGGTAAGACCGGTGCTCACAGATTATTAGAGATGGGTTGATCGGGATATCAGAATTAGCCAGTAAGGGCTAGAGCTAAAGGGCCAAGCAGTGTTTAAATGAATACAATTTGTGTGTTGTTATTTCGGGGCATAAGCTAGCCAGGCAGCCGGGGTGCTGGGGACGCAGCTCCGGCGCAACAATTACTACATTATTGTTTTATTTATTTATTTATTTATTTATTTATTTATTTATTTATTTATTTTTCTCAAGACAGGTGTCTCTGTGTAGCTCTGGTTGTCTTGGAACTTGCTTCATAGATCAGGCTGGCCTCAAACTCAGAGATTCAGCTGTCTCTGCCTTGGAGCGCCAGGATTAAATGTGTGTGTCACCACTCCTGACTTTGAGACATGATCTTAAGTTCGTTATTATAACGGTGTACACAAAGCACTTAGCTGTAGTGCTATATAACAAAAACAATGCTAAGAGTTACCTGACTTTATTTCGACAACAGTCTTGATGTGCCCAGAATATAGACGTTTATTATCAAATGAGATTGCACTAGGGCTTCTCACATAAAAATAAAACATATAAAATTACTCTTCTGTAGAGGCACAGGATAGAGAACACAGAGACTCTTGGAGCAGTGAGGGCATCTGTGTGAGAGTGTAACAGTCACAAGCAATTACATGTTAGTCAAAGCCCACAGAAATACATTGCTTAGCATGAGCTGTAAGGCAGGAACGGTGACGTGGCTCGAAACACTGAACATAACCTGCCCTAAATGAAAGCTCACTGAAAAAATTATAATACAAATCTAAGAATCGGTTCTCTCTAGGTGCATGCTGTTCCCAAAATATATATTCCCCCACCCCTCAGTATTTTGCAGGCCAGCAAATTTTGAAATCCTCGGTTGCTTTGTCTATCATTTCTGGTACCCTTTTTGCTCTTTCTGTTGAAATGGATATCTCATTACAATGTTAAGATATCAGCAGCAGTTCTTCCCCCGGTTGGTCAGACTCTTCTACAGCCAGACTATCATATCTTATTTCTACTTAATAACCTGCCTGTTACCTGCTAATTGTCATGTATTGATTTACTTAAGCATCCACGGTTGCTGTATAAGAAAGATAACACTTGGCTCTAGGGGGCCTGAAAATTCTTTGCGCTGTCAGTGACCTTGACTGAAAGGATAATTAATCTGAACCTCTGGGTGGCATTAAAAGACTTAAACCTTCCATTCTCCGCTAATGCTTCATCTTTAGGGATGTGAACACACGTTTGTATTTGCTCGGGAAACGTCTTATGTAAACTGACCTCCTTCCTTTTTGTGCTTAGCTACCAGAACTGCAGGTTTTCTTTATCTGAGGAGGGGAAAAGACAAAAAATGGTCCTAGTGGCTTGCCAAGAATTTGGCTTCTCTCGGGAGTGGCTTTCCCTTTCCATCTGCTGGCTAACCGTGTGGCCACAGCCTGGGCAGTTTGTCTTCCTGTCTTAGTTCTGTCATGTGCACAATAAAATGACAAATGGGTATACTACAGGGGGATTCAAATTAACAAAAAAGAATATTTCAAAACTACAGGTCTGGAGCTCCGTGTTTCTTTTCTTTTTACTCGTACAAAGAAATGGTGGTTTAAAATATGCCTCAACTCTCTTTGGAACTTCATCACTTCCTTATCCTTCTTTCACATTTGGCTTCTTGAGACAGGCAAGAGGAAGGAAGATGTGGTGACATAAGAAGCGAGAAGATAAACACCCAAGGGATTACACATCAGACACCACCCCAGAACGGTGTGGGAGTAGACCGGCTTTGCAATACACGTTTGACAATGTGTTGTAGAAATGGGATTTCGATAGGAAAAAAAAAAATGCATTATCTGTTTTTCTTTTGATGAGTATCTGTTACCTTCTTTCAGTTTGACTAGTCCTTGAAACTTTCCAAATAACATTTTTATGATATGGAATTCCTTCTCAACAATCTACTTGGCTGGCTAGGTCTATGCCAATTTGACACCAGCTGGAATTATCTGCATAGAGAAAAGTTCTACTGAGAAAATGCCCCCATCAGACTGTCCTGCTGGCAAGTCTGTGGGGCATTTTCCTCATTAGAGATTGTTGTGAGAAGGCCTAGCTCATTGCAAGTGGTGCCCCCCACCCCCCGGGCAGGTAAACCTGGATGGTATAAGCAGGCTGAGTTAACCATAAGAGCAAACCAGTAAGCAGCACTCCCCTATGACCTCTACCTAAGTTCTAGCCTCCAGGTTTCTACCCTGGGTTCCCTCAGTGATATACTGGGACCAGAGAGTTGTGAAACGAAACAAGCTTTTCCTCTTTGATTTTCTTTGGGTGGTGCTATTTGTCATAGCAACGGAAACCTAAGACAAAACTCAAGACCCCAGCAAAGCAAGCAGAGGGGAATGGGAAGGTGTTACTTGGAGGCTTCTTTTTCAGTTCAATCCACTGCATCTCTAGTCATTTTTCTTCCTGATCAGCAAACTTCTGGCTGACCTGAGACCTCCAGAGCTTCCAGGTATTGACAGAGAGCACTTCCTTCCTCCTGACTTGGGAGAGGAAATGTCACCTCTTGTCTAACGCTCTCCTCCTACCTCTTCTATGTATGTTTATTAGCACGTCAGATTCTGCTCCTGTACACACCAGCTAGTATAAAGATGGAGTGCTTAGGTCTCTATAGTCTTATAGTGTGTGATTGTTAAGTAACCAATGGCTTATTTTGATCAAAAACATAATATGGTCTAATTTGGATTGTTGTTGAGTTTTAGCATCCACATCTCCCATCAGGACTTGTCAATTCACCTGATCTTCTCTTTGAAAACACATTTTGTCCAAAAGATTTTTGCTATGAAGAATAATGACATTTGACATTATAGCTTACGACAGCAAGAAACTCTTTGATATAGTCTGTGTCTAATAGTGCCATAAAAATAATTGCAAGGGATTGACTTGTTGAATTATTGACTAAATCAATGAATAATAGCTTCTCTTTGGGAGACTTTCTTAGAAGAAATTAGTATACAGTAATGAGTGAGGAGAGCGCCCTTGTCATCATTACAATTATTTCGTGCTCAATTCAAATGATGATCTACCAAAGGAGCCATTAGCAAGTGAGGTTCACCCGCTGGTTTGGGTTGCCTTCTGCAGGTCAAGAGGCCTTCAGACATTCAGACTCCACAGAAACTCTGGGTTCCAGCATGGACAGAAATCCTAGATCTGGTGTTTTTCTGGGATCCTAGCAATAAGTCACAAGAGAAGAATTAAATGGCTGATATTTTAATTCCTGTTCCCAAATTCTTCACTTTCCTTGGGACCAGAATATCATTTGATATAGAAGGACAGATGAGACATAATTTCATGGAATTGTTCTCTGATGCAGAAAGCTGAGCAACAGATTTTTATCGAGGTTATATTTATCATGATAGCTTTGCCAGAAATTGCCATGGTTGGGGGGGGCTGATGAGAGTTTTAATAATTATAAACCAGAAAAACCATATATCAGTGTTTCTCAACCTTCCTTAAGCTTGAACAACTCTTTAATATAACTCTTCATGTTGTGATGATTCCCCCACAACTATAAAATTATTTTTGTTGCTATTTCATAACTGTAATTTTGCTACTGGTATGAATCACAATATAAATATCTGTGTTTTCCAATGGTCTTAGGTGACACCTGTGAAATGGTCTTTCAACCCCAAAGGGTTCAAACTCACAGGAAGAGAACCACTGCCCTACATGAACTGAGGAAAAAAAAGAGAAACTAAGAATGTGTGCTATTCTACGACTTACATACAATCTAACCTCCCAGAAAGAAAGACACATCATAAATAATTCATCACTTAACTTCAGATTTCTTCTTTTTATGTCTGAGACACAAACAGTGGCTTCTGGAGCTTTGGCTCCGGTTTTAAGCTACCCTCAGCCATCCCATCTCACTGGCAACCTTGAAAGTAACTGATTTGCAGCTATTGAATTGAGTGCACTGCATTATTTGAATGAAATGGACTATTTAACGTTGCAAGGATACTTTTCTAACCATGGAAAGAAAAAGGTGTATTTAACTTACATTTCTCTTTACCTGGTGTTTGCACACTCTCTGTGGCTCCATCAGCATGGAGGCCTCCCCAGTCTTCTCTACACTGTTGAGAGGAGGTGAAATCATCTGGACTTCCTGCTGGACAGTGAAGGTCATCAGTTTGTCTTTCATTCTGTGTGGCTGCAGGCTAATGCTCACACGTATCTTTTCTTACTAGCCACCAGTTATGTCACAAGGTAAAGCTCCACACAGCTGGGGGAAGCTTCCTCTAATAATGGCTTTCGAAGTTGTCTTTGGAAACCACGATCCAAGCTTCAGGCCAGTATCAACACTTGAGCCCGAGTCCCTCACCTTTAGTGGAGCATTTATGTTAACTTTAAGTTATGTTAATGTGGTTAATTTATATTAGTCAAAAAGTACTGCTGAGGCTGTGCTGCCTTCTCCTCCTCCCTCAAGATCTCCAGTATCCCAACAACTTCAGGCCTGTTCCCTGCTTCTTAAAAATCAGTTACTATATGAAGGCATGAGCAGATGGGAAACAGAGCAAATAGATAATATTAGTGTTGTAGATTCTTAGCTTATTTCTTTCATCACAGAGGAAAATCCCCTAAACTGGAAAGCATGAGTTATTTCTTTTTTCAATTCCCAAGAAACAGGGTCAGGTAAGAGACTAGTTCCTCCCGCCCCCAGATCCCTGAGTTGGTTTCTGGTATGAATGAAACCTCCCTGGTCTGTGTGCACATGCTCCTTAGCAATCTAGCATTGTGTAGTCATGCTGAAGACATCTTCCAGTGACTATTTTCTACAACATCATTCTAAATCCTGTGTATAAACAAATATTTTTTTTAAAAAACCCATGTGCATAACTTATACTTAGTATAAATTATGATGAATGAGCTGCTAGTTTCTATTCAATCTTAATGAGATTCAAATTAAAGCAGTCAAAGAAAAAATTTTTTTAAACTAAGCTTGGTTATGACAAAATTAAGACAATCTTTGCAGATGAGCATGGGAAAGTGGCACAATTAAATCACTTTCCATTGAATAAACTCATTTTGCCTTGAACTTCACACATGCAGACCCAGTGAGGCACACCTGGCTACATGTGAAGGCAAAAGCAGGCTGGTGTGCAAATCTGTCCCTACATTCCACACGGATCATATTGGCTCTGAGGATAGGAGACAGGAACAGCTTCTTCAATCCAGGGAGAAGTTTCTACAAAAGCCAATCTTAAATAGGCATGTGAACAAAATGTACATGATTTCTTGGGATAAATGTGATAAATATGATACATTTTAAGAAATCCTGGGATTTACTATACTTTTGTTTTTCCTTAAAGGAAATTGTAAAATAATACTTACATTGTGTTAATTATGACTTTTTCTTCCAGTACCCATTCTAGTCAAGAATCATTTAATGGACTTTAACAATTACTGACCCATTCTTAACACTCCTAAAATTCATAGAAATAGAGAGAGACCTTTGTGAATACTAGTGCTTCCAATGACACTCCCAATGAAAACTATAGAAACATGTGCTTTAACTCTGTGGCAAGAGACATATTTCCATATGCCGCATTTCAGTAAAAATACAGTTCAATTTTTGGTGAATAATAATTAACCAATAATCGGTAGTCTTAATAACAATATTTGTATTATGCCTAATTTGTTAGTATTTCTCTCTTGCACAAAATCAATGATTACTAATAATTTTATAAAAGGCTTATTGTTCCTTCAAATGCTATAGGTCTCAGAAGAGTCAAGCACTTTATAAAACATTATTTCACTAGCTTGCACCAACCCAAAGCTAAGATAACATCTTAGACTGATAACAAAGCAGTCCCCATCTCAATGTATCTGACACTTTGAAATAACCAACAATATATTTTAAACTTGCCTTGATTTTTATCTTTGTCTGTTCTCTAAAGCTACAAAACTTCATGAATCTTCTTCCACATTGGAACATGGATTTTGGAGTTACAAAGCAGCTCATTTCATGGTGGCAAGAAAGCAAAGACAGGGAAGAGGAAACCAGGGTACCAATAGCACTTTCCGGAAACGAATAAGTGTTTTTCCAGCAAGCTTCCCTTCCTAAAGGGTTTATCACTTCCTGTCTGTGCCTGGGGCTTGTGATCTAACCTTTAGCATATAGTTCTTGGAGAACAATTAGGACACAACTGCATCCTGTAGTAACACACTCCTTCTACCCTGAACCTAGGCTTAGATCTTGAGTTCAAGACCAGCCTGACAAATAGAATAAAACTTCAAATGAATAAATAGCCAAACAATTTAATTTTAGCATTTTTATTAAGTCCCAGATTCATGAATAATCGATGGTTTATCTACTTACATTATAACAAGTATAAATAAATTGTAAAATATTTTATAAAATTATGTTCTCAATCAAGATACTTTTGGTTTTACTATGTACAAATTTCAAACCTAATAGGCACCGTCCTACATTTAACAAAATAATAAGATGTTTATTTATTAAAAACCATAATTTTTACTAAAAAGAAGAGTTATCCACGATACTAATCCCACTGCTATGTGCTGCATTACTCAGATTGGAGTTAATAGGGTTCTGCAAACATTTTAGAAATACGTCGTTTGTTTTTAAAATGCTTGTCTATATTTGAGTCTTGAGTCTGGGTTTTGTCATGTAGCCCAGACTGGCCTTTAAACATGTAGCACTCTTCCTTTCTCAGTTTCCCAACTGGGGCAAGTGATCCTTTATGATGCATTTGGGTTGATTGCTTGTGGCCCTGCATAAGCTCACCCTCAAGTCACAAGCAAAACCAAAGCACACCTCTGAAAGTAACAGAAGGGGTCAGACACGTGGCTGGAAATTAGGTCAAGGCAACATCCTAAACTGAAGAGAATTTTTCAGGTTCGAATGAACAATCCAGAGACAGCGAAGACCTGCAAAGAGAAGGGAGTTGAAAATGCTATGCAGCAAGCCAACATGGACGGAAGAAGACCATCCCCACCAGAAAGAGTTCCAGAATAACAATGGCCCAACTCCACAGTCATTTCCTTAGTCAGCTTTCCTTCCTGGCACTGTGGGAATGACATGATATATTTGCTTTGTAAACAGTCAGGACTTAGCTCTTCTCCTCAACAACATGTGCCAAGGGATTGAAGACTATCCTAATATATACATATTATCATTATATAGTATAACATATATATACATGACTTTGTATTAGCATGCCAAATAATGGGATTCATTATGGCATTTTTACATGTATACATTTTCATTATACCTGGTTCTTATTTCCTCTGCGTCCTTCCCTCTCTCTCCTGCCTACTTTGATGGGCACATTCCTGCCCTGAAAATAGTCATATCCATGTATTTTAAAATATATGTTAGCTCTTGATTCTGCATGTAAGAGGCAACACATTATTTTGTTTTTCTCTCGCTTCATTAATTACCCTCTTCCTTCCTTGTTTGCATTTCCCATTCATTTATACATTTTCCTTTCTTTTTACAGCCTTTGCCACTTCCATATCCAGGGTATACTCACACACACATGCACATGTACACCACACACATACATGTACATATGTATACACATACATTCACACACATACACGTGTATACACACATGCATACACATGCACACACATGCACACACACACATACTTCTATATCTTTAAACAGCTTCCACATATGAATATGCAATATTTGTCTTCTGAGCCTGGTTTCTTTTGCTTTTGGACTGTAAGCCCAGTAAAGAGAGAAGTCCCTGGCAAGAGTCAGCTTTCACCATGTCATTGTCAGAGTAAAGAATGGATGAAGGCACCTTTCACCCAAGTCTTAGGGAAAGAACACACAGGAGCCAGTGTTTCAGCTTACACAGGCCTCTTTGTATCAGCCTCAAACCTGAAGAAAGGATAAAAGGTGGTATTAAGTCAGGTGTCGCTTAACTCTTCCGTGCAATATTTAGATTAGACACAGAGAGTTCCCAGGTCTTTACTGGAATTGCCTGAAGTACAGCTTTTACCTAAATCAAGTGTATACTTACAAGCCTCTGCCTTCAGTTACCAGAAAATCATTTTATTTCAGGGACTCTGGGATATTATGGACTCATTTATGCTGTCAGAAGGAAACAGTTTTGAAGGTAGCATTTAAGGAGTCTATTTTCTTCTCTGGAATGTATTTCTAACCCCAGGCAATGAAACTGGCTTAAGAAAAAAAAAATCATGCTGTGATAACAGTGTTTGTAAGGGGCTTGTCCACACTATTTAAGAGAAAAAAATCTAAAGGCAGCATTAATAATTAACAAGCAATGGTGAGTGGGGAACCGTATAAATCATTCTCTTTCATCAATTACATCTGATCTTGTCAGGCCATTTAGTTGATAACACTATGTTAATCCACTTTTGATATCTGTATGAACATAATAAAATTCTGTAAACTATTTCTAATGATATATAATTCTGCTAAATCCAAATTATTATACTCTTCTAAAAAATTAGTATTAAGGACAAAACAATTATGATTACTGGATTTTTGCATTTATTAGATTATGTGATCATGAAAGGCAACACGGAAAAGAGAAAATTTTATTTTTCACAATGAGCTGATCAAAAAATTGTGAGTTAATTGGTACATGGACTTGATATTAACAAAGGGGTTTTTAATGAAGATATTTTGGTTAGAAACAAAAACATCAGTAAACCAAATAAATTTAGGCTTTATAATTAAACTGTTTACAGATGGCACAGTAGTTAATAGAGCTCATTACTCTGGAGAACCTAAGGGAGGTGGCTCACTACTGTGGGCTCTAAGGGATCTGACACCTTTTGCTGACCTCTTTTGACACCTGAATTCACATTTACAAACCCACACATACACACATATATATACACATAGATATATATAATTAAAAGTAAAAATAAAGTATTTTAAAAATAGTAATTACTTCTACTTTTGCAATATTTACTTTGTGTATTGTAAACATTACAATACATTGTATCATAATTACCAACCTGCACTAATTTTTATACTGTTTGTTACTAACCAATATTCTATGTTAATATGTACCAGTACATAAGAATATGGCACACAGGCCTAATATTGATTAGAATATTAATGAGTAACATATAATAAAAATTTCCTAGGAATGCTGCCTCTTCTTCCTGTAACAAATAATTTGAAAAAGAAATCCTCAATTTCACATGACTGTATCAAACTAATGTACCAATGTGTTACATGTAGTCAGTTAATCAGGGTAAATTTCTCTGGATAATAATGTAAGATTCATCCTGTGTACTCATGTGCAGACAGAATTTCACACATGTGAAAACGATGCTTTTTTGCTACACCATGCTCCTTCCAGGGATAGACACCCCTGAGCAAAAGCTCAAACGTTTCAGCACACACACACAAATGTATGTGAAATTGTAAAATTACTAGCTTCTTCTGATTAAACAATTGTTAGCCTGTCTCAGCTCTAATGAGGGAAATCCTGCTCAGTTTGAGAATAGGATTGCTTGGAAGCGTAATACGTTCTCAAGATGCAAATAAATTATCCTTATTAGGCAACTTGTTCTTTTCATTGTTTCTATTTATTATTTCGCTTGGTAATGAATACTATGGGCAATTCTCAAGGTAACGAACTGCTTTACAGTACTAATGAAAAAAATACAGGCACAGTTTTTAAAATACAAGAAACCTTGGAGTTTCTCATGACACCCTTTGTAATCTAGCAAAGGCAGCGAGTTTCAAGTTCTGGAGTTTTCCTGAATAACCTCCTCAGGAATTTTGACCGCGTCCTTTTAAAATATACATGCAAGTGTGCCTCTCTTGGAGTAGCATTTGCAAGCACCACTGACGAGTGGGAAAATACTAATTTGAGGTGAACCCACAGGAAACTGAAAAACCGAGCCTTTGAGTCAAGCTTGGTGTGCCTCAGGATGAAAGGGATGGGAACAAAAACCTCTTGGATTTAATATGCTCTTGTCACATGCGTTTAGGATCAATGCATACAAACACATACACATACAAAATGGCCACTACGATTGCATTCACCTGCCATGCTGCCATCACAAAAGACCATGAACTACGTGGTTTATACTATAGAATTTAGTTTCTCTCAATTCAGAAGTCTGAAAAGTCTAAGATCCGTAGCCCTGTGGTCAGTTGTGGAAGGTTGCAGACTGCTGCCTTCCCTCTGTGTCCTTGCATGGCCGACATAGAGCATATGGGACTCTCACGCCCAATTACCTCCCACAGGCACAGCCTCCAAACAGCAGTACTCAAGGGGTAGGATTTCAGCATGTGAAGTTTGCCAGGCACATCCATTCAGCCACGAGATTATGTTGCATTTCAAATAAATCTATTAAGCAAAATATGTACCATTTGAGGAGACAGAGAGAGTCCCTCAACAGCAATGGCGAGGTGGCAGGTGCTGGGGTCTGGTGAGAGAGAATAGAGACGGTGAGAAGAGACAGTCAATGGGAGATTCGCATTTACCTATGCTGTATGATGTAAAGGGCATTTAACATTTTGAAATATCAATACTTATTTTCCACATCCTCACACAGTGTTTCCATGTGTCTTTATCTACCCAAGAATTACTTGGATTACTTGCGATAACATTTTTAACAAGGTGTTAGGCTTTGTCTGTTTCAACCTTCAAATCTAGTGAAAACAAGCTTAGAGGCATTTATACACAACTCAAAATGGGAAACCCGTGTTTACATAGCAGGAAACTACTCCTTTCTATAGAATGATGCTAATTGTTATTTCCAGGAGCCTTTTCTTTTCTCTTTCTTTCTTTCTTTCTTTCTTTCTTTCTTTCTTTCTTTCTTTCGTTCTTTCTTTTTTCTTTTCTTTTCTTTTCTTCTTTTTTTTTTTTCAAGACAGGGTTTCTTTGTAGCTTTGGAGCCTGTCCTGGAACTAGCTCTGGTAGGCCAGACTGGCCTCAAACTCACAGAGATCTGCCTGTCTCTGCCTCCTGAGTGCTGGGATTAAAAGCATATGCCACGACTGCCCGGCTGAACCTTTTCTTTTTAAAGAGAAAGAAAAATAGAACAGTGAAGGCAGAGCATGGGAAGAAGAGAACAATTGGGAATGAGCAGGAAGACAGAGCGCAAAGAGAAGAAGTCCTGTAAACTAAATACTTCTTTGTCTTAAAGCTGAAGAGAAACACCTTGACTGCCTGGTGTCTCTGTTTTAATTCCTCGGAAAATGAAAGTCTGTATAAGTCTCTGGGGTATTTGACAAAATTTATTACAAATGAAGTTATTTTTTAATCAAGTGTCTTAATTTTCTGGCTTTATTTTAATTTTTTTATGTGTAATTCTTGTAACTAGAAAGAAAGTACACAACCCTTTTTTGTAAAATGTGAGTTTTCATTGTAATTTCAATTGATATTTTATTTTTTCAAACCCAGAAAAATTCTACTCAAGTGCGACTTTGCTATATAAGTTAACCTAGAGTGTCTTATAGCTTTATTTTTTAATGCTTTAGTATTTGGACTGTAAAATGGTGACTATCTGAGGTACAATAAATTGAACAAAATAAGATGAAAAGCCAAGTAATGTTTCAATATTTTATATGTTGTAGAAGTCATAATCTGGTTTACTACAGCAAGATTGTAACATGACTTGTTTTCATTTGAAAGAATAGAAAATCTGGGAAACATTAAACATTATTTTTTACAAATTAGTATGTAATCTTTTCAAATTCAGTATTATGTTTTTATCAAAAATATACTGAACTAAACAAAGAGGAGCAGCTTTCCAGCTGTGAGTTTGTCTCATGCAGCTGTGGCCCACCTGCCCCAGGCGTCAGTGATTTGGACGAGGGGCATTCTTGGCTCAATAATTCACTTGTTGGAAAGTGTTAGAGCAATTAGCAGAAGCAATCTCAAAAGCAAAGACCCAAGAGAATGACGCCAGGAAGCTGTTGAATAAAACATCATCTTAAAATTTTTGCGTATTTCTTCTGTATAATATTAATGCAGCTAAAAGAACATGCCGGATTTTGCCTGCAGTGAGCTATTTTTAGTCCCTCAATTAAGCTCCGTTCCAATAGTTATTATCATTAGTTAGCATTTCCATAACAATATGTACTTTTAACACAAGTGCTTTGTAATGATATTTAGAAGTTTCTCTGCTCTGTGGTCTTATAAGGTAACGTTAATTTACATACAATTTGCAAGAAAATAAAAGCAATTACATGTATCCCACAGTCTGTTAAAATAACATGCAGTTGGCTTTGTCACAGCCAACATAGACTGCAGATAGAGCTAAATCAATGAAATAATGAGTAATATATGCAAGGCCACATCTGGAATGAGCCAGAGACCTAGGCACAAGTCTATCCCCTTAGAGGTCTTATGCCCTACTCTGCATAACATATTATACTGGCCCAAATTCATTTGTCAATAAATATATCATCAGAAGAGCCAGGCATGACCAGCTTGCATGATACATGCTAACCATGAGTATAATTGCAGGTGAGATTTGATTCCCTAGGAAGCTGGAGCCTTGGCCCCAGGGTTGGATAACCTACACTGGGGACTGACTTCTGGTTACCTGGGTCAGGTTGTCCCGCTGCTAAGTCCTCTTCTGATGGTTTACACTAAATTAAAATTGAAGCAATCATCAATATCTGTGAATACCAAGGACTCCTTAAAAGTCAAGTTTCTTCATTAGAAAAGAGGCTCAAAACTCAGGCAAATGAAACACTGACAAATCCTGAAGTGAGTTTCTTTGGAATTTCTGGGCTTGCAGGCTCTGGCTTTTCTGTTGCTTCTCCTAAGCTCTGGTGCTGTGTCTCCGCAAACAGAGACTTTTTCTGAAGATCTGTTTCGGTCCACTCTCCTCCTTTTATCTCAAATCAATAGTAAATTTCCACATAACTATGACAAATCTTTTACCTCTTTCCTTCTGTGTTTTTACTCTAGGAACGGGAAGCTTTGGTGACCCAGACAGGCTGTCAATCTAACAGCCACTGCTTCACTCAAAAACAGACTAACAAAAACCTTTTGAAAATGACCAAGTATCTGGTTTTATATGGAATGTTCCAGGTCAGGGGATGCTAGGATTTGGCCTAGATCAATCATTATCCTGTGTTTTATTCACTAAAAATTAAAACGTTTGCAGATTCCTAATATCAGAGTTTCCTCTCTAGTGAACCAATGCAACCAATCTTAACACAATCTGGAGGAAAATAAGTGAATATATTTAGTCCATAGGGTGTTTATGAAATATGAAGCCAAAGCAATATGAACCTTGTCCCAGGGATAACAATCCCTCATATGCAAAAATCCTCCATATCCCAAATGTTGCACTGTTTCCCTTTTCCCGACACATTGTTTGAGCCATCTGTCGGTGTTTTATCTAAAATATGGAGAATAACTTCTAGTTTGGGAGAGAGAGCAAACACACAGAGTACTCAAGACCCTCTGGTGCCGGGGTTTCTGGCCTCTCTTCGGGAACATTTTTTTTTCCTGGACCCACTGTGGCAGCAGCAGGTGCTGGACAATCAGTGGTCTTCTTCCCTAAACTCTGAGGCGCTCAAGATTGATAGGATCTAACTGGCTTCTGAGTCCTGGCATTGCCACGCGCTACCAGGAAAACTGAGGTCTCCATTTGGAATTCTTAGTTTCACTGTAAAAACGTTTAAGAAGAGATTCATAAGGAATCTTGAGGTCGATTTTACTAGAGTTTTAAAGAAAGCCCCAGGGCAGCCGAGCTGTAAGTCTCAGCAGCTGCTCAGAGAAAGGGAATAAAGAGGAAGAGACAGAGCCGTGGACTCTTTCAGTGAGGTGTCAAGGTCAGGCAAGTAGGCGGCCAGGGTTACACACAAGCAGCCATGTAGCAAAAGGGGAGAGGGGTTTTAGAGAAAGAATACCAAAGCCTAAAGCGTTAGAGGAATCAGGTTTTAAAAGGAGAAAAGAAGAAAAGGAAGTTACAGTTTTTAAGAATTATATTTCCTTCTATTGAAAACAGATTCCTCCCACCTCCCTTCCCATTCAGATCCACTCCCTTTCTGTCTCTCATTAGAAAAGAACAAGCTTCTAAGAGATAATAAAAAAATATAATGAAATAAAACATGAGATAAAACAAAAACTATCACATCAACATTGCACAAGACAAACAGAAGGAAAGGGCATGAGTGACAGTATTGTAGAGACTCACTCATCCACGCATGTAGGAACCCCATTAAAAACACCATCGGAAACTCACTGAAAACACTAACCCGGAAGCTATAGTATATACACAGAGGACCTGGGGCAGCGCTGTACACACCCTTGGCATGCTGCTCCAGTCTCCGAGTTCATCTGTGTTTTGAGTATGCTGATTTAGAAGAAGTCCGGATTTTCTTAATGCACTCTATCCCCTCAGTCTCTTACGTTCTGCCTCCTCTTGGGAATAGAGGTTCCTCTGCTCTGGAAGGAGAGATTTGATGAAGATATATCCTTTAGAATGGAGAGGGAAGCTATATTTTTTATTCAGGAAATCAGGCAGATTTAGGAAACTGTCTTACTGTGGTTCCCTAGCAACTGCACATGGGGCAAAAAATCCTGGGGAAAGTACATTACCTCATTAAAAGTATAAATATTCCTCCCATCTCTTTAGCATGACATTAGGTGAATCCACCCTCCTGAGGATGGTCCTTCCACAGGGTGTTAACTTTCCAGCCTGGATTAACTCTTCAGAAAAGAGAAAATGGTATATTTCCACCCAGAGGTAGATTCTATTCTTTTGGCTAGAAGGCAATCTCTTTCCCTAAATGGGCGGTCAGAACCACCATTATGCTCACTACAGACCCAGCAAGGAGTACCAAGAGAAATCCAGTGCGTGTAGTTGGCATTCCAAATCCCAGAGTATACTCTTTTGTTTCTGATCGAGTTTGTTGGCCTTTGATACACTATTCTTAGCTTGATCTCCACTTTGGGTTAGGCTAGAGTTCACCCACAAATGAATCAATCCCCTTTGAAGGAGGAGTCTCCTTTGTTGGTTTGAGGAGGGAATTCCTGTTCCCACTCCCACCTAGGTGAAACTTAAACTAATATGGAGTACCCTCCCTGGAATGAAAAAAAAAGGGCCATAACTCTTCCTAGGTGTGGTTGAGGGGGTTTATTGTAGAAATGAGGGCAAAAACAGCCAGAAGCATCTGGAAGAGTCCAGACTGAACTGGACCATGAGAAGAAAATGGGAAGGAAAACAAGACAGAAAGTGAGGGGTGCAAGAGGCCAGGAGCAAGTCAGAAGACCAAGAGTATAAGAGATCATGTAGCCAAAATGGCTGGGAAATATATGGATCAGAGGTGCTGAAGAGCTTAGGGTAGGGGGCTGGGTGAGAAGTACAGAGAGGAGTCACAGGTACTGAGTGAGACTTGCCCTGGGTTTCTTTGAGAAAAAACACTGATGGACATATTTTCTAAGGAATAGAAATGTGCTACTTAATATTACTATTAATACATAGTGCATCCATCAAAGAGGACTGGAGGTGATTCCTTACCTGATTACTTACTGCTTTTCCATGAATTCTTTGGTGATAGCCTTCAGATGGGTAACTATGGTGCTGTTTTACAGGGCAGAGCTTAGCACAGTTAATGTCCAAAGGGACACGTGGGGTAATTCCTTCATGTGCAAGTCCCTCCAAAGATATCCATACCATAATTCTCTGGCATCTGTGCAGAGTTATATTAGGTGGGAAAGGTGGATAAACAAGCCTGTCCATTTTGGGTTTGAAAGCCATCTTATACTAAAGACAAGCTAGGTTTGTTCCTGTTTATGTTTAAGTCTGTTTCTCAAAGATTGGTCTATGCCTCACCTGTAATCTTAACTACAAAAGACTCTGTACTGCCTGTCCCAGGAAGGTACAACCATGCCTTTGTTTAAAAAGTTGTTATGATCACTTTCTTATGACAACTTTGTTGACTACCTTATTATAACCACTTTGCAACATGTCTATTTCAGGAGGTTGTTGTGACCCACTTGTTATGCTTACGTCCTGCTTCTGTAACCCCACCCAGTAGCCTGACCAATACCCAATTTAGAAACTTCCAGCTCCTGAAGGATAAAAGCCTTTATTTTCCCCATGTCCCATTCTGATCTCTTGAACCTTACCTTTGGTAGAGAGAGAGAGAGAGAGAGAGAGCCTGTGTACACAAATAAAACAACTGCTCTCTTTAATTGATTTGGCCATGATTTGGATTGGTGATCGTTCTTCTTTTTAATGTGGGATTAATAAGTCTTTGTAGATGTGATTAAAGGTATGCATTTTAATATAAGAATACTAATCGGGATTATTTAGGTCTTAGTTATACTTTCTGCTGCTGTGGTAAAATTCCCCGACAAAAACAACCTAAGAAAGAAAGAGTTTATTCCGGCTCACAGATGAAGTGCACAGTCCTTCACTATGGGGAAGTACTAGCATCAGGAGTTTGAGGCAGCTGCTCAAGTTACATCCACAGTCAAGACACAGAACAGTGAAGTGCTGCTTAGGTCCTCTTTTCCATAAATACTCTCTAGAGTCCCAGGTAGGGACTGTTGTACCCTCTAGGGTAGTACCTAGGGAATGTTGTACACTTTATAGTCCTAGCTAGGGACTGTTGTACCCTCTAGGGTCCTACCTAGGGACTGTTGTACACCCTAGGGTCCTAGCTAGGGACTGTTATACACTTTAGGGTCGTACCTAGGGAATGTCGTACACTCTAGGATTATAGCTAGGGAGTGATATACACTCTATGATCCTAGCTAAGGAATGTTGTACACTCTAGGGTTCTACATAGAAAATGTTGTATACTTTAGGACCTTACATGCTAGGATCTTCGCTTAGGAATGCTGTAAACTCTAGGGTCCTAACTAGAGGATGTCATACACTCTAGGATCCTAGCTAGGGAGTGTTATACACTCTATGATCCTAGCTAAGGAATGTTGCACACTCTAGGGTCCTAGATGCAGAATGTTGTGTACTTTAGAACCTTACATGCTAGGATTCTAGCTTCAGAATGCTGTAAACTCTAGGGTCCTAACTAGGGAATGTTATACACTCTAGGGTCCCAGCTGGGGAGTGTTATAAACTCTGGAGCCTCAGCTAGGGAACGTTATATACTCCTCTAAGCTTCTAGTTGGGAAATGGTGCCTCCTATAGTGGGTAGATCTCCCCACCTCAGTTAACATAATTATGATACCCCTGCCGTAGGCATGTTCAGAAGTCCTCTCCAAAGTGATTCTAGATTCTGTCAAGTTGACAACATCAACCACCACATTCAGAAAGGCCCAGTTTCATTACATAATGTCTTACTTCTGGCCGAGTCCAGTGGAAACTGTAGGTAAAGAAGATGAAAGAGCAATGGAGAGGACCGAGATTGCAGGTGTAAAAAGATTTTTTGGGTGGGGCTCGTAGGTATGTATTAGGAAGTTCTCTAGGAGTCGCAAACAGCTTTCGGTTAATGGCTAGCCAGGAAATACAAATCTCAGACCTGTTGCTTCAAGGAATTGAGCCAAACCAACAGAGTGCAGAGACTTGGAACAGATTGTTGGCCCAGTCCCTAGGGAGGTGCCTCAGTCTCCTGAGACTTGGGTCAGACCGCATACCTTCAGAAACCATAAACCCGTTAAGCTGGGCCATTAAACTGGTGGTTATTTTGTACAGCATTCACAAAAACATAACAAACTCTGCACTTCTCGTTTCCTCTGGTATAGTTCCCTGGTGAGGGTTGTCTTAAATCTGCTCTTATGGAAAACTACCTGGCAGCACGCCTTGGAGACACTATAATCAAAGGGTCCAATGCTTTTCCCAGTACAGGGTAATACACACAAAATGTAGCTTTCTCTTTAACACACTCTCCACAGACTAGTGTAAAATCCTTAATTACAACAAACTTGTTCTGACATTCACTGCTGATGCTGGTTCTAGCCACTGTCAAAATTTCCAGCCATGTATGAACACCATTTGGAGGAAGACGCATCAAACACATCAAAGGACCCCCACCCAGTGTTGGTTTCCTGGGATGTTGTGATTTGTCTAGGGTTTGAGTATGATCCGCCAGGACTTCACACGCCAGGACCTTGGTACCCAATGTGACAAGTTGGAGGTGATACGTGAAAAATGAGGAGTACCTAAGTAGGTTCTCCTGAAATCCTAAATGAGTTCTCTAGGTGTGCTGACCTTCACTGGAGCTGGAGTGCTAGATCAGCCTTCAAATCTGTAGTTAAGTAAACCTCTTTTCTTTATGAAGTACAGAGTGAAGTACTTAACCAGACACAGAAAACGACTGTTTTCAGAAGTCAGTGTAGGTTTTTCATTTCCAGCCAGTTCCCCAGGGATGCACGTAGCGCTGCTCAGGTGAGCTCACTTGGTTAATTGGCATTTACAGAAGTCAAATGATTCTTTGCTAATTTCTTTCATCCTGACTGTCTTTCCTTTTTTAAACCTAGTGTCACACTGAGATTCATCTAGATGCACACTATTTCACGGATAACAGGAAAATAGAGGGCGGTGATCCTTTGGGGGCTTTCCCTAATGTTAATGAAGGTTACTGAAGATGCGGTGACCACCCCACTGATGTTTGTCAACAGGGAAGGGCTGCTGTGAGGAGTGAGGCCATTCTTCCTGTGCCTTAGCTCTGGAGGAATTGACTATCTGTGACCCTTGAATGGCTCTTCATGGACGCTTCCTTGGAGCACGTGGTAACCCACAATCCCATCTCCTTTGTTATGTATCTCAGTAAAGGGAAGAACTACCCAGCTGGGTGCTCAAGTTTCCATGTGGTTTTCCCTTATATTTGTAAAGATTTTCAAATTTTGTTCTCATGTTTAATTCATAAGTGCCACTTATTCTAAATATTTTAATTAATAGAATATATTACTGAATTAATTCCCTGAGGTCACAATCAGGAAGAATGTGTAGCTGATAGCAGGAACTGAATCGCTTAAAAATGCATACTATCCTCTTTCAAGTGTGCAAAGTCTGGAGAGGAATGGCCCCACTCCAGGCTCCCCGGAGCTCCCCACCTGACACAATTCCCACAGTAAGGGGGCCCATCATGACCCAAAATTGAAAGACAGACATATGAAAATCAACTGAGAAAACTGAGGAGTGTTCGCTTTCTTCATGCAAATCATGCTGACAGCTCAGGGGACAATCAATTTCTTTTCTTTTTTTTTTTCCGAGGCGGGGTTTCTCTGTAGCTTTGGTGCCTGTCCAAAACTAGCTCTTGTAGACCAGGCTGGCCTTGTAATCACAGAGATCCGCCTGCCTCTGCCTCCCCAGTGCTGATTTCTGGCTTTGATTTCTAACTTTCTAGCCAACTTCCTGATTCCACAAGGTCCCACTGTTTGCATTAGACACTAGCACAAGATGACGGCACTGTGTTAAATCATAACTTAGCCATAGGTCAGTTTCTGTAGCATTTCCCCAAATTCTGCAAGCCATTTAATAGCTAGAAATAAATCTCCTCGTATTCAAACTATTTGTCCTCTATAACAAAACTCTCTTGACAGAGGATACAATTAAAAGTAATCTTCAAAAGATCATTCGTGGGTATTTGTTTTACAATATAGGATAAATCAAACTGAAAGGTAATTCATACCTTTTAAATAGAACAATGTAAAATGAGTAATAATATATATGATAAGATAAATTCATATATCTATATATATACATTTAAATTCATAAACGCACATATATAAAAATCCAGGATCTAGCCAAGTGGGCAAAAATAAAAGGAAAATTAGTTATCAATGGATTTTCTGAGTTTTGAGTGTGGTTTGAGCTTGCCTTGTAGATAGTGAGCCAATGTGGAGATTGTAGCAACTGTATAAGGTCTCACCCACTGGGTAGGCCATAGCAGGCAGTGGGCTAATCCCTCAGGAGGTATTATGTGTGGTTGGTAAATGCATAGTTAGTCCTTGGTTTGTTTTTCTGGCTTCTTGGCTCTCTGATCTCTCCTTCTGTATCTCTCTCTCTCTGTCTCTCTGTCTCTCTGTCTGTCTCTCTGTCTCTCTGTCTCTGTCTCTGTCTCTGTCTCTCTCTCTCTCTCTCTCTCTCTCTCACACACACACACACACACACACACACACACACACACACACCTGCCTCACCTAAAGCAGAACATACTCCCCAACACACACAAGCAACAGTAAACCCAGGTCTTGGTGAGTGCTGAAGAGGTCTAGTGAGGGTGCTCAGCATTTTAAACCCCTTCACCCCGGTTCTTCAACTGCTCTTGTCTACAGTTTGGTAGTCAGGGTCATGTTATGATGATCACTGGTAGCTTCCCTGTAAGCCCAACCCCCAGATTCCCCACAGAGCTCTCCAGAGGAAGCAGCAAGGTCTATAATGTTTAACTCTCCTGTTTTGAAATATTTTTTCTGGTCACCTTAGTTTTAATAATATTCTAAACTATCCACTTAAAATACAACTTTTTTTTTTTTTAGTTTCCACTGCACCCCTTTCTTTCTAGACATGTGTATGCAGATACCAGCTTTTAGACCACTACAGGACAACGGCTTAGAAATAGTTTAGTAGAAACCGAATCGGATATGAAATGCTCTCTTTCTTAGAATCTCTTGGATGATTCTAAAACACAGACTTTAGCCACCCACCATTCTTCCCTGGTTTCTGGCCGAGCCTCAGCTGTGTTTGGATCCCCCCATCTTTCCTCCTATCTCACTCAACTTTGTGACATATAGTGTTGCTTGACTTTCTTTTCTGTCACCCACAGAAGCAAAGTGTATAAATATTTTTATTTAGCAGTCTTCCCTCCATAACCCCAGGAAATTGGTTCTAGAACTTCCACCCTACCGATAGTGAAATCTGTGGTTGCTCAAGCCCCGTGTGAAAGACTGGGAAGTGTTGCAAACAGCCCAGGATATCTTCCCATAGCTTTGGGTCATTCTTAAATTCTCATATAAACACGATGTACGCAGCTATGTACCACACTGTTTATAGAATAATGCGAGAGAAAGACTAAGCAGCAACCAGTGAAGGTCCAATTACGAAGCACATAATGAGAGGTTTGGCCATGCCTACTTTGATCTATAGATGGAGAATCTGTGAAGCGGGGAGACCCCTGCTTTCCTTTTCAGTTTCTGTCCCCAAATGCAGCAGAGATTTGCATATTTTGAGAACCTGTGTCAAAATCCTGGGATCTCCGACTTCTGTTCCCTGGTGATCTATGCTGGAGGACTATAAAGGGGAAAGAGAGCTCTAATACAGAATTCAAAGGGTCACCTTCCCTGGCTATATGAGGACCCACCTGTTCCTGATATTGCTACAGATTAAGCGTGGAGTGAGGTAACAGATACTTAGAGAATTAGGAGCAAAGGAGAACCTGCGGGCTGTTACAGCACCAGTGACCTTTAGTTGGTCTTGGTTGACAAAGAGCAGCTTCTTCCATCATGACTCCTCCCCCAACAGTTCAAATCAATTCCTTTTCTCTTCCAGGAAACTATTCCTAAGATTTGTCCACAGAGCCAAGAGCCAAGGGTCGTTGCCACTGCAGTATAGTATCCATGCTGCCTCCGCATTTGAAGGTTGTGTCTGTCCCACCTCTCACTTCAGATACCCCTCAACCCATGATCTCTCATGATTTAGGCTGATACCAAAGTCATTTTCTATTTTCTAATCATGAACCTTAACGACATAGTTCTTCTTCTCGTTCCCCTACCCAGCCGTATTTGGAAACCCTGCTGATAACGAGTGAACGTGAGCCTTTCAGATACGCTCCTGAAGTTTGGTAATGAGAAGGAAAACAAGTTTCAATTGTCTTATTCTTGAACTGAAATTATTGACTGGGAATCCCACATTTGTCTCGTGTAATGAGGTGATTTGTGTGCCAGAGCACTTCCACTGTAAAATGCAATGTAAATGTTGGTAGTTATTTACGACAATAATAGCAACCGCCAAGTCCAGCATGGCATTTCTCTTCTTTGCTGTATTCTTTGGCTCAGAGAAAAAGGACATGTGATTTCATCCTCTAACACTTGGTGGAAAAAAAAGCTTAGTTAAAAGCTACTTTTGTTAGGGAAGCTATAGTAGGAAAGACACTTCTAGGTGTAGTGATTTCATAGACTTTCTAGTTCTAAAAAGCATTTCCCACAGAAAGCTATACTTTTAAGTGAGAATACTTACTTCCTACTTGCAGTAAAGAATCCTCTGCCGTCACCACTTCGGCTGATCCACGCAGTAATAGGAGATACATTTTGACTTATCACATCTGTAAGATAAAGCCAGGGAAAGGGATGATAAGCAGAATATAAATCTGGAGCAGCTTCTCATCTATCTCTGGATGTTTGAATCTGCTCCCAGACACCTAGAGATAGCTATCTGAAAGAGCCAAGAGGAGGGTGGTGGGAAGAATGGATGCTTTGGGAGTGGAAGTGTGGGGAATCAGAGATGGCTGTGTGTAAGGTGTCTGGGAAGGTTGGGACAGCCTCCTGAGTTCTGCTACCTTTGAGACTGCTAAAATGACGTGTTTCTAACAGTTTTTGTTACTTTGCAAAGATGAGCTTCCTGTTGCCGAGACGACCGAGTGCTTTCCTTGCTCCCCTGGTCATTAAGCCATCCCTCCTTGCTTCATCATGGGCCTTGCTTTTTTATGCATTGTATCTAATAGTCTCATCAAATCTTATAGACAATGCAAACAGAAACGCGAAAAATCAAGCACTGCTTCAGAGCAACCTGCCTGGCCCAGGTTTCAGCTGCAAGGCGTGTCTGGCTAGGATCACACTCTGTTTTGTTTCCTCGCTGATGATTTTGCTGTGTGTGATGTAGTGGACAGTGCATGCTGTGGTCTGAGTTCTGCAAGCATGCTCTGTCCTGGAGTCACCCTAGTTCCTCTTCTCAGTCCTTCATGACTTTTGTGATGATGTGCAGTGTTAAATTGGATTACTGTTGCTCTAAGCACATGGAGCATGACAATTTTTATCATCTATTCAAGTAGACACACTTAGTTCTTTTTGAAGTAAATTAATTTCAGTTGCACAAAGTTACAAATTAAAGAAGCGAGGCAATAAAAACAAACATAATGACACCCGATAAGAAAATTCCAGAAAGTAGAGAAGGTTCAAACATAAACAAATGAGGGATTTAAGTTAAGACAGATTTCTATGATGACGTAGTTAATGAACTGCTATTTTACATTAGTCCTCAGCAAAGAAGAAAGATGGGGGAGAAAAGGCAACTATTTGTTAGTCAAAATTCTGGTGATATGGTAATAATACTAAAATATTTGAGTTAAATTATAAGAAGGAAAATTTCAGAAAGACAGCAGATAAAGCAGCATAACAGTCTAGACTGTCAAGTGCTGCAAGAGAATTTACCTGTCAGCCTCCCTACTCCACTAGAATTTTGACTTTCTTTGCAAAAATATGAACATAAAAGAGAAACTGTATCTTGAGATCAATAAATTACCATTTATTTATCAAGTTATGAAAAAATTTAACGCTTTTTTGTTATGAGAATTTCGTTCCAAACAGTTCTGATAAAGGTTTACTTAGGGGAACTAGAGAACCGTGGAAAGTAAGGTCTCCAGATGTTCAGACATCTGTTTAACAGCCTTCCCTCGTGATATAGGCCTCACCTCCTTCCCGACCTCAACTTGGCTGAGCTTCAACCTACACTTCCTTTCTCCTCAGCTTGAGGACCAGTTACTCCAGCAACGCCAGGCTTTCTTATGTTCTACCATGTGGGGAAATCACTTTGTAACCCAGCCTGCTTATTAGCCGAGAGGAAGTCGGTAAAGATGGTTTTCCCGTTCCTGTCTTCTGGCATTTCTTCTTTTCTCTTTCTGGAAGAAGTAAAATATAGTTATCTGGAAGATGTCAACTGCAACTTAAAGGAACTGGTGGTGTGTGATGTGTTCCTCTGTTAATGTGGTAACCACTATTCATACACATTACAACAAACATCAGAGTTCTTTCTTTGCTTTTCTGCATACAGCTTCCTCACAGGCGATAATTAGAATATGGAAATAATTGGCCTTTTAGAAATGTATTAATTTTGGTGAAAAAACACATATGGGTCAGGTGAACAAGGAATTAGAAAGTGACATATAACTAATCAAAGGGATGCAGTATCTGGCTTTTCAATTATTATGTTCCAAATAAAAGCATATTTTAAAATTAATTGGTGATACCTTCTATTTACAGTGGTTTTTCTTGAATAAGATTTCAGGATAAATAAGAAAATTCAGAAAACTGTACTTTGTGGAAACAGAAATTGGAAATGGAGTCAAATCTTTAATCAGTGATTCTCTTCCTCCTCCGTTACAGAGCTGCCTCGAGGTGAATGTGCTATACTCTAAACCACAAAAGAAATGAGAAATCAGAGCCACTGTATCCCTCAAGTTAAGCATTTCACATCAAAAAGGAATGAAATTCAACCATACTGAAGTCACTTGCAGGTGCTCACAATGAAAGACCTTGGCTGTCAAAAAAAAAAAAAAAAAAAGTCCTTATCCTTCACAGAGCTTGCGGTCAGTGGACACAGAAGCCTCTGAGCAGCTTCCCTGCCTTTGTAACCGCCACAATAAGCATGCTAATTGCTCCTGTGATTCGGATCTGCTTTTCTCTGAAGAGTTCATCGAATTACTCCTAGGACTAAATAAACCTTAATCATTTCAAAAATTTTAATATTGAAACCAAGAAAGAAAAGGGTGGAGACGGGAAGACAAAGCCCCCTCATTTTGTAATGCCTTTCTTGGTAACCCTGAGCACATAGAGGAAGCTGCCTGTTCTCTGGGTGAATGGTTTGCGTGGATATTGCTTTCAGATTCTTTTTTGGCACGAGAAAATGAGAAACCCAAAGTGGACACAATGTGAGAATTGATTGCTTAATGCCTTTTAAAAGATCTTTTAAAATGAACGGTCAATAAAAATCTCCTTTTGTTTATGAGGGAGCGGGGAGGCAGTCAGGCCTTCAGGCCAAAACAATCACAGATGGTGAGGTGTAAACAGTCCCCCTTTCTCCTTGAAGAAGACTTATATTTGTCAAGTGAGGAAAAGATGAGTTCTCTTGATTAGAATAGTTTCCATGTAGAGAAGCTGGTTGTATTAGACCATTGCCCAATGTCACAGGTGTTTGCGACCCAAGCAAGTTAGCTGTCAGGCTGCTGCTCCCCAGGTCAGAAGAACACAGACATTCCTCAGACTCAGGCTCAGCACTACCTGCCTTTAAGCTCTTACAGTTTTCTTTGTGGCCCTGAGAACCCCTTGGCCTGTGCTCATGATTGTCGTTTTGTTTGTAAGTCGATTTCAAGTAAAACTGGGGGAAAAAAATGATGTCATAGAAAAATTGCATCACGGGAAGTCAGATTCTCCTGCTGGATTCAAAGAGATAACCAAGTTGGCTCAGGCGGCTTTTACTGGCTTAATGCCTGGGAGTTTGGGGCATCCAACTCCCTTAGGTAGCTCTGCCTAGGAGCAACTTAGAAGTCCTGTGCTTGCCTTAGTCCAGAGAATATTTTGTGCAGAGTATTTCTGAAACAAGATCACCATACCAGCGAGATTGTCAATGACTGCCTCTCTCTGATCCCAATGTGGAGAGCTAACAGCTCACTGCCCAGCTCCCTCTGCATTTTTCTCAATTTTACTGCAGATGTATACAAATTCTCCATCCATCATAAATTCTGCAGAACTGTTTGGTGTGGGGTCTGAGATTTATTTTGCCTATCTATTTTCTCACTGGTTCTAATAACAGTCAGGTAAAGTTTGTATTAGCAGATACTTTTTTGAGATGCAGCTGATTTTACTTATCCGAGGTCACATTCTTATGAGCATGCCCTTCGTTCTCAGCTATTATTATCATTATTTCTTCAAAAGAAAAGGATGACAAGCTGTCAAGAACCATTGACGTTAAATAGAGCTAGGGCAATTAGCAATGAGTGAAAACCTGGGCTGTTTTCACTAGTATTGGACTATTAGAAACCTAAAGACTTCACAGGGATTGGTTGAAGGACCTTATTATGGAAATCTGGTAAATAGAGGCTCATGAATTTAAGTTTAAACTTCCTGTCAAGTTATATGTCTCAAAAGGAAAATGCAGTTTTGTGGGCATGACAGCTCTCAGATGTTCTGTGAACCATCTGACCTCAGCCATGTGAGGGAGATAAAACATACAACATGTTAGGGACTTTCTAAAAAATTGCTTCCATTTACCCAGGTATTTTTTGTCCAGGCTTACCACTTGCTTTATAACGTGTGAATTTTTCCCATCCTCCACTTCTCCATTGAGTACAATCTTACCCCCGGGGAGCTGCTCTTCGCCTGGATCTGTGAAGCAGTTGGAGCCTCTGCAGTGTCACGCTAGTTGCTTTCAGCAGTAGACTGACCTCAGCAGTGTGTTTCTGGTTCAGAGAAGTCACAGCACATTGTGAGATAGGTTTAGCACATCCAATAAAATGTAAGGCGAAAGGAGGCTAGTTCATTCAGGGTAGAATACCTTCTTTTGATTCTAAGTAGTCTGATAATTGTGCTCAAGAAAATGACTCAACTACACTTGAAGGGTTAATGACCTAAGAGAAGGAACCTCAAAGAGCTGAGCAACTCCTACCTCAGCATACTGATAAGAACACCTATTTGACAGGAAAGCCAACACAGCAATGGAATGTATGTTGACTTCATTTGGCCTTGGAAGTATAAAGGACCCAACTACTGACACACCTTTCCTTGGAAGTTCCTCCTTCTGCCGAGTTCCAGGACCCCTGCACCGCTACAGTCGCTGCTCCCCAGAAGAGTCTGGTGTCTTTCAACTCTTCTGATTAAAAATCAATTTATTTTTTCTTTAGTTAAGTGCTGTAGATTTTAAGCTGTTTTTAAACTCTGTAGAGCTCATCATTGTCAGCGAAGCAAAGAACTACTGCATCAACGAAAGTTCAAGAACCCTCTGCACCTAAACGCAATTTGCAACATTCTGTTATTTTTTGTATGTTTAGAATGCTGAAATGTTTTTGAAGTTAAATAAACAGTATTACATTTAAAAAAAATCAATTCTGCTTCTGTAGAAGTCAGTTTCCTCTTTCCTTCATTTCCACAGCAACTCCATCAATCCTGAGCTAACAGATGTATTTTGATTTCACCACTAATAATAGTAGAAAGAGAAAAAAAATGTGGGGTACTGGGCCCAGAAGCACATACCCATCATGACAATACTCAGGAGACAGGCTAGAGAATCCAGAGTTCTAGAACAATATGTGCTACAATCCAAGTTCAAGTTCAGCCTTGAACTGTATAATGGGATCACATCTTCAAAAACGGGGCGGGCATGAGAAAACTATCTCTTAAAACTCTGTAAAAGCTCACAAAGTTACTCACAGTGGTCTACTGAAAGGAAGTTTTTTGTTTGTTTGTTTTTTACCCCCTCCATCTAAAGTGGAGTACATTTTCTTCCCCGGTGTGCTCGAGTGGTAACATTGATAATACTGAGATTCGTGAGAGGAAAGCCAGTCCCACAATTTTGAGCCAAATGTGAAGCCAGCTTTAACTAAATACTAGCCAGGTAGATGGACTCTGGCCAGATCCACCCCTGGATTCCCAGGGAATGGCCATGAGTCACATTCTGTAGGAACTTAAGAAGGCAAAACTTACAATTCACTGGCTTTCCCACCAGGTTCAATCAGGGGCAAGCCTACATCTTGATGCATTTTTTTTTTTTTTTTTTTTTTTTTGCCTAAGTACCTCCCAACCTTGTGTGATCAAGCATGTCTGGTGCAGATGGGTCCACCAAACTTACTTAGGGGAGTGAGAACATGTGGCTTGTTATTTCTCAGGAACTACAGCTCCCAACATTCCAGGAGGTTATTTTGTCATTGGGCAAGTGGACTTTAGAGGTTCACTCTGGCTCTTAAAACATGTACGAGATGGCGGCAGCTTAGGGTTTCAGCATTCACATTTTCAAAGGCCTCTCACAAGAGTATTTATGCAAACAAAGAAAACAAAATGGTTTATAAGAATAGATTTGATTCTAGTCTTTAATGGAAGTCATGTGTTCAGAAAAAGGTCAACATACCTTAAACATTTAAACAATCATTTTTTTCATGGATAAAGATGAACTGAACTGTTTCTGGATACTTTGTAAGCACTTAACAACTTATTTACAGTATTTTATGAGCACAGCACTTGAGCCTCCTATTTCTGAAAATATTAAATAGTTTCTAAAAAGTAAGTGTTTCTAGCCTGCGTTTTCAGTATTTGGCCAGTCTTTCTCAAATTTAAGCAAGTTTTAATAATAATACTAAGGGGCTGTATCAGATTTCAAGCTGTGTTTCCCAAGCACCATGGAAAGTGAGGGTTCAGTGCCCGTTAATGCCGTTAATGTGGTCCTACAAAAAGCAAGGGGCGAATGTCTATTAATGTGGGTCCCTGTGTTGACTCTTACAATTATTTAGGTAATTGTGGTCAAGTGACTTTACTTCTGCTTAGTTTGTGCACCTATGAAAATGTCACTACCAGCGTTTCCTCTATAAGGTAATCACACTTAGCAAAGAGAAATATATGCAAAACCCTCAAACAGTTCCTGGCTTTGAGGGTGCTCAGTTGGTGGTGGCCCTTGGAAGATGGCTATTATTATTTATTCCAAAGGAAATGATGGTCCTGGTCATTTACTTGTCAACAGCCTCTGAGAGTACTGCATTAACGGGGTGAGAGCAGCCAGGCACACACAAAATTACAAATAATAATGTCTTTCTGTGATAAGGATGCGTAGTTGAAGGCGTGAGGTTGTTAGTCATTAAATGGATTTGTATTTGCTTTGCTTCTAATTCACCCAATTTCCCAAGAAAATACAATAACTTACAGAAGGAATTTCTGTTAAATCATAATAATCTCACAAGAGTGTGGATCAGGAGAGATATCGGATGACAGGCCCCGGGTCTCGCATTCAGCTGAGCAAAAGCGATTTGATTTTCTTCTTAGGAGCAGCATGGTGTGCCTCGCGAAAGCAGATAAGGTCTTATTTTCTTGAATTCTGTCTGAGCCTTAGAACCAGGATTTTTTCATTTATTTCCACTGAGATGGCAAGAAAGTCAAAATTAACCACTTTTGTAATGGGGCACCTGGTTGGGAAAAGTCCTAGTAATTTGTTCATTATTTCAAGTCAAGGATTTCTATTTCAGTCAGGTGTTCCTAATACTTGTAATTTTTCAGGTATTACAGATTAGTGGGTTTTTTTTTCTGGAAATCTGTTTTGTAGGTCATCAAGAGGCAATATGTAATACCATCTTATTCACACTCAAATCCCTACATTGTTTTCTCAATGCTGGACATTTGGCTATAACTTACCATGATGGTTTATCCATTTTTCTATCATCATATTGGCAACATATTCTTATCACTCTCAAATTTAAATCCAACTATATTAAAAAGTAAAAATTTAAATTGCATTTATTTGCAGTCTTTTGATTTTTGAATATTTGTTCATCTCTCATCACCTTATCACATGACTCAACCCATCGCAAAACTAATTCCATAATGAAACTTAATGAAGTTTCAAGTATTTAGAATCTCTAGTGTACTTTATACAAAACTGACATTTCTTATTTTATGGTGTCAAAAATGCAATGGGTTTCAGTTCCCCCCTGTACTAACTTATTCAGAGATGGTATATTAGAAAAGGCATTTGTTTATATACTTATTGACAAAGATGTCATGTGGATCCCATGTAAGACAGAAAATAATTTAGGATTAGCAGCAAGACAGAGCTGTTGTAGCTGCATGGAAAGTCAAGGATAGAGAGAGATGCACCATCCCAAATGTCAGGCATGCACAAGTAGCACAGTGTGTCTCCAGCTTTCCTTGGCTACCCTTCCAGCCCTGACTCTCCAGAAGCCAATGGTAAAGGACAAGCTCCAAACAGAGTACTTGACGTGGTTTCCCTAGATCCTTATTGCAGCTTTCTGATGACTTTACATGGACCCTTAAGTAGCAGGAGATCTACTTGCGCTATTAATAATTTCAAATCACCCATCAAGTTTAGCTCCTTTTTATGTTAGAATCTAAGAACTCCACTCCTACTCTGGGCACTCACCAGGCAGGGCTGTCCAAAGCAGTGCTTCTTGGTGGTGATGACATGCCTGCCTTCCCTGTTTTCTTTCTTTGTTTTTTTTAATGCTTGTTTGCGTAGTAGACACCTACATGTGAATCCTGAAAATTATTTATCAGAACACTTAAACCTGCTCTACTCAATCTTTCCCTGAAGAACCAAGCATCTGATGATAAATATAGAGGACAGGAGGAACTCTGTGAATGTAAGGCCCTGTAGGGCTACAAAGTGCGACCTATCCCAAACAAACAAACAAAAAACAAAAATCAGCCAAAAGCAAAGAACAAACATTGCTTTATTATCCACTTGTGTAATGAGCAAACGATACAGGAGGAAGGGCATGAACTATCTGTCATAAGCAAGAGAAAATATCCTCACTCCACTCCTGAATACACTCTCCTCCAGTCTCACCAAACAGGGATGAGGGAGGCAGACCCAGTGCCACACGTTCCCTGCATGTGTAGGCAACTTCAGCATCCTGACATATAGCTCCTAAATTGCTTGAAATCTCCAAAGATGCATGTGTTTGTATGCTAAGTGAGCACCCTGGTGGCTGAGGCCCTAAACATCCTCAAAGTAAGAGTTTCCCATTGCAAGATCCTGGCATTAGGTTAGGACTTTGATGACCATTCCTGGACTTCTGGAGATGGGGAGAAGGACCGAGAGACCAAATTCAATTGCAAAGGACCAATAATTAATCAATCATAACTCCACAGTGAAGCCTACACAAAACCAGAATAATATGGAGAGCTGAACACAAGGAGCTGGCTCAGATAAGGCCCGGAAGGCCTGTTCTACCCCATGCCTTTCTTCCACATCTTCCACTTTGTGAATTATTCTGATAATCATAGTGAAGTGGCTCCCAGAGTTGAGAAAACTCATAGTAAATTCTTCAAATCTGTGGAAGGAGTCCTGGAAAGCCCAATCCTTAGCCAGTTGGCTAGAAATACAGGCCGTGGCTAACGGATTGCAATTGACACCTGGTGTGCAAGACGGTCTTGGAAGCTAGCCCTCACCATCTGTGATCTGATGAGACATCCAGCAAGACAAGGTTAGATTGAATTAGAGAAGCCCTGCTGGTCCTGACAAAGAATTGGTTGAAATGTGGGGGAGACCCCACACGTTTGTTCACAGAGCGTCATGCTACGTGACAGAATAATAAAAACATCTCGGCTGCTTCTTCATGTATTTCTAAATAACAAATGTTATATCTTATTTTCAATGTACTCGGTGCCTAGGCCATACGCAGGTCTTTATGCTCTGTATTTGTAAATAAAAGTCTGTTGGAACAAAGCCATGTCCACTGATTAACATGCATGTAGATTTGAATCAAATGGCAAATAAATCATTAACCAATTAGCCTTTGAGAGGAAAAGTTTTTAATCCATTTTTTAAAATTGGTCTTTTCATTAATGACCTTATACAGCACTGGATCCTCTATGCTATTGATGTGGGGTGTCTTTCTGTATATGTGTTACCTTTATTAGCTGATGAATAAAGCTCTTTTGGCCAATGACTTATCAGGGTAAAGCCAGGTGGGAAATCTGAACAGAGATATATAGAGAGTAGGCAGAGTCAGACAGACACCATGTAGCTGGCAAAGAAGAAGGATCCTAAAATCTTACTGGTAAACCACAAACTCATGGAGATACACAGATTAATAGAAATGGGTTAAGATATAAGAGCTAGCTAGAAATATGCTTGAGTCATCGGTCAAACAGTATTTTTTATAATTAATATAGGTTGTGTGTGATTATTTCGGTCTGGGCCACCAGAAAACCAGTGCTATAACACTGACCTGCCTGGCAAGATGTACCTACATAGTGGCATGGTGGCTCTGAAGTGACAATGTGACAGCTTCTCATTGAATAAAATTCCCACTCCACAGACTCCACAGGAGAGGTTTTGTGCCTGGTACTGTAAACCTGGTCAAAAACATGGTAACCTGGGAGATCATAGGTCCTAGAAGTCCGTTGTGTCAGACTATATTCTAAAGGTTTATGCTTATGCCCACGTGTTTGTGTTGCTCTCACTTCGGTTAGGGAAACATCCCCACACCACAGTGGAGAGAGATTAATGCAGAAAAGCATATCTGATCAAAACGCCAAGTATAAGCGTGAGTGCTCAGCAATGGTGAATCATATATATTATTATATATCTCGACATCTAAGACTCAGGGAACATCTTGGGAGCGTGGGTAGAAAAACTGCAACAGCTGCTGGATAAGGAGGAGCACCGTGAAAAGCAGAGTTCTGGGCATCAGTAGTACACACATCAATTCAGAGCCCCTGTGGGTCCTCTCGTAAAACCTGAAGTGGTAAGGCAAACAAAATTCCGGTATGAATTAGGAAGAGGTTCCTGAGGTCTCACCTTTGTGGAGAAGCTATTATCAGTTGACAGTTACTATTCTTTGGGAACATGGCTGCTGACCTAGTAGATGGCCTCATCCATTAACAGGTAGGTGGTACTAATTGTACTCAAAGGCTATTAATTACAACAGCAACAAAAAGTAAGATAAGATGGGAGACAACAGTATTGGGGACTATAGAGGAACTAGAGGACGAGGTATTAGATGGATATAATTAAAATACACATGTATAGAAATTTCCAAGAATGAATAAAACTATTATCTTAAAATGTCTTTGGTACCTAAACAGTGAGACAGTTATCAATGGATCAAGTGTTGTAATAATTTTATATTGAGGGAAATAGTACTCTTTATTGTAGAAATGTTTTTGTGATCATTTTAGGTATGGACAGGTAAAATAAGCTTATTTTACATCCTGCATAACCTGTGGGCTGGGTGGGGAAGGGCATCTGTCACAAGCTGAGAAGCCAACAGACATCACAAGTGGCTGTGGTTCTGTAAACTAGGAAGTCTATGATGAAGGCACAGCAGATTTGGCATGTGGTGAAGCCTATTCCTCACAGATGTGCCTGTTAGCTGGGCCCTATTGAGTAAGAAGGGGCAAGGCTGCTTTCAGGGCCATCTTCGCAAAGTCCTGACCTTTGTAACTAGCTCCCAAATAACTACACAGAGACTTATTCTTTCTCATGAATGCCAAACCTTGGTTTGACTTGTTCCTAGCCAGCTTTTCTTAGCTTAAATTATCCCATCTACTTTTTGGCTCTGGATTTTTATCTTTCTCTATTCTATATAGCTTTCTTTACTTCTTACTCCCTAACTGACTTCATAGCTGGGTGGCTGACCCTGATGTTCTCTTTTTCTTCTGTCTTTTTTCTCCTCTTCTCTTTTTCTTCTTCTATTTATTCACTCTGAATGCTGGCACTGCTTACTTCTCTCCTGCCTAGCTATTGGCCACTGAGTGTTTTATTAGAACTAACAGGTGTTTTAAGCAAGCAAGGTAACACAGTTTCACAGAGTTAAACAAATGCTACACAAAAGAACTCAAAATATCTTTGCATCATAAAACAAATATTCCACAGGATAAACAAATGTAACACATCTTATACTAATATTCCACAACAATGGAGCATACATTGTGACCAACACTGGTGTTTCCCCTGGGCTTTATAAGTATGACTTGTACAATTGCAGTTTGTTCTTTTTTGTGTAGTTCATCAGAGAAGACCACCAAGTTCAAGCCAATAGAAAATCCTTATTGTTCAGCCTATAACTAAATTGTGTGTCCAAGAACTGAGTGCAGTCTTGAGCCTTTCTTAGGGTGCACCTTTAAGAAGAAAGATCCCATTGTGAGTTGACACACCTTAGTTAGTAAGAACAGTTAGCAAGAAGTAAAACTACAGAAGCCAAAAATCAGGTTAGTACATTTAGGAACTTTTCAAGAACTGTGGACTTTGATGGATTAAATCTTTGTTCTTGTTTTCAGAGGTGTTGACTGTACATTGGGTTTTAAGGCCTGAGTGGTACTTCCATCATGGTGTCAGTTATGCTAAGGTCGGGGCCCATTACAGTTCAACACCCAGCTCCCTGCTATTCCCAATATATTTATTTTTTGTTTTTAAGTTATATTTAATTTTCTGAGACTATAATATAATTACACCATTTTCCTCTTTCCCTTCCTCCCTTCAAACTCTTCTACATGACCCTTCTTGCTCTGCCTAAGAGTTATTAATACACTTAAAAACAGATTTCACAGTTTCATTTTACAGTGGACACACACACACAAATGGAGCTGTTCTCAGTTTTTTGCTGTTTGGCTTTGCATCCCCCAATAGCACAAAGAGCATATATGGTTGTGTTTGTATTCTGTTGTTTGATTGTAGAGTAAATAAACAATTTTAGTTCCCTTATCATAGAAAAAGTATAAGAAACAATCAAATCACACCAACATTGTACTTGCTTTCCTTTTATGTTTACCTGTTTAATCTTTTTTATTAAAAAGTATAAAAAAAGCAGAATTAGAAAAATAAGTCTTGCTTAATCTAGAGAGACATATCAATGAGAAAAGAGTGAATATTCAAACCTTATAAAGAAAAATTGGAATTTTTATCACGCATAAGATAAACAATGTATAAGCTGTGCAAATTGATTTCTCTGTAATTTCATCTTCCTTAGACTCGTCTGGATGTTTCAGGACCACTTGAGAGGCCTGTGTGATCACTTGCATCTGCAGATGTATTGCCTGTGATCATGAAAGGCCCACTGCACTTCATTTGACACATGGTTCTTTTAATAGTGGCCAAACCATCAGGGACATTAAAATACTGACATTTTTATTGCCTGTAAAGCCTTTGTATTTTCTGTAAAGCAAGTACTCATACATTCTTAGATAGCAGGCAACAGTATATATTTTTTAGAATTATTTTCATCCGTTTTTAATACAAAAATATGTTTATGTGGGGCCGGTGCAGAATTAAAACAATCGCAAACCATTCACAGGTTTAGGGACATCAGAAAGTTCCTCTTGCACCATTGATAAAGGTGCTGGCGAGCTGGTCGCTAGCGAGCCTTTGTGTGTGGGTCTGAGATGTGCTGGGAAGGCTCTGGAAACACAAAGCCCCCAAGGCAAGCAGAGGCAGTGATCACAACTCCAATTATAACCCCCATAATACAGAAGTGATTAAATGTTGCTCTCTCGGGGGACAAACACATTGACTCTGTTTCATAAAATAGGGGATAAGACACATTTTTTTTTCAAACATGACATTAAATATACAGCCAAAGTTGGGTTTGAAGTGGACACTGGCAAATTGAGGACAGATAATTAGCTGCTTCGCTGGGGTTTAAGCACTTACCACATGCAGAGGTGGCTATACCGACTAAGCATCTAATTTAGTATTAACACATTTTAGCTGCTGAATAGATATGACCTTCTTTTTGTTTCCAGCATGCTGGCTGCCACCTAATTAGATTCTATCACTGCACCTCCCATGGAATCACCACGCCCGGCGGTGACTTTCTGTCCGCCTTAATAGACACTTTCTGTCTCTTTACTCATAGGCTTCCAGGATCTCATGCTCTTCTAGTGTTTACGTCCAGGGGCTTCTACCGGGTTTCATTGTTTTTTCCTCTGCCTTCTGCCAGTTTTATTTTTTTAACCATAAACTCTGTTAGTTTAGGTAAACAAAAACAAAGACACCTTCCCATGTGTTCAGTGCTTCCTCTTCCACATGTAGGCAGTTCATCTATGAAGTCAATTAATAAGAGACATTAGAGGCAAAAGTTCAGTATCTATTTGCATATTCATCACAAATTCTAATTTTTCTTATTTGGTCATTGATTCGGAAGAAAAGTAATAAACTGATCTCATTTATCTATGTGATTTTCTGTAATGATTTTAATCAGACTGTAATAGTATTGTGTAACCACTAATACAAAATTGTTCCTATACAAGCTACTTAACAATGATTTCACATAACAGGCTAAGTCTGGGCCAAGGCAGCAATGTTAGAGACAGAATGGAAAGAAGCACATATCCACATTCTCACCTCTTTGAAGAGAGTCCGTAAGGATGAAGGTAGTCACACCACTTTGGACTATTTATCTTGATAGAAAGGCTGGTCAGACAGCCTTGGACATGCAGGTCATTCACTTGGTTACTATGGACTGATATAAAAATATGAACAACAACAATCATTAGTACAATTTTGAAGATTGCATTATAATGCATTTATTTAGCAAATGCAGTGATAAGTGCTTGTTAGTTCTTCATTTCAGAATGAATCATAGTGTGGAAAGCCCCATGAAGCCTGACCTTGGAGAACCACAAGTTCCTGTTAACTTCCTTGTAACTAAGGAAGGTAGTCCCTGTGCATTTGAAAATGTCTGTATAAGGCAAAAATCACACGGATTTCAGCAAATATACATGTGTATTTGCAGCCCTTTTGAAGGGGGGGGGTGATTGACATATGAAGTTTTGTTTGCTGTTGTTTGTAATTGTTTTAAGAAAGCGGGTAATTTAAGAAAGCAAGGTATCAGCCAGGCAGTGGTGGCGCCCGCCTTTAATCCCAGCACTCAGGAGGCAGAGGCAGGCGGATCTCTGTGAGTTCGAGACCAGCCTGGTCTACAAGAGCTAGTTCCAGGACAGGTTCCAAAACAACAGAGAAACCCTGTCTCGAAAAAAAACAAAACAAAAAAAAAAAAAAGAAGAAAGCAAGGTATCTCTGGCTTGTCTAGTTCTGCATATAAATTCAACTATGATATGATATTCCAGTTTGCAAAATGGAGAAATAAAGGGCAAAGAGAAAAATAAGCTGCGGTGTCACAAAAACATGTGTGGAGCTTGTGGTTGTCAGTTAATAAGGAACAAGGCAAGACAGGTTCGCACAGTGGTGCACCTGGTTTGTGTATCCTCGCCGGCAGTGACCCGTGCCCCCACTTCCAAGGGGCTCAGCCTCCTGCTTCCGCTATACTCAGTGTTTCTCACTCACTCCCTGTCTCTTATTCCAGCTCCAGGACGTTGGAGAGCTGAAGATTTAAAACACCTGAAGTGGTTATTTCATTGGGAAAGGAAAAATAATTTTAAATATTATTTAGATATAAATATATGTATTATGTTTATATTTACATATGCTTAGAGGCTAAAGAGCTACATGCATGTGTGTTTACGTACGTAACTTTTGAAGCAGTCTAAACTTTAAGACACTCGGGGTTGACATAGCTGATGTGCTTACCAACAGCTCAGCGGACGCTCATTCACAGACGCTGAAGGCAATGCAGCTGAAGTCCCGGCAGAACACTTATCTCGGAAGGAAGAACACGTAACTTTGAGGGACACCACCATTTCATTTCTGTACCGGCGTGAATAAATGCAGGCAAATATTAAAGAATATATACAATTTTAATGATTAAATAAAACTTACAGAACCGAAGTTCCCGCGCAGCACAGGAGGTAGGAAAGAAAGAGAGCACACAGCCTCTGCGCGCTCCATTTATCCTTAAACAACAGCCCCAGGCAAACCCGCCCTAAAAGGGGCTGGCTTAACCCTACACATTTCCTTTGTCACAAACCCCGCCCTTTCGGCCACTATAGTCACAGGTGTCTATGGTTTCCCTGAATCACTTAAAATAAAGAGTCGGAGACCTGAACTCTTAGCCTGCATTCTTTTCACTAGTGTTCATTATTTAACATTTAAAAAAATAAGTTATTTAAGTTTGCAGCGTTTTTTTAGTTTCCTTCTTTTCCTGGCTCAGCAATGAGCTACCACTGTGACCTTAGTTGTATGTATTCTAAAATTCAGAGGAATCCATAAAGGTTATCCTCCACCTCCACGGCTGCTAATCCTTTAGAACCTTCAGTGCTGATGGGGAAGCAGAGCTCCAGCTTCTGAGACCTCAGCACTAAATTTGTGCAAAGTAAGGCAGGCAGTGGGTTTATGCAGATACTTAAGATGGATGATGCTGGAGATGAGCATCAACTGTCTGGGAACCTGGACATTTGCTTTTTAACACTGCTTTTCCATCTTATCATCAAGTAATTCATGCTTGTGTGTCCGTGTGTGTGTGTGTGTGTGTGTGTGTGTGTGTGTGTGTTTCGGAGCACAGTTTTGCAGATTTGAATCTCCCCTTATTATGTGGGTCCTGAGGATGAAACTAGGTCATCAGGTTTCGGGCAAAAGCCTTTACCAGCTGAGTCATCTCACCTGCACATAGTTTTCCATTTTGTGTGTAGATTCAATATGCCCAAATTATAAAATTACCTGGTATGTGCAGGTTAATTTTTGTCAACTTGACACAAGCTGGGGTCACTGGGAAGAGGGAAGTTCCTCTGAACAATTGTCTCTACCTGATTGTCCTGGGCATTTTGTTGATTACTGACTGATGTGAGGTGTCTCAGGCTACCATGAGTGGTGCTATGCTGGGCAGGTGGTCTTGGTTTGTATAAGAAAGAAAACTGAGCAAGCCATGGGGAGTGAGCGAGCGAGCAGTGTTCCTACCTGGTCTCTGTTCCAATTTCTGCCTCCTGCTCTGGCTTCTCTTAATGATAAACTGTGATATAAAAAACCGTTTTTCTTCTCCAAGTTGATTTTGTCTTTTATCACAGTAACAGATATCTGACTAAAACACCGGAGAATGCACACAATGTTGACACTATAGCTGCTCTTTTAATGTGAAGCCTAGCCCGTGCTAAGTCATATGCTAAGTACCTAGAAGATGAAAAAGGTCTCAAGTGTTCTTAAGTCACTAACCAAAATGATCAATGGGCCACTTTTTATTATTTCACTCTAACTCATTTTTCTTAACAAATGTTCCCTCCAAATCTTCAATTTGATTTTTAATTGCTTTGGAATCCTTTATATTTGTTAATAATAAAAAGAGATGGTTTGCTTTTTTTCACAAATAAAAAAATACATTTTTGTTCACCATTCCTCTGCTACAGGTCCAGAAGTGAACCTCAAAGTAAAATGACCAGAATAAAATACAGACTAAAACAAAGGATAAAATTGCCAACTAAATTTGTGGAGCAAAAATCTGTATTGAAGTGAGTTTTTGCTCTGCATCAGTAGCATGGATGTCCTTTTAAATTAGATTTGAAAAATACAAATATGGCAGTGTTTTCTTTGTTCGCTGGACGTGGTTTGAGTAAGGTATAGGCTCTGAACAGAAGATGCAGCCTTTTCCTTTAATCCCTGTGCTGTCATAGATTACAAGGAGCGAGAGGGCATCTGTGTGCCCTCTGCTGGCAAAATACAGAGCACTGACTTTTTCTAGAGACAATAGAAGTGCAATTGTGAAGGCAGAATACAACCTCATAGTCAAGGACATTTTACAGAAAACAGGCTTGAATTATTTAATTAAATATCTTGAAATGATCTCCTATAAGGTGTAGTATTGTGGTTTATAGCAAAGTTAAATGAGGTTACCAGGAAATAACAGTGTTATAGTTTGTTCTTTACATTTTTGTATCAATTTGTTGAAAAAAAAAATGAAACTAGAATATGTATCCTGGTTCACTCTGGAAAAGTTCTAAGCTAGATTGTTTTACAATATTCAAGTCTTGAAAGTGTTTGACAATAATTATTCTGTATTTCTCTCTGAATATTAAGTAGTAGAAAAATTTAGTGTTTGTAGGATCATCAAACGGGTAGTATTTTACAGTGAATTGGTTCAATCTGACCTATATTTATTGCATATTAAGAAGTAAATTTGCATATCCTGATACATTTAGAGAACCAGAAGTTTTATTTTTAAAAATTTGATACTTTCTTACATATACACACGCATTATTATTATACGCAATCCATTCACTGTCCCCTGCTATCCCCTTCATTTCTCCTTAACTTCTCCTTTCTACCTAGGCTCTCAGTAACTACACTAATGAAGAAAATGACATGCACTCCTGCAGCAACCACTAACAATCAGAAGCCCCTTAGGAAGTGATGAGCTCGGTAGGCATTTCTGTCCATGATGGAATGCTGAAGGTCTGATTTGAGAAGGTATTGTCCACTGCTGTATGTTTGTAATTGCAGTGGCTATGTCCTGTCTAGATGGCCATGTTTCATTTAGAAGACAGTTTTATAATATGTTCATTTGAGAAAGCAACAGTAATACATTCTGCTTTGGGTGATGATCTCTCACTGATAGACTTTTGACTAGGTTTATAGTACCAGATGTGTATGTATCTCCTCCCATGGAGTAAACCTCCAATCCAATCACAAAGCAGCTGGTTACCCCCAACACAGTCATGCCACTATTACACCAAAACACTTGCATTTCTTGGTAGGTTGATACTGTGTCAAGCATGGTCTACAGTTAAGTTGATGGATTTTCTTTCCTAGAATGCTAAATAGTAACTTCTGAAATGTCTGAAGCCAAAAGTGTATGACATCTTCAACTATAGGTTCTTTCCCTCTAGTGCTGGTGAGCACGCGCGAGCAATGGCAATAGCCAGTGTTCTCTTAGGGATTTGGGGGACCTTTCTGACCAACAATAATGGGGATATATCCTACACCTTTCTCTAGGGAAATAGAAAATAGCTTTTAAAATAGTAAGAAGTGGAGGGCTGTGATGGCACACTCCTTTTATTCCAGCATTCAGGAGGTAGAGGCAGGTGGATCTCTATGAGTTCAAGACCAGCCTGGTCTTCAAAGTAAGTTCCAGGACAGCTGGGGCTACACAGAGAAACCCTGTCTTGAAAGACTAATAAATAAATAAATAAAAGAATAAGATGCAATACAGAGAATCTATTCAAGAAAATTTGGAAAAAAAAATCCCGAAATATTCCCCAAACTGAAAACATTTTCTGAAAATGTAAGTGACAAAGACATAATTAGTGTGCCAGTGTCAGATTGGAGGATGTGGGGAGCACTGGCCTGGACTAGTGACCTGGGCTTGGTACTGGTCATCTCACAGTCAATGTCTGAATTTGACAAAATAAGAGCCCATTCTTCACATCTACAACTGCCATTAAGGCGTTAAAGACTGATGCAGTCCTCAATTGGAAAATGGTGTGTTGTAGGTTAAAGCACAGCTGGGGTAAATTCACTCAAACTTCTTTTTTCATAAATGAGGAAATTGTGGTCCAGGAAGAAGGAATCAGGTTAACAAGTTTGAAATAAACTATTATTAAATAAAGAATTAAGCAGAGTCCAAAGGAAATTCAATAGAAGTAATTGCATTTTGTTTTAGAGAGAAATACAAGAATCTGATAATACTGGCAGAAGAAATGGCTTGTGGTTATAGTTTATAAGAAGTTGGCCATGATATTAATACGAAAGTAGATATGAAACAGTTCTTAAAATAAAATATTGCCATATTGGAAGAGAGAAAACATAGCAAAACCATGTATATATAAATTCAAGGACCAAGGGACTTATGTCCTCAGCTGCTTTTAATTATAAATTTGACAAGCTACTTAGCCAATCCAACCCTCACACCTAAATAAGATGGATCTTGCTCATAATGTTTGACAAACTTTTTTACTTCCTGATTGTATATTGTATGATTGTATATTCAATAGTACTGTATTTAAACTTGGATTTTGTTATTTTCCCAGGCTATATAGGTTTAGTATCCCACTATCTTAGCCTTATGAGATCTTGAGGGTAAACAACAGACTGCCTGCAGTGCCTGAATTGCACTAGAGATTCTAGAGGCCAGGATTGCTAAAGAAGTTTTCAATGTGTTTATTGAATGTAGCCCTATTGTTAGTCAAAAAATATTTGTAAATAAAGTAAATTTTATTTTAGGTGATTGTATAGTTATTGGTAAGTAGTTTACATATGAAAAGAGGGATTCTTCTACATATGGAGAATGCTTACATTGATAAATCACTCACCCTTCAAAATTATTTAACTTTGTGCATTTGATAGCTGTTGTGGAATAATCCTCTTGTACACTGTAAAGATTTGCCACTCAAAATTGGTTTAATAAATTGCTGATTGGCTAGTAGCTAGGCAGGAAGTACAGCTGGGGTGACCAAACTAAGGATGATGGGAAGGAGAGGGGTGTAATGAGGAGTCTCCAGCCAGATGCAGAGGGAACAGGAGATAAATATGCCATGCTAATAAAGGTACCCCCATGTGGCAGAGCAGAAATAAGGATTAGGGATTAATTTAAAATGTAGGAGTTAGAGACCTAGCTTTGGGGTGAGTTTCTGGCCCTGCGGCGCCAGCCTGGGACGGGGAGCTCAGAGGTTCCTTGGCCCCCCAGCCTTCTTGGGCAGAACCCT